>NW_028186150.1:5599715-5796602 GCF_003343005.1 Rhea americana
TTGCGGAGCGTGGAGTCATGGGTGGGGAAGGATGTTCTTGGTAAGGCAGAGCTTGAAGGCAGTTGCTGTCAGCGGGACCTGCGAGCCTCGTGGAGCCCCTGACCTGCTGCCCCAGCCCCTGCACCCCTGCCTTATGCCATGGGCAAGCAGTCGTTGTAGCCCAGATTTTGAGATACTGCATTTTAAACAAAAATCCCCAATGACGCTCTCAAGGAAAAAGTATTGCAAGGTTTTCCACCAAAGCAATAGCTCAAGGGGGAGCTGACTGAGGCGCTGCGGTGTGCAGGCTCTTGAGAATGCTCCAAAATGGAGCTGTCTCCTCTTTTGGGTTGGGAATGGTCTGTTGCACGGGGGACTTCCACTGCTGGCTGTGCGCTTCAGGTCGTTGTACGGGTATTAACAGCGAGCAATTAGTTGCGTTTGCTGTATGGAAGAGTTTTCTGTAACGAGGTCCTGTGTGGTTGCTAGACTTTAAGCTGGTGGTGGGGTCTAGTGTTTCCAGAATTTTATTTCTCTGGATGTTGCCCAGTGTGYGATGCACAATGCAAGTACCATCGCTTAGCAAGTAGAAGTACAGAAAGGGGACCCGTGTGYGTGTGCACACGGACATGCAGACCCTGTTAGTCGCTATGTTCCTTTCCAGTTGTACAGTATCTTGGAGATAAATCTCTCTTCTCACTCAGCCCCCTCTCCTCTTTGGCAGTGAGGTGTAGGCTCTGAACTCGCTACTGAAGCGTAACTACAAGAGTTGCCAGATGTGCAACCGAGTCATTACACTTAAAATAATGTTAAAATATAAGTCCACAACAGTGCATTCTGTAACGGGCCAGCTTTGTGAGGGTCACAGCAACTTTCTTTCTCAAGGGAAGCAATTCTGATGAAATGAATCTTAMAGTTCAAATATCTTCAGAGGCCCCATTATCATAGCAAAGGTGGTGGAAACACGGTTTTCCCATTGAACATCTAAGTCAGATAGGAGTGAGTTTGATATCAGAGTCCTCATTTTTAATAACATTRCCTACTCCATTTTCATTTGAATAAAGGATTACTTAGCCCCCCCCCTCCTTTTTTTTAGCTCCTCTTCCGTTCTGAATCTCGGGGGCAAAAAATCCAAAGAGACAAGGAAAGTTAAAGACAAAAAATTCTGTATGAGGGCACATATCTGCAATTTATACTGAGAAGGGAATTTAAACAACACAGTTGTCACCTGTTACTAATCAAAATCAGTGTATGGCCATCTTTAGAGAAGAGAGGTCTGTCTTCTTTAGAGAAGAGAGGTCTGTCTTCTTTTCCTTTAAGTTACAAATTATCACTTGGTGTCTCTATCTGTCACTTTTCAGTGAAAGAGTTAAGCACTTTGCAGTTCCATTTAGAGCTCTAGGGACACACAATACTGTAAGTGGTCCATAYGAAAGTGACAGTTTTGACTTAGGAAGCGTTTTCCTGTATTAAATGATATAGATTGTTATAGCAGATTGCATTCTGATAATGTGGCTTTTGATATGCCTGCTGATCAAACGCAAATCTTGCTACTACAGGTATCATCCTGAACTATTCTGACCAAACCTTATGGAGATCCCCCCCCCCCTTTTTTTTTAGGGAGGGGAGGGAGAAATGATTTCCTTTGATCTGCGATGAGGAAGGGGAAAAAAAGGCTGTTCTGTTCGGGCTTTTGGCTAACACAACAAACAGTGTTTAAAATTTAACTTTGCTTAATTAATTAGTAATTCTGTTTAGTGCTGTCTGATCTTCATCCAAAAGGTATTTTGAAGCTTGAGAACTGAACATCAAAGTGTATTGGGTGAAGATGGTCAAGTAAGGCACTTAATCTGGCAGTTGCTGTTGATGAAATACAGCCAGTTGGGGAACTAATTGGGAAAGAGAATTGTAATCTGGCAAAATTCAGCAACTCCCTTGTTAAAAGGAGTGCGTGGGAAGGCCAGGTTTAGTGTTTAAATGCGTGTGAGATATTGGCTAGCTAGCCAAGGGAGACTGTATTGTCCTTTGCATGTGTACTGTTACTATAATCCTTTCTTTGGTAGAGAGATAYTAGAAATATTTCCTTGGAAACTCCCCACCTCCCCAAGCAATGACCAAAACAAGAAACCAAACCCAAACGAAATCTGTTGTGCTTCTGTATCAAAGTTGGGAAATACTTCTGTTTGTTTGTGTCACGTTATTGGGGCTGGCAATTGGAATCGAAGCTTGAGCGAGGCATTGCTGCACAGACCTGTGAGTCTGAGWATTATTTATTCAGGGGAGAATTTGTTGTCTGATCACATTTGAGTGAATTTCAGTTTAGCAATTCTCAAATATCCTAGTGGTGACTAGTCAGTCAGAATCATTATCTGATGCCTGAATGATTCAAGCATATTTTGGTTGTCTATTTTTGTTTGTTGTGAGCTGTCACACGACCTGAGTCACAGCCCCGCCGTTTGGTGTGTACTGTTTAACCAGCTCCCTTGGTTGGGAGCTGGCAGTACGTCTTGTGACACTATGAATCCATGAATCCTTTTTTTTTTTTTTTTTTTTTTCTTTCCTTCCATTCTGTGGTCTATAATTGAATCTTTAATTTGTGTTGTGACTATCAGGAAACAGAGAAATGGAACAAGATGACTTTGCTCCGTGTTTTCAGGTTGAAATGTCTAACCTAGACTAATATGAAGCACCACTGGTACAGCTCTTGCTAAATTGGTTTTGCCTTCTTGCACTGCGCTTAAAAAGAACAATTAATTTCCCTGCAGTGAGCTTCAGAGAAGGCAGCTTGAGCCTTGCCCTTCTGAAGGGTGTGTCTAATTCATCAGCTTCAGCTTTCAGCCAGAAAAAGCTGAAAACATGCTTTTGGCACTGACCCAGGATGAGCCTGATTTTCTATGTCCTTCCTCTTGTGGCATGGGCCGGGAGTGTCACTTGCCCGTTGGTCCTGTTCTGCATGTGTTATTTGCCGCTGGAGAAGAGGACCTTCATAGAAGTAAAGCTGTTACCCTCAGAGATGTATTTCATTCAACTCTGAAATAAAGATGACATGTGTGCCTAATGGGGGTGATGTTTCTGTGTTCATGGCCTCCTGGAGAACTTGAAAGTGAAATCTGAATGTGAATGCAATTGTTTGCTTAAAGGACTTCTCAATTTGGACTTTGAAGCACAGTTGTTATTGCTCTGTTTGTCGTTGTGCAGTCAGCAAAGAATGTCAGTCATGTTTGTCAAACCTGATTTGCAATGAAGAGTGTTGACAGAACCAGATAATTTAGACATCAGACTTCGGGAAAAGAAGCATAGTTCTTTTCCTATCCCTTCTGTTGTCATAGCCTCTGAGTTACTGCGTTTAGTAGGTCTGTAAATTTGGAATGAAACCCTTACCCCATTGACATCAATAGGAATTTTACTGCTGAGCTCGTTTGGACCAGCTCTTCAGTGTTCAACTCGACCAGCTTGAATATTGCTACTGAAGTTCAGTCTGAGCTTTTAAAGAAGTGCTCATGTCTTTGTTTCTTTGTCTTGTTACTTCTGTGCATTTTTTATCCTACTCCCCCACAAGTCTCGGATTCTGATGTGTGGTTTGTTGCTTTTGCCCATGTAGATGTAATGTGGTTGTCCCATTGCTTCTGCTAGTCTTTTTAAAGCATTGCTGTGGAATCTAGTCTACCCAGCTTTAGGGGAAAACTAGTATTTCACTTCAAAGCATTTTGTTTCAGCTATACCGGACGTTGAATTACATAGGTGGCATTTTTGTCAGTTCTCCAATTTTACCTTTATTTTGCTTTCTCTCAAAAATTACATAGCAGTGACCCTGACATGAAATTCATAGCCTCTCCTGTAGTTCTGCTTTCTGAGCTAGGTCGCTGTGATCCTTTTGATGCCCTTCTAAATGGCTGCCATACCAAAGAGGCTCTGAAGTAGTTCATCTTTAGCCTGAATTCTCATAACTACTATGCAAATTTTAACTAAGTAGCTGTAACTTAGGCCTGAGGAGCAATTGGGAGTTTCATCCTTTTTTGTTTTCTGACTACAAGATGCTCTTAATCTCACCAACTAGAATGCTTGGTGCAGCTGAAAAAAAAAAGTGAAACTATGTCCATATTTTGAGAAGGAAGATTATTTGCTATAAAGTATGGTGCTTTGCTTGAATGGGGCTTTGAGAAACCTGAAATGACAAGCCACCTGAATGACAGTGAAAGTTAAACACTCACTTTTCATCTTGACTGCAGCTCTATATTGGCTTTCTGACTCCCCCCCCCACCCCACCCCTCCATCTAAGGTGTAAGACAGAGGTGAGTGAAGAAAGCTTTGGCTGTCTGAAGTATAATTTTCTATACTGACTCAGTATACTCAGTACAGCAATCAATTTTACCTCATTTCTGTGATTTTTTGGGTGATTCCTAAGAAGCAGTTAGAATTATTACCTRCTTCTTTCTTAAGGATGAATAAACCTTTGAAAAAAGACCTAATTCTTCAGGGATGAGTCTTAATACCTTTAAAATGGTGATCGTTTTCTCCTCCTCTTCCTCCCCCACCTCAATTATGAGCAATTGGGTGGTAATAATTAACAATCCTTAGAGAGAAACATCTGCTAGTACACTTAAGCCAGTCAGTTTGTTTTTCATGAAAGAATGGTATTTCACAATTTTTCCAAGTTAATATTTTTCCTTTATTGTCTTTCCAATTTAAAATATTGTCCAGACACATTTTTATAGTGTCTTAAGGTTATAGAAGTGAATACAAGATCATTAATAATGAACAAGAAAAGAGAACATCATAAAGAAAACATATGCAGTATTTCAATTCATGAAACGTTCTGCTGTGGAACATTGTTTCTGAGAGCATATGGTTATTCCCATGAGAAGTAATAAATATACATTTTTTTTCCAGTTGTGGATTCCCACAACAACAAGGGTAGCTTTCTCTTTGTATTTGTCTATATAGTATGTTCTCTTTGTCAGGACTTGTTATCTGAGTGGGGAGGTAAGTAAGTATTTTTGTACAGATGATATATTGTACACGGACCTATTTCTGATGGCCTAGGCTTTGGAAACTGAAGTCTATTAATTCTCCACAGTCCTTTGAGATAGCAATCTTGTCTGGTCTAGTTTAATATCATTGGCAGAGCTGAAAGGAAGTTCACATTGTGAATATATCTGAACCTTGGCATGCAACTCACTTGTGGATCTCTGTTTACAGGCTGCCAGTTTTAACTGTCCCAAGCAGACATTCTCATTTTATTTATAAGTAGCTTCAGCATGTGTTTGTAGCCCTCATGAAGTTGAGCAGCATGTCAATAATCAATGCTAAGTATGGAAACAAGATATCAAACATATGTACTTATCTATTCAGACAAAAAAGTCGTATTCCAGTATGTATTTTTCAGTTTTCATTGGGTTTGCATAAGGCACACGTATATGCACAGGCACATTTTTTGATCACCCATAAGTATTATTTTAATATATTCATATTCCCATTTAAAGTTTCTTCATTTGGCCTTTTTTTTTTCCTTTTCCTGAATGAAACCTGACATTGAGATGAGATCACCAGATTTCCCCATTTCATCTGAGCTCAGAAATGAGTAACTGATTTCAAAGGATAATTCCCTGGAGAAGCAAGGCCAGAGAGTTCTTCAGATCAAAGGTCAACGAAGCTCAAAGAGGATAATTTCTGGCATACAGTATTTAAACTCTCTGAAGGAGTGTACTGCAAGATGTATCCCCTCCTTCCCAAATAGTTGAACTCTTGTTTTTTGAGAAGGGTAATTTGTCAGAGCACATTTTTTCCTCTGTTACGTAAATAATACATTAAAGTGGAAGCTTCCTATCTGAACACGCATGCTCTCCACTCAGAAAGCTTACTGAACGTGCCAGTTAAAGTGCAGTTCTTGCAGCCTGAAGGTGACCTGGTGCTGGTGGCTCTGTTCTTACTCTTTGCAGCAGAAGAGCACAAAAGTGAAATTCAGAGAATACTTGATGAGATATTTCACTTGGACAGAAAAACCTAGCAAAGAACATTGGGGCAGGGGATATTTGCCTTTTACAGAATCTGCTCCTCCGTTCTTTCAGCCTAATGTTGTCTGGGATGCTGAGCTACAGCATTAATGGACAAAAGAACAGTGTAGAAATCTTTTGGCTGTTATGTACCTTTATATGTTGAAAAGTATGTGTGATAATAGATGTAGAAGTTCTTTTCAGTTGGTTATCCATTAATCCAAAGAGCTAAGGGTCATACTAGCCCAGCTTTCACTTCACAGTCCCTAGAGATTGACAGTGAAGCTGTAGAAAGTCCCTGACAACAAGTATTTCTATTATCTTGGTTAGATCCATTCCTGTGAGAAACTGCTCACTGATAGAAATGAGCTGCTCAAAATCCAGAGGCATATTTAATAGTTGCAAAGAACCTCTGATAGTGTAACTGTCCTTCTTACGAAGGCCCTTCTTACCTTTTCATTTCTAGTTGCTTTTAGAATGAAGCTGCGAGGCTGGATAAAGGTAGATCATTTAAACTGTTTCCAGATGTGATCTTTTTTGTTTGTTTTATGAGGGTCTTTTTTTGGTCTTAGTTTTGAATTTCCAGGAACATGGAGCTGTATTTATGGACAAAGGGAATATAAGGTATATATGGCTGTTCTTCAGATATACTTCAAAGTTCTGTATCATAGGTAATATATGTTGGCTATATTCATTATGGTAAACGCTGTACAAAAACCTCCTAATAAACAGTCTGTGCTTGTCCAGTAATGCCCAGTTAGATGGACAAGGAAAGGCACTGTTGCAACTTTTTCTTGCTTGAGCCTGACCTTCCTCCTTAGCTTGTGTGTGGTATAGGGAATCCAAGTAAGGCTTGTAGTAGAAATCAAAGTGTATCAATGTGTCAGTATGTACATCATAACCTGCATGATTATTTGCATTTGTACAGTACATTGTGCATCTCTATGGAAGCTGGCACTGGTATAACATCAAAACTGCCCATGAGTATCAAAGTTGGGAAATTCCAAAGGTTAAGGTTTCTGCTTCATTGCTCCCTTGTCTTCACTGCTTATCTGGGGTCTTTGTAGTGTATCATAGATTWAAAAAAATGTGTTAAATGCAAACAAAGAAGTAAGATTAGAAAATGTGATTCATTGCAGTGTAGCAATCTGAGTGTTATGGCAGAAACCTTAGCTTTTGGAATTTCTAAGAGTAGAAGGCTATGGTAAGGGGAGATTTTTTTTAAACTTCTTGTTCCTATTTGTGCAAGAAAATGTTGAAAAATGGCAAATACAACTGTCTTGTCTGGTGTGGTGGTGCCTTACTTTCCTGCAGAGTGCTTGGGAGGCATCTTGGTAGCACTGAACACCAGCAGAGCCAGAAACTAAACCCTGTTTGAAATGGCTTACTCTGAAGTGAAAGGGATCATGTTTCCCTTTTTGTAAGGAATCTGACTCTACTAAATTGACATGTGAGATCTCATGTGAGATCTTACCTGCAGAGGCATCACCAAGAAATGGATCCTACATAGCATTAGGATAAATGTCTTAGATAAATGCAAATGCCACATTGCAAAATAAAAATGCAGACTTTAAGGCCTACATTCTTGTAACTGGCTTCTATTTTACGGAGGCAGGCAGGATTACTGATATGCCTAGTGGAATATGGGCATAATGTTATTGGCAGAAGCAGTTAGACATGGAAAATACATATCTTAAAGAATTGAGAGCAGAGTTGAAAGTCTCTGCATTTTTCATAGGTATAATGACTATAGAATATAGAATTCCTTTTCTTCAGCTACTGTGCTTCTTTACCTACAAGGCTGAGTGCCTCTTTACAAGCCAAAGGCACAGGCATTCAATGTTTTTCAGAATTATTCAACTTACAGTAATGGTTCTACTAATTCTCATATTCTCTACGTATTCTCATAATGCTATCTTTGAACCTTCTCTGACTCTACAGAGGTTAGTAGGAGAGGCTGGGCACCAAGAGCTGGTGGTAGATAGTCTGCTGAAATAATTCCAGGTGTGCAGTGAACACAAAGGCAAATCAAGTTTAATGATCCTCTCATACAAGTTTGTTGAAATCACACAGTCCCTTATAAGTGTTTTTCTCTTAAATACATTTTTTGCAGTGGCTTTGCCTCCGGAGAAGACAGATGGAGTTTGCAGTGGAGATGAAAAGAAAGTGGAAAAAGAAAGTGATGCACGGACAGGTTCCAAGAAGCAACTAAAATTTGAAGTAAGTCCTCTGTATTTTCAAGTTTCACTATACTGACGTAATTAAGGTAGATAAATAACCTGTGGCCCAAATAGTGCCCTCTGGTGTATATGTGTAGCTCGTGTTGATTGTAATGAGTAATGAGGGAGCAGAATTGTCACGAGTCTGTGTCTTACTATCAGTGGAATTGTTCCTTATGGAGTGATTATTGAGTTTTATTTCCAAGTTCGGATAGGATCAAACGATGATGATCCCTCAGCAGGCTCTGAAACGTAAAGAAAGCTGTTTGTTTTCGTCCCCTGCCTGTGATCCTTTCAGAAGTAATTTATTATGCCACCCACCAAGTTATCAAATCTTTAGATTGGTTTTCATGGACGATTGCTCTTGATTAAATCTTCCTAATATAAAAGATGTTAGTGAGAGCTTACTTAACCACCAGTGCCTCCAAAGTGAAATAACCTTGATCTACCAYGCTGGAAATCCCTCTGATCAGGTGGGAGGAGGAGAAGAATCCCGAGAGGAATCAGTTGGATGGTCTATTTCCTTGTAGACTTATAAACATCATAAAACTGCCAGACATTGTGCATAGTTGGCAGGTTTTGTTTATATAAGGAGCGATTTAATAAATATGAGTATTGAAACATGCTGTCATCCAGCTAGAGAGCTGTCTGTCTTGGTGAACAGAAAGATACTCTGGTACTGGCAAGCAACAGCAAGAATTTTCATCTCTCTGCACTCGCAGACATGGCAAACTTCTGCTTTTCAGGGCTGTCAGCCTGTCACATTAATGAGCTTTGCGTTCCTCCAGTGCTGTTTAAAAGACCATCCAGCCACCTTGCAGCATGGCTGCAGTCTTCATTTCCTTCTCTTGAGAATGTTTAGTAATCTGGTACAATTTACTCTTTACTGTTTTAAGGCTCATTACGAGGCGGTAGCTCTCTTGTATGCAGTTCAGTTGTTGCTACGGGCTTGTGTGCCTGATGGGGGGAGTTGACTTTTGTTCCTGCCTTTTTTGCACAGGGATCTCTTTCTCTAGGCACATTTTATATTCTACTTTGCAGAGCAGATATTTGCACACAGAAAAGGCATGATAAATTGCAATTAGCAGTGCCCTGATGTTTGACTGTTGGAGGGCACCTGTCCACACGGTCGGTTCCAGCAGAGCTGGAACTGCATCGTCCCAGCAAAGCCCGCATTTCTGCCCAAGTAGTTCTTGGCATGCCRTAAAGGTTAGCACTTGGTACCAGGCTGCATGACTAATGCAGGGAAGATTGCCGTGGCTCTTAACGAGGCAAAGCACATCCTCATGTAAAGGTGTTATGTTAGGCAGCATAGGACCTATTAATAAGTGGCAAGAAACCAAGTATTGATATTTTTTCCTTTGTTCTACAAATCAAAGTTTTCCAACTGTGTCAGCTAGGGGCTAAGAGGTTGGTAAACATTTTCATTTTATGGCCATGTATAAAAAGAATCAGAAATGCAAGTGTCGACACCAGAGGTCTAAATCTGAGGTGGATGTGATTTGGCTTTTAAAGGTGCTGGGAATGTTTGTGTAATATGAAACTGTATTTCCACAGCGGAGTGTGGGGCACTTGGCAGCTTTCAGGCGGGCTTGTTAGGACGAAGAGAAGCCTGCCTTTGAACTCGGCAGGGGACGGGGGGTGCCCGTAACTGCTGTAGGGAATTGGTTTCAAGTCAGAACATCAGCCAGGTATTTTGGGCTCTATCATGCTGAAGCTACTTGGAGCTGTTTATTTTACTTGCATACAGTGGCTTTCATTTTAATTGCACTGTAACTTCTCTGTGTTGCCTTGTTGTGGCTCTGGGTGAGTCTGATTGCACCGTCTTGAGTGAAAGCAAACAGTTTGCACCCAGGTGACTGGAGTCAGGCAAAGTGCATCCTTTGTTCTTGGCTGAACTTTTGGGTTTAGTTTTTGGATCTTTTTTTTTTTCCGTTAACAAATTGATTCTTTCAGGCTTTCCCCAGATCACACTCTCACTAGCAGTAGCCCAGCTAAAATAAGAGTTGGGCACCACTCCCAGGTCATTCTTACCTGCCCCTTCACCATTTCGGGAACTGCAGTGGCGTGATACCGGACCCCATGAACTCTTCCAGCCCCTGCGTGAAGGAAGTCAAGGACAGGGCTCGCTGGTGGGGCTTGTGCCACGTGTCCACTTGGTGCTAGTGACTGCTCCTGGCTCTGTGCTATGTTACCTCGTATTGTGCGTCTGTACCGGTTATCTTGCTCTTCCTGAGTTAAGCAGAGTTTTCTTCTCACTTTTTAGTGGTAAATCTTATTATATTCCAAGAGCTTCAGAGATTAGTTTTCTTGTATCTTTTTGTGTTTCATACAATGAAGTAGAAAGTATCTTGCAGATTGCCAGGAGTCTAGCCTGAGGGTGTTAGGGTTGTCACGTGCTTGCAGTGAGGCTCCTTCAGCATGGTGSACCGAGGCCTCCCGGGACGTATCCTGAGGCTTCCTCCCGCGAGGGAGCGAGGAAGGAGGCAGCCTACTTCTACGGTGTCTCCTCTGCAAACAGGCCTTTTGCTTTAGGTAATCAGCTGCTCTTTGCATGTTTCTTAGGAATTGCAATGTGATGTGTCTGTAGAGGAAGATAACAGGCAAGAGTGGACCTTCACACTGTATGACTTTGATAACAACGGAAGAGTCACCCGTGAGGTAAGCAAAGTACAGCTGCCCCTTTGTGTGCAGCGTTGCTAACACGAGAAGTGTTTTATAACAGGAACATTTTTTCTTCTATGAAATAAAGGTATCCTGCCAACCCAAACAGCAGTTTCCACGGACCCTTCCCTCCTAGAAACAATCCCACCAGTAGTTTACTCTTTTCAGACATACTGTACCACTTTTTAAGCCTGTTGCTGTTTAATATCTGTGATTAGCCTTTAAAAAATAGTACTGGCATTCTAGGGGGAAAAATATCTGAAACAACTGAGCCACTAAACACATTGTCAAAATAAACCCCTGCAAATGTATATTGTTCTGGCTCCTGTCCTGCTTTTCAGAGTGAAGCTAACCAAATAGCAAGTTTGCTTTCTGAAATTCTTTCCAGTAGTGCTAACTATACTAGTCTCTTGTTTTCGTGGCTATTAGGCCATGATCTCTGCCTTCTCTCTCCAAGTATGAATAACATTGGTGATGCTTGCTGGAGAACCATACCGAATGGCTGTCAAAAGAATACCTGTGTGTATCTTGTGTTGTCGGAATGTCTTCAACTTATATTTCCTGTGTAAATAAGAAGCCCAAATCAGTACAGATTTATAGATTAGAATACAGTCTTTTTTTCAGAATTATTTCTATCAAGATTGAATGGTGTTTCTAGAAGAGTGTCTTTTTCCAAGAGTTACTGCACTGTACTGTCATTGATTTTTTTGAGAAGCATATTTACTACCTCCCGTGCRTTCAGATAGTCACCTGAAAATTGGCAGTTTCTCTCTGGCTCTTATGCTGATCCTATGAAAATTACTGAGTGAAAGGAGTAGGGTGAATACTGAAAGTGTAGTGGTGTTAGACATCAAATGACAGCAGGTATGTTTTCCTAGAAGACTGAAGCAAGTCTCTTCTGGCATTTTTGAACAAATTGACAAATGTTATAGTTGTTCAGGGTTTTTGACGTGTATGTTGTGAGCATCTTTGAGAAATACAGAGAAAGGACAAGAAGGAGAAAAAGAAATACATTGTCTTTGTTAACTGGGAACTGAGCCCAGAATAATTAAGTAACTTCCTTGAAGTCACACAAGAACCTCGTGGAACCTATCTTTTGAGACCCAAGGCTAAGCCTTGCTTAGAAGATTATCTTGACTCTCAAGAATAGGAAAAAAAACAAAAAACCCCAAACCCGCMCGCATGGGTGTCCTTTACATGAGGCATGGAATTCCCATTAATGTCAGTGGGAGTTCCATGTGCTGAACATAACAAGAATATGCTTTTAAGTATGTATACAATAATTATTTGTGATTATGTGGTACACCAAAGAGCTTAATTTGACTGTAYTTAGAAAATATATTACAGCCAAATTCTACCTCTCCCTGCTAGAAGAGCAGACTGCAGCTTAAGTGAAACCAAATCTGTGCAGGGATTGAAAATTATACTGCTCTGAGGTCTGGAGCTTGCTGTATTCAGGCTTGAACCCATGCCAAAAAAAATTCTTTAAACCAAGGGACCAAATAGGTTGATAATTTTCAGCTCTTTACACGTGACCAAAGATAGAAACGAATAGTATGCACCATTGCAGAGTTTTCTAGTTATGTTATACACTTATTCTGCAAGCTGTTCCGGTGCCATTTGTATAACCTATCTCACTGGTTGTCCTTGGTTGAATCCAGATGCAATTTCAGAGTTGTTTGTGCAAGGATTACTAAYGATAGCAGCTCATAGATAACTTTGGCCACAAAAAGGAACTTCAGTCTCGTCATATGATGTAGAATTTCTCATTTTGTTARCCCCTGAGAGGTGACTGTCAAAATAGTGGCCTTGATCCTGTGGTCTGTTAAGCAGTTCTGCTCCAGATCCAGCAAAGCAGTGGGGAATACTAAACACATGAAACACAGTTTCCATTAAAATGAACGAGACGCATGCTTTAAATTAAAAGTATGCGAGGCGCATTGTGGGATGGGGGCGGAAGGGACAGCTCTTTCGTGGAGCCCACTCCGAGGAAGTGGCTGATTTGTAAGTAGTAGTGGGCTGATGAAAATACTTTCAGAACCAGCCAGCTGGTCTGAGCAAAGGTCCAGTATTCTGGTGAGAAAAGCTTAGTGTGAAACTTTACCCCTTCTTTGAAAATTTTACTGGACTGTTTCCTGGATTTGTAGTTGGATTAACTACAGTTGTCTCCAACTGTGGTTGGAGATAAAATTGGATGTCACGCTCTTAAGTCAGTTTTCTCTCTGTAGATCTTGAAGTGCTTTACAAGGGGAAGTCAGCATTATTGTCCTTGTTTGTGCTGGAGAAGTGAGACGCTGAGAAAGGAAAAGACTTGCTCCCGTGCRTTTCATTTGGTTCAAAGTCACTGTGTGTTTAAAGGCTTGGGCTTTATGTCCAGGGAGTTTCTAAAGGAATACACAGTGTTAAATTAACTTTGTAAAATACATGTAGGTGGGGTGAATTTTTGCAAATGCACTAAATCCTTTTTTCATTAGAATGTTTGAAAATTGTAAATAAGATGTGGATTTAGTTACTGGACAAAATTTCCCTTGGGTTTTGCACAATGACAGATCACTGCAAAAACATTCAAATTTCATATTAGTGAAATTTCTTCTGGATCATAACAACATCTTCAAAACTTAATACTGCTTYGATTTCCTCCTAGAGTCTATATGACATACTCGCTAGTCCTTATAATTAGAAATTCAGATCTAATCATGCTTCTTGAAGGGATACACCCATTATGAAAGCATAATTATTGGGATGGCAAATGATAAAATTAACATTTAGCACCCGTTTTTAAAATACTGTTTTTGCTGTCATGTAAGAAGACCATTTTATTGTCCTTTCAGTGTGGTAGGCAATAACTTTCCTGCTCTACTATATGTATTACAAAAGTTGGCTAATAATGTTTCCCTTCATTCACAGACTATTAAGAGTACAATTCTGTATGTACTGTAAGGCCTTGTTAGAACTGACAGCTGCACAGTAATTATCTTCACACAGATATTTGTAATCGGACTTGAAACTTGGATAATTGAGCTAATGTGTTTTCATCCATGAGGTTTTATGTTGAGCTTTCTAAATGTAATTATGCTTTAGAGACACCAGCTATTTTTTTGGCAATTAGTTCTTTCTTGTTAAATTTAGTTTCTTTGGTGAGTGGCTGGGCAGGAATAAACACTCCAGGAAGYTGTTTGTCAGGAGTAAAAGGAAAGGGGATTTCTTCTGGACTAGTTGTTGAGTAGTTAGCAAGTGATGCTTCTTTCAGATTCCAAATAAGAATTATTCAAAAATGAAAGCGATCAAACAAAGTTGATGGTTCAATAAAAACATCCTGCTGTATGTTAAAATGAGACTACAAACAACCTTCTAAATGCGGCATTTGTACTTTTTGTGAGGGAAAGATAAAGAACCCATATTGATGTTTCTCTTCTATTTTTAACACTGAAAGTGTTTCATGTATCTGACTTTAAATACCCAATTTCTTTCTTACATTTGCTCTTTTTTTCCCCCTTTTTGATTACTTTTTGCTCGTGTCCTTTCATGACTGAGAAGATTTGAGGTTATTTCTGCATTCAAAACTCAGCACCAAGTCTTTGACTTGGGGAAGGACACTGGTTTTCTGGGGCTATGRTTTATCAGCCTGGCCCCTTTCCTGAAGCTTGTTTTCTTTGCTGTGCTTGTCACTACTGTATTAATTAAAGATCAGCAATGGAGCCGACAGATAGGGGTGGCTATCTGCCGTATCAGAGGGCCCATCGTTGGCAGCCATTAGATTGGTAATTTGCACCAGAGAGAAATATTAAGAAAGAATCCTTCTAACTTTTTTGTTATAAAGAACCAAATTGAATGTTTCTTCTCAGTGTTAAAACTCATTGGTTATCTCTCTCTTTGTGCAAATGTCCTGTTCTGTTAAATTAATTCAGCTGGAAAAGCCTCTTAGTTTCCTCAGGAGAATCCTTAGTTTGCTAACAGCTAGTCCTCTGCTGAGAAGCAGTGCTAAGGCTGGAAAAAAAGGAGTGCTCCTCTGCCACTAATATTTCTTAGAAGCAAAAAATTAATACCTGGGATGAGGACTTTCTCAGTAACATGAGTTCTGAAAGGAGTGATGAWTATTTAAATGTCACTTGTTCTTTCTCTTTTTTGTGGGCCCGTTAGTGTCCCTGGATGTTCTGAATTCCCACCAGTCTCCCACTGGAGACCTGTAACATATTCTGGCGTGCACCATACGTGTTTGGCCTTAACCACACATTTCTGGATATTTCTGTTGCAAATATTTCTGGCAATCTGTTGAAGTTGCTCTTTTTAGTATACTTTATTGTGTTAGCTCTTTGATAAAATAGGATGTGAAAAACATGAAGATTAACATTGTTAAATCCTTCAGCCCTAGAAAGAACTGTAGTCTTCAGTAAGCAAGACACAAACAAATCAGGGTATGGCATGTGCTGGCTGCTTGAATGCTACCCAGAAAGCCTTTGTTTTTCTCTTTGAAGAAAAATGTCACAGTTTCAGTTTTCTTACTTGATTAAAATAACTATTCCAGTAGAAATTCTGAACACCAGAAGCCCTTTAGAAGTCATTTGGGCTCACACAGGCTACTTCTCCACTAAATATAATTAATTTGCTATAAAGGAGAAATATCTTTTGTGCTATTATTTCTCTTCCTTCTTTAAAATACTTTTTTAAAAAAAATCATGATGATTTTTAACTAAAACTGATTTAAACTATTTCAATAGAAATGGTACTTTTGGCAAAATGGGAAACTGGAAATYATGTTCTTCTTTATTTTTCATGAAAAAGGGAGGAAGTTTGAGAAATGTGAGATGAAAGTTTTTGTGCAGGAACAGCTGCGCAAGTCTTAGTTATATCAAGCAGTTGCAGAATCATGTGACCAGTAAAATTGTARTGCATAGTGCAGAAAAGTTGATTTCTTTGTTAAAAAAGAGACATGCTGGTTGGTGTACCAGGAGAAAGAAAAAGTTAAATAGTTTTCATTCTTGATTGTTGACACTGAATTTTTTTTGAGGAAGGTGAAACCACTAGTATACAAGCTGGTGAGTGGAAGGTAAAGCTGTTTCAACAGTTGTAGATAGCTCTTTAAGGAATTTAAATTCAAGTAATGTTCAGTGTGACAGGTTTCAAGGGAAGCATAAATTGCGCCACCCTCATGGCAGGCCTGCTGGAAGATGAAAATTCCTTTGGGGATAATTATAGCCAAGGCTATAAAACACAAATTTTGTAATGTATATTGTAGTTGTCTAGTGCTACTAATTTGGCAAGAGGCCAATACCATATTAGCTGCCCAGAAAAGGGCTGTGAGAAGGTACTTTCAATCACAGTTCAAAACTTGAAGAATGACTGTTTTGGTTCCTACCAGATCAGTACCTCAGGAATTTGGATGTTATAATCGTGAAGAAATAACTAGAAAGCAGCAGGAGCTTCCAGCTGCCTGTAGCGAGTAGCTWCTTGGCCAGAAGCTTGACAGATGGGCAAGTGGTTAGTGACCTCGGCAGACTTGTGTGACCGAATCAGAGCTGTCAGTTTCCCTGAACTTCCAACCCCGACTTAGGACCACAAGTGAATGAATCCTATAATAAAAATGTTGCTACTGGTATTTAAAAGATCAGCATAAGCATTAAGTGGTTACTTATGTATATTCCTAACCTCGATCTTGGTATATATCCAGTCTGACGACCACGGTTGTTCAGTTCCAAAATGTGCAGCAGAGCAGATTGTCATGGAGGAAGCTGAGCATTGAGAAGTAACAAAATGCAAAAGCAGCAGAATTATAAAACCACAAGGTGTTCTGATATCTTTGTGCAGTCTCCTCAGCTTCCTGGTGTCTGGATGTTGATTTGGGTTAATTCAGGCCTGTTTGTCTGCGAGATGTAAGTTGTCCTGATGTGATGCATACACATACATATTTCTGACTTGCAAAGCTTATGTCACACAAGTGCTGCATCTGGCCTTCCTTGGCAGTATTTGGGAATACTTTTTAAACTGCTGAGACAAGTGGTTTGTTGAGAAAGACCCACGCAGAACAAAAGGAAAATACAAGGACAGATTATAAAGTTAGCAAGTTAGACCACACCACCAGGAAAGAAAAAAAAAAAAAAAGTATTATTTGAAAGAACATAAGGAGTAAAGGCTTCTGCTCTTTGCCTGTTGAAGTAAAGAGAGAGTAGATGGTCAGCTCATACAAACGTGGTGCAACTGAAAAAAAGAGGTTGATTCTTGTTGAGGAAGGAGTTATTTATAACAGTCTCTTGAGAGTAGTCTCACGTAGAAAGCTGCAGCGTTGGCCAAGCACGGCTTGGAGAGCAGGGTGCAAGGGGAGGGCACTTGCTAAGGGCTGTCCAGGAAGAGTCTCTTCATCCAAGTGCTGAGTGGATGAGGTCCCATTAAATATAATCATGGTGCGTAAGTATTCTGCTGAAAGAGAAGATTTGGTTTATGAAGATGTAGCATTATAGCACAAGGCTCCTAGAAGGTGCCATCAATGGATGTTTTGTTTGCTTGTCTATTTATGTCCTTGTTTGGCTGAATTTTTCTTTTAGATACAATGAGAATCCAGTCTTTGAAGCTGGCGGACAGATAGTGCTGTTTCTATTTAGAGGTCTGGCTAGGTTTCAAATCAGAGTGGAAGTGAGAGAAGTGAGATGTGTTAAAGAGCTGTGAGGGGACCACCAGGTTGTCACTGAGCAGCCTTTCCTCATGCAGACTGTAGACAGTGGTTCTTGTCAGGAGGATGGAAAGCAGCTGCAGGTAGGACAGTTCAATCACAGTTCAAAACTTGTCCAGCAGGACATGGTAGTGACAGCCTACATACAGAGACTCTTACAGCAATGGTAGAAAAAAAATTTCAGTAGGGGAAGAAAGGAGAGACTCCAAATTTGTCTGTGTTTTATGAATATTTGATCTTGAAGTCACAAGTCTGGAGAAATTCCGCTGAATTTAAGAAAGTTGCAGGGGATACATATTAAGACAAAATCTGGGCCCTCTAGGGTTTAGTTATCCTGCCCGTTGAGCTGGAAAATTATTATAAAATCCGTTTGTGGTGGCTGTAAGGCCAGCATTTCTCTAAATGTCTATTAAGGACAAAATATTCTATGTGAACAGAGATTAGTATTTCTRTGTCCCCTTTAAAGCTGGTCAGATAATGAGGAGTGTATGGCATATTGGCTGCTAGGGCTGTAGGGCRTGCTAAACTTTGAGCCTGCCTCTAAGAGCATCACCTCTGAGCAAAGGAAAATCCTAGAATTTTTCAGTCTTTATTGAACTGACTTMATCTTCCTAAGAACCAGTTATACTTAACAAAGGATGATTTGGATATTTCCTTTGTGCTTGCAGGCATCTGGAAAGAGCATAGGTCCTAGGACAGATCAAAGAACAGGAAGACCAGCATGGAAAACTTTTCAGTTGTATGTTGAATGTTTATAGCCTGCAATGACCAGTATACTTTGGCCCTAGGTTGGTGCCTGAAATAAACTTGTGTGAAATCCCTTTGGGGAGAAAGAGTGAGCCAAGAAATTTCCTGTTCATCCTGGCAATTTAAAGTAATAYGTTATTGAAGCCTGGCTGGATTAGTTAAGCAGGAGAGAACTTCTAGCATCTCCAGCTGCTAAACGATGAGGAGTGTAGTGTTCCTCCTACTGCCAGTGGAGACAACTGACTTGCAAAACTGGCTAAAGTTCCTTCTGATACGACTGGACACTTGAGCATTTGCTCATGTCCCGTTGCCTTCAAGGAGGCATATGAAGAATATCCTCTCATAGGCCAGAGTGGATAATCTCTATTGTTTAAAAATGTAAGTTTAGAATTGATTTGAATTCTGCAAAGCAGGCTAGAGTACGGTACGTGTATGGCAGAATGACATTCAGATCTAATCTAATTCCACACCTAAGGTTTATGATCCTTCCACATCTCTAACTAGTTTTCCTCTATGCAATCTACCATTTAATGATTCCAAGAAAATAACAAGAAGTAGTAAGATTTCCTGAAGGTGCCATGTTTCTTTGGTTGCTGTATTTGTTTTGGTCATATGAACTCGATTTTTAGTGCAGCATGAATAATTATCCCTCAGTTCTTTTGAAACTAAAGGAAAGAAATACCACTTGGCTAATTCACAGTGTATGGAATAAGTTGTGCATTTGTTATTATTTTGGTCTGGTTTGCCCTATTTCATAAATCATGCATCATTTGATGCTGAAGGATATTTATCTGCTTGAACCCTTCCTTCTGACTGTGCCAGTTAAATTACAGTCTGAGCTAGGAAAGATGAGGATTAACAAAACAGAAAATGGATTTACTCCTCTAAGGTTCTAGCAAGTTTTGCTCCTTTAAAATTCAGTGAGTTTGGAGGATGCTTCAGGATTTAATAGTCTCAGGTCCAAAACTGTTTTATGTATCAAAGCTGTAGGTTGCATACCACTTTCATAATATTGTGTCTTTTTGTGTTTTAATCCAACTATAGGATATTACCAGCTTGCTTCATACCATCTATGAGGTAGTTGATGCATCAGTAAACCATTCTCCTAGTTCCAGCAAAACTCTGCGAGTGAAACTTACTGTGGCACCTGACAGCAGCCAGAAGAAAAAGAGTATCTTGTTAAATCATTCTGGTAAGTGTGTACAATCAGCTGTGTGCAATCAGCTGTTAGGAAAAAATTTTGAACATCTTTAAGGAGACCTTAAAGATTCWTCTCCGTATTTTGTCAATACAAATAAATACATACATTAGTCAAGGCTGGTAATTTTGTGGGTTTTTTTTTTAGTCCCCATGAACCTATTTAAGATCTCAGGTGCAAAATTGCCTATCCTTCTTTCAGTGTCCCTTAAATGAGTTAAGGTCTCCATCCTGATGGATTGCTTCCTCTCGGCAGCAGCGACACCTTACGTGTTGTGTGATTGTGTTTGCGTGCTGCAAGGCAGATTAAGGGTTTTTTTTCTATTTGTACTGCTTTAGATTTACTGGAATAGTTAAAGCTTTCACTTTGTATGGAAACARTTGGATCAATGTAAAAATGCTTTATGCCTGTGCATAGCTATCACTACAGCTGGCTGAGAGTAAACAGTTCCGTGTAAATAACCTTTTATCACTGTAGCTATTTCTAAACTAGAACCTCAGTAAGGATAAAATACTATAAAAATTATACCTCTGATTTAAATTCTTGCTCTCATCTTGAATTTGTAAGCAGTGAAGTAGGAGGAGGAGAAAAATCATTATTTGCCCCTTTCACTTCAAATTCTGAAGTGTATGAAACCTGGACAGGTCTTTCAGTTAGTTAGTAAATACTTRGTAATGAAAAGATCATGGCTGATGCGTGCTGATCGATTTTAAGGAAAAATAGTRGGCCAAGCCCTGTTACCAGACACACACAGGAATTTGGAAGGCACTGTAGGCTACAGTGTTAGCCTACAATGTTATGTTAACAATGAGGCATCTATTATCAAGGTTGGTCTATGCATAAAAAATGCACCATTTTTTAATACTGGCAGAGTCTGCCATATATACTATTATAAAGTGACATATACTATGGTGGTTTATTCACGTTGTGTTCTCTCTAGTAATAGGTGTATCAGCACGGTCACTTCAGTAGATAAAATAGTGCTAAATTCAAACAGTGAAAGTACCTAAAGTAATATTTCAGTAGAAAAATGTGAGCACCTTATTGAAAAGGAGACTCTTGGTATCTGAGTTTTAATATATGGTATCTGAGTTTTAATATATGCATCCACTCAGTCAAGTGCAGTTACAAGCAAATTTGCACTGCTGGGAAGCTGCATGATGCATTAGTACGGTGTTGAGCTCCAAACTAACAAGGGCTCCCGAGGGCTCCCAAGTGCAAATGTGGCTCAGTCTAACCTACCGCATGGCTTGCAGCCTAGCCCTGACTCACATCCCGCAGCCAAGGTAGCGTGTTAGACAGACAGACTAACAACAACAGTCACAGGAGAATAATGTACTTTTTCTTGGTGGCAGATTTGCAGAGTGCCCGGCACAGAGCTGAAAGCAAAGCCAATGAAGAAGTAAGAAGCTCTGAAAAGAAGCAGCGGGCTTCTGTCAGGTAAGAGCAGAGAACTCTGTCTCCTGAGAGACAGGGCTAGCTTTGATGAAACTTCACCTGCTGATTTTTTTCTTTTCTTTATTTTTTTATTATGTTAAAACAGAGAAATTGTATGATTTTTCACTGTGCAACAGGCAACAGATTCCACTGGTGGAAGCTCTGTACAAAAGAAGCAACAAGAACATTTAAATTGCATTTAGGTCTTTTATTAAATTAAACAAAAATCAAACCTGTAGTTTCTGGTATTTACAGTTTTTCTTCTTCTTTTGGCTCTTTGGGAGGATGCTCACTGTCCTTTTAGATGCCATCTGCAAATACTGTACCTGTTAGTGGAGTTTAGTGCAGAATAGTGTACCTTTCAGCTAGGAGTGCCCTAAAATCTTTTTATCTTCCTAGAGACCAGTTCCTGCCTATCTCTGTCCTCCTTTCAGCCCATCTTCTTCACTGATTAATGCAATTAGCTCCAAGCTTTATTAACTGTCTCTGTCTTGTTTAACAGGTCCTAACCAGACCTGCCTCTTTTCTGCTGCCTTTTCTCTGAAAGGCGCTGGCTACAGTATCTAGGAAAGGAAGGAGGAAGGCAGCCTTTGCAGCGCAGCAGACAGAGTCAGCATCTCAGCAAGTGCCGTGCGTAGGGTCCATCCTGCAGAGCAGCCGTAGGGGAGTTCGTGTCCGCTTTGAAGTGTGCTCATCCCGTTGGTGTGAGATGTAAACTCCTTACTTACTTCACAGTGACTTTGCAGAGCAGCTACCTCAGCTGACTCCCATCCCATCGCTTCCCCATTATCTCAGAATCTTTAGGACARCTTTTCCCTTAGGGGATTAGTCATGAGGTAACACCCAGCTAGGAATTAGCTGCTTGCTTAGAACTTCTACCTTTATGTTAAACTTAAAAGAAATTTTGGATCATTCCTATTTTTTTTTTTTTTACGTTTCCAAATACATTTCACCACTTGAAAAAATACATCTGTTGTCTTTGATGGAATTCTGCC
This sequence comes from Rhea americana, assembly GCF_003343005.1. NCBI lineage: Eukaryota > Metazoa > Chordata > Aves > Rheiformes > Rheidae > Rhea > Rhea americana. The sequence continues at coordinate 5,621,612 of NW_028186150.1, forward strand.
TCTATGACTCAGAATGTATCTATTTCCCACTAAGTACAAGTCCAGTACTTCTTTTTTGCACAGCTACAGGTATACTTGCAGCCGTCTAGAGATTAGATTAAAAAAAAGGAAAAGGAGGTTTAGTTCTCCCTTAACAGAATGTCTAACATTATTTTGGATGCCAATCTGGAATAGGCTTTATTGCTCTGAAGGATGTTACTATGTCATTTGCAAGGTTAGCAAGAGCACGTACCCTGAGAACACCCTATTATCCTAAGTTCCATCTGTGTTTTAGGTATTACCTCCACTGAACTCCAGATTATGTGGTAGTCGTTTGCAATGTATCTTTCAAGTATTTTTTTTTTTTAATTTTTACAGCTGACAATGATACTTGTCTCTCAGTTGAGTGTAGGTGTGCTATTCCTTTTTTGAATTTGTTGGTTTAATGCGTAGAAAAACAAAACAAAAGCAGGTAATTCTGATATATTTCAACATATGTCAGTTGGTCTAGATAGTTCATCTCTGTATGAGTATATAGGTTTTGTTAGTTGAAGATTTCATGCTGAGGCAAAGGGAAATTTTTGCACAGATACTACAGTAATAGAATTAAATCATTAGCAGTATTTGTTTCTTTGGCTGCAAATTAAAAAAAAAAAAAAAGAGTTTAGGCCTTCCATGGGTTTAGAGGAATTTGTCCAAAGAAATGTATGTATTTTAATAAATTTATCGGGAGGAGAAGCATTCAGTTTTCTTAAAAATAACAGCAAAAACTGCTTCCCCTTTCTAGATTGAGTATAAATGCTAGTGAATTATCCTAGTGAGTGAATCCCAGTAAGATCAAATTTCAGATTATAAAATGATTTCTAACCCTTTGTTAACAGCTCTTTGTAAATTTTTTTCCTACCTGAAGAATATTCCATGTTTTTACTTGCTGGCCTGGCTGTGGTGCTCAGATTTCTTGTGCCCATTAGCAAATGTTTGCTCTATTTGAATTTAATGGACTGGGATTTTTTTGATAATTTATAGCAAAAATCCCTTTTCAGTTCAAAGTTCCTTCCACAATCCATGTTAAAGCCCTGTTTTTATAAATGTAACTGTTTTATGAATGTTAGCCGTTTCCACTTAAATTTGCAGCCATAAATGCGTCAAATATAGGGGCAGAGCTCAGCCCTGTTTGTCCTTGTCATCCCTTCAGTTAGAGGCTTCTTAAGACAAACCTGAATCTTGAGCTGGGCTGATCGATATCAGGCATCTGTCAGCCTCTGACAGGTTTTGCTGTATCTTCTTAAATGTCGCCAGGACACAACCTGGCCCCTGTGCATGCGTTTGGGTCTCCGTGCACTCTGGCCAAACTGCCAAGCCCGTTCAAGGCTCAGCAGTAGCTCCAGGTGTTAATGCAGAGGCTTCCCCTTGAGAGCAGCACTGAAGACTTGTGTGAAGTACACACGCTTCGCAAATTCAGTCACTTAGGAATTCTAGGGAAGATGTGATTAATATTCAAGATAAAATGGATAGAGGTGGTTTTATCTGTCAAGTGGGAGATAGATGGTGTGTGGGATTTTTCATCCCCTGGAAGCTACAGGAAAGAATTTTCATCCATAGGGCTATCAAGATCAAGTGAGCAGATTTATGGCTGTCTTCCCCAGCATATATATTATAAAATGGATGGTGGAAGAGCACTGGCAGGCAACTTTGTGGATAATGTGRGAATTTTAGAAAGGGCATTCATATACTGCACAAATACTTAAACAGGCATCTTTTCGGTTGGAACAAGAAAGAAAGACAGAAACCAGCAACAACAATGTATATTCTTACGGTCTGTGCTTGATGTAGTGCATGATGCCTGTATCTTCCCATACACATGCAAAAAAAAAGCATTCGGGAGCTGGATGCCGAAGCRTTATTTCTCAGAAGTACTTTAAGTTCTCTTTGACAGTAGAGCACATCTCTCATCAGTGTGTAATTGCTTCATGGTTTATATTTGCATTATTGAACGTCATCTTGCGTGTAAGAAGGTTATTAGCATGCAGGGCTGTGGCAGTACTTGTGTAGTTTTTCTCTGTCTTGATGAGAGATGGAATTTATTACAATAACAAAGAAGAGCAGGTTCTCTGTTAACTCGGCTTTCAACAGACACTACTGTATATAGTGTTGCTTCATCATGCTAGATCAAACCCAGTGATGCTTTTTCTGGGTTAGCTGTGCGTTGTCCTTAACACTTGTGCGACTCCCGTTGGTTTCTGTAGGCAACTCAAGCATGGCAGCCTTCAGGTAGCCAGGTTTTAGCCCCAAGATCTTTAAGTTGACTTGCTAAAGTGTATGGTCCTATAAAGGTGTGTTTGAGGCAGGAAAGGTGCAAGAGTTGGCTATCTACCTAAAAATAAAAAATGTCAGGACAGTCCCTCTTTTTGACAGTACCTCATGTYACTTCTGGTATTCAAAGGTGACTGCAGAGTCTTTAAACCTTCACTGCTTTTCCAGGTGGGCTCTCCTCCATTCAGGAGAATCTACCCCTTTCAAAGTGCAGCAAACATGATCTTCCATGTAGGTTAAGCCTGGTGACTTTTATCAAAGAAACTATAGATCTGTGCCTGACAAAGACACTAGGGACTCAGTTCTGTAATGTCCTAAACCCTCTGACCCTAAACCAGGAGAGCAGCCTGTGCCAAAGCTCAGTGGGATTATTAGCTTCTGGAAATCTGCAAATGTGTTAATAGACTAGAAACAGTATATTTGGCACTATGGAATGAAACCTGTATTTAGCAACTGGTGTAAAATACAGGGCAATATTCTGGTCTTTCAGTGCATTTGCACAGAGCATATAAAATGAAAGTCTTTCAAATGTCTTTATGGTCTTGAAGACTGAAGTATCTGAATGACAGGCAGTGATTTAATCAGGAGTTTTCTGCTTATCCCTTTTGTTCTGTTGAAGACACTAATATCTGCAGCCAGTCCATTTAAATTGCTGAATTAAATTGTTTGGCATTATTGGCTACAATTTTGTAAACCTCTGGCTGATTTTTTTTTCCTGCCTCATAAATGAATGGTATTTCAGATATTCATTCTCAGGAAATAGTTCTGCTATAAATAAAATTGCAAAGCTGAGCAGGAAAAGGAGTCAACTTGCTGAAGCCAGGGGCTAATCTGACCTTTTTAATTATATTTTGGAAGGCAGCAGTTACCTCCAGCAACTCTGCCAATGCTTTTTCTCCTCAGGTGCTCTCTAGTTAATACACCTGTACTCTTACCTGGCCTTCTGAAGCAGATATACGTGGATATTAAGGCTTGTCCCAGTGTTTCCTGATAGCAGTGGGAACAGTTGTATCAAACAGCAGGTTTTCTTTGGCATGTCCAGATTGAGAACTAGCTGAATGATTTGGCCCTAAGACAGAATGTAATAAACCCTTGGAGCATTTTCATTTGTTTTTGCATGTTTGATAGAATTTGAAAGCATCCTTTGCTTTTCAACATCGGGGTCAATTTATACGAGGGGAAAGAACAGTCAGTTCAGGCCTATTGACTTAGCAAATCCGGTCATGCAGAATTTCAAGTGCTTGTTGTTGCTTTGTGAGCAACTCTTGTCACTTCAAAGGGCACATTAGTTGTTGTTTTGCAGATGGTGATAACAATTTTAAAGAAGTTCTGCTGAATTGTAACTTTGCTTCCTGCTGACAGATATCACCAGAGTGAGAACAATGCAGAGCAAAGTGGGTGCTATCGTCATTGTGTTGATGAGAACATTGAAAGGAGAAACCACTACTTGGATCTTGCAGGAATAGAAAACTACACATCAAAGTTTGGGCCAGGTAATTTGGTAATTTATGGTTCAACCTTTTGGCCTTTTCTTTCTTCACTTACGTATTTATTCCAAATCAGGGGCAATGGATTTTGAACCTGTATGACTGGTCTGTAGCAACTTCTTGGAAGTAGTAGGGCTGAATACTGTAGGATAATTACTGGTAAAGGTGAAATCACAATGGAGTGCTTTAAAATATTTGTTTATGTAGCTAAACTTGGAGGTGAGCCTAGGAGACCAATTTTTACGTCTAATCTATTAAGTTTAGCCTATGTGTAAAGCTAGGGTGGCACAGGTTGTTCCTGAGCTGAACCAGCCCATACTTTGGGTTTTGTAGCCACTACTGACCCCAAAATCAAAGAGTGTGGGTACATACCTGGAAATTGAACATCTGCCCCCAAATTCAAGGAATCTGGATTTCCTCCCTTTCCCTGTCCTCTGCTGAGTTTTACTATTCCACTCGGTTATTTTGAAGAATTTCAGACGGATGATGACCAAGAGAAGATAATCTAAAGACTTTTGTGTGTGTGTGTGTATGTTATTTACTAATCAGAATTATTAAATGTCTATTAAACTAGACAGCTATAATTGCATTCATTTCCTTAGGAAAAATTCACTCTGCCAATGATGCTATCCCTGCCAACTGCRTGCTACTAATTAAACCTTTGAAATACTAGATGACTAAGTCAGCTTGTTATTTCCTAGGATCTCCTCCAGCAGCTCAGAAGCATGACCCACCAAGCAGAGTTGTGAATCAGACTAGATCCCGTTCTCATGAACCTGAAAACTTCCATGCTCATCATAGGAAATCTCAAGTGGTGGATCCAAGCTACATCAATTTAGCTGAGAGTTCATACGCCAAGATTGCAGAAATCCAACAGAGGCTCCGGAGCCAGGACTCAAACAAGCACTTTGTAAGGTCTCCGAAGGCCCAGGGCAAAAATGTTGCTTCTGTGCATCCTGGAAGGGCAGTAAGAAATAAACCTTTTCAAGGGGCGCCCATGCCAGTGGCTTCCCCAAGTGCACGGGTGGGCCAGAATCTTCCTTACCTCCCCTTGCAGTCTCAACAGGTTCACAAGAAGCACAAGCAGAGAGCAAAGGAGAATCACCAAATGTGCAAAACTTTCCAGTCTCCCGGGACAGTTGTGGAAAAGGAACATGTGAGAGACCTGCCTACAGTCATTTTATATGAAGGCCAAGTTGGACAAATGATACAGAGACATGAACACCACCACCACCATGAGCACCACCACCACTACCATCACTTCTACCAGACATAAAACAGATCCCACCAGCATCCTCCAGGAATCATCCCATATGAAGGAAACACTTTCTTGTGGCACCAGAATTAAGGCATTACTATGATTAATATTATTGATACTCCATTAATATTCAGCTAGCGTATATTTTAGAGATTATATGGAACTCTTGAAACTTACCCTATTTATATGTTGTGGAATTGCATAGCTTGCTTAAACAACTTGTGGATTGATTTCTTTTTTTTTTTTTTTTTTTTTTTTTTTTTTTTTTTNTTTTTTTTTTTTTTTTTTTTTTTTTTTTTTTTTTTAAGTGGCTTGTAAAACAGCAAACAGCCATAGCTTTTTGAGCTGTGATTTAATGCAGGTTGTCAACGCACTTCTTTACAAGTACTACTTCCACTGTAGTAGAAAAGATACTTCAAACACTATTGCAGACATCTAGCTTACTAGTCTGCTGTATGTTGGCTGATCGCACACAAGCCTTTTATCAGGGGAGCAATGTTCGAAGGTTTGGACTCCAGAGATACTCAGAATAACAGAAAAACAAACAGCTGCTACCTCTAGTATTATTCAGATTTTATTTTCTTTTTATTGATTGTAATGTGCTACAGGGGGATTTAATATACTGCATTCATGTAGCCTGTTTGTGTTCACATCCTTTCAAACTATCTTAATAATTAGAAGGAAATACTAGCTACTTGTAAACAGAGCTACATTTGTACAACTTACACTTTATTTTCTTTGAGAGTCTTTACTGACACAAGTACAGTCTGTTATATACTGGGTAATATTTAAATATACTTCTTTTACTTTTGTTTTTTCTATTGCTTACTCTCCATTCTGTTTTGGGAAACCATCTGAAAAGAGGAGGATGTGACATGGGGTTTTCAAAACCATCACTAGGATTTAGTGCTTGGCCCATAAGTATAATTCATTGAGGGGGGGGTTGGGAAGGAGAGGGGTTGTTCTGGGGTTTTGTTTTGTTTAAATCCGCAGTTCTTTGTTTTGCAAAAGAATTGAGGAAAATATACTTTCTCACTTTAAATGTTGGCAAATATATATAAAAGTATAAATATAAATATATATATATATAAATATGCACACTCTCAGGTACATTTTGTTGTGTTTTAGAAATCTGTGGTTTGAATATTAACATTATAATTTTTTGCCACAACAGTGACTTTTAAAGTATGTTATGATAAACGTATGCCGTGGCATTTTCTTAGGTGCCTCCAATTTAAATTTCCCCAGTTCCTACAGATTTGTGCTTTTCCCTTTTTGGAGACAATTCAGCATTCGGAAACTATCATTCATGGTCATTATGGCCTCTTGTACTTGTTTCTTTTCAAAGGGCTTCCATTCCATGAAGGAGACTGAGACCAGACTCGCCAGCCCTTACTGGCTGCTGAGAAATTTGAAGGCCAAAAGCAAATTGGAACAGTGAAAAGGAAGAGTCAGAACATTCAAGTTTTACTTTCTGTGGGGCCCAGATTTATAATACATTCAGTTGGGTTTTGTACAGATCACCATTTTGCAGGTAGGAAGCGACTCAAAAACACATATGTTGCTTTTGGAACTTTAAAGTAGAGAACTCCTCGCCTCAGAGCATAATTGTGCTATCAAAAATATGTGCTTCTGGTTTCAATTTTTTTTAAATGTTGTGGTATTTTGTCTATAGTATATATTGTAAAATGTAACTATCCCACATTATTATAAGACCTTTATGGCTATTTTTTTTTCTGACTACGGTTTTGATCAGTTTAAAATGGGGTATTCCCCTGCTGCTGAACAGTTGAAACTTTTAGAAGGATGTTGTCCTTTCTAAGAACATGGAGACATYGACTTCTAAAGAAAATAAAGTTGAAAGCCTTGCCTTCTTGTGGAATTGGAATAGAATCACTGCTTCTTGGTAATTAGGTCCATCTCTTGTCTCTCCGAATCAGCAGTTGTTTAGACTTATTGTCCTCTTTAAAAAATCTGTTTTATTTTATTTTATTTTTTTTAGCTGTCAACAGTGTGTTCTGTTAAATCTTACATAATGTTTTAAAAATGTGTTTGATCTGTGTGACAACTATACTGTTCTGTTTATTTTTTAAATTCCTAAAGTCCAAAAATATTTATATTCAGAATTTTCTGTACTGAAAATATGAAAAGGCCGCAAATTTGGTTAGTTACCACTGAGTTGTTCTAGTCTAAGCCTTTTTTGCTGCTTGTGTATCATTCTTTTCAATGTATATATAATTATGGACTGCAAAAAAAAAAAGGCATTTATATGTCTAGTAGAAGGAATAAGCTTATTTATATTATAGTGTTAACAAAGTCTGATGTATTCAAGTGACTTACGTTATACCGCATGCAAACGCCCGAGTGTACATTCCACCTAGGACGGGATGCCATGCTATTTGTTCTGACGATGTAATTAAAGCTGCTCTCTTTTCAGCAGAGCAGTGCCCGAAAGGCCGGGGCTTCTTTCTTGGTCAATTTTTTTAGTGCAGATCGTTGCTGAAAACTAGAAAATGTGCTACAAGACCAGACTGCTCTCAGCAKAAAGGGCTTTGCTAAGAAAGGGCAGTGAAGGGGCCTAAGTGGTCTCTCACCCAAAGATATTTTGCTAGAAAAGGTAACAGCAGCGATCACAAAATCCCATCTGGCTGAAGGGCGTGCACTACTAGCTGTGCAAGTGAGCTTGAAATACGACACAGCTGAGCATTGGTTACAACTTTGTGTGGATTCGTTTTGTTTTATTATATTTGGAGATTCAACAGACAAAGCCTGCCTTGCTTAGATTCTGTGGAATGCAAATGAATTTTAATATCGTGGCATCCCCATGTTAAAACTTTACAGCAGCCATGTGTGAACATACAGTATTTAAATACTGTGTTGCATTTGTGTTACGTGCATTAAGTGTGAATTACATGTAGCACAGTTTTCTTTTCAGAGATCTCTAAGTTTCCGTATCTCTTAAAAATGTTTGCTTTTCAGTATTTTGTATAGTAAATATAGATGGTTTTGACTAAATGCTCTATTTATTTAACAGCAAAAACTGTGCCAAGAGAACCCCCTGCTAATTAAAGTTTTACTAGTTCAGAAAGTATATTTTCTTCTCCTTGTTGTGGATTTCAGGGGCATATTGCAATTGCTGTCAGTGCTTACAGATCCCACTGATGAAAGAGCTTGCATTAACATTTTGGGGAACAGGATCAGGCCGTAAGGTATGGACTGGGTATGCTTTGGTTGTATATTTAAACTGTCAAGTTTCAAAGTTACATTTCTTGTCCCCTGTTAYTAGAGCTGTGTTGAGTTACCAATTTTTCAGCTTGGTATTAATTCTAAAAACCTAAAAAAAAAAAAAAAAATTTGTGTCAGGCTGTTCAAAAATGTAGCTGTATAAAATAGATTAGTTTCTGGTTAAATAAAACATTTCATTTCCCAGAATTTTTTTTTTTTTGGGAGTTGAGCGTATTGTTACTATTTAAAAATAAAATGGAATGGCATGAAGTCATTTCAAATAAAAACCCAGCCTTTTCACTTATTTTTTCTGTCCTTACACAAGCAATTCAGCAAAAATAAGTTGATCCCCAAACTTGCACTTTTTGCTGAAGAAAATTTCAGCTGAAAAATTTTGCTCAACTCTACAGCTACAATGTTTGGATAGCCAGGGTCTTGAAAACGAGGATGTCTAAACTTTTCTCACAACTTTATGACCACCTAATGTGAAGTAAACAAAGCTAAGGATAGCAGAGTAAAATCTTTGTGCCAGTGAAATTTCTGGCAAGACTCCCAGACTCCCACTGGCTTCAGGGTGCCTATAATTTCGTTCCAGGAGAGCAGGTTTGAAGTCTGCATAATGTGCAGACAGTGATTTCAGTATTTATATTTCTGCTTCTTAATGTTGATGGTTTTGTAGTAGCTAAAATTATATAGAAGTTCATAAGAGATCAAGCTGGTAAGTTAATTAAGATCAGCAGCAATTACTGGGCTTTATACTTACATCACTGGAGGATTTCAAGGCGCTTCCAAATGTCCTCGAAACGCCACATAGTCATTACTGAAAAGCAGGGCCCGGTTCTGCCCTCGGRTGCTGAAGTAGAGGTTCTCCTGGCATATTCACAGACCAGCCCTGTAAGGCCAAACCAAATGAAAACGCCACTCTGACCTCCGCTGTTGCCTTCCTGCTGTAGTCGTCATGAGCAGAGCAGAGCACAGCAAAGCGTTGGAGAAGTACCCTGAAGGGAACATGTGGTTGTACTAAAATGTGTCCTCTGCCAGAAGCTAGGTATTGAATGCCACAAGATGGATTCTGACGGGTGTGATCTTTGGTAAGGGATAACTGCTGTGTATACTCAACGGTTTACAAGTTGCCACATAAATATATCGATACGATGGATGCTTGCTGTTCTCCATATGTCGTTGTGTACCTCAGTTATTGAATGACAGATTTCATTTGTATTCCAATTAACAGGAAAGTGACTCCCTTGGGGCCTAGTTTGCCCTTGAGAAAATTCATCATGCTAGAAAACAACTTTGCCGAATCATTCAACATGATTTTTTGCCTGGAGTGTAGACAAGAATGTTCGTGTTTAGAAGTGTGTCAGCTAGTCAAGCCTCACCTTTAATTACCTTGATGTAATTCATCAAAATCTGGAAATATGTTTTCAAGCATGATTTATCCACAGTTTCGCTGGGAACCAAGTCATACTCAGCATCATGTTAGTTGTCAGACTTCTTTTTTTAAAACATACCAAAGCAGAAACATGAAATGAAAATTGAACTTACTTAATACRTTTTCTAAATAATTTCTGTGAGAAGATTTCTCTAATGCACCTAACAGTAAAACCAGCCTCAATTTATTGCATAGTGATTTATTTTCCCTGCATATTTGACAGCTGTTTGGTTGATTTGACTTATGAAGAAGTTATCTTGGAATTTTTTGCCTTGTATACGTTTAAAATGTGCTGAAAATGGGCTAAAAAGATAAGGCTTAGAAAAGTAAATAATTTTCTATTGAAATTATTCAACAGACATTGAACTGCCATCTCATTTGCAGTTGGGATTACAGTTATTAAATAATGAGATTTCAATGACACTATAATTTACTTTTATATCTCTATATAATTCTGAACAATTCAATCCTATTCAGCTAAAATAACAGAAATTATATGATGAGGTCTTTTAATTTCTCTGCTTTAAAATAGAAGGACTTGAGGACTACACAGATGGATTGTTGTGAAGGTTAGAGCTATGAAGGAAGACTGGCAAGGGAGGGATAGAAAGATTTGAGAAGAGGAGGGGTAGCAAAGAACTAATTACCAGAAGGGGAAAAGACAGTCAAGAGACAAGAAAATACCTTATGGAGTACTGTATTCATAGTACTATTTTGAATCTTTTATGGTATATTTATCACTCACAAAACTGTAACAATAGATCATAAACTATTTTTCTCTGGGAGAGCTTGAAAGACTTTCCAGAAGAGGTCAACATCTAGTGTGCAGCTGGAGAAGTGGAGACACAAGGAAAGAAAGTTACAGAAAATCACYAATAGGGCTGTGGTGGAATGAGAAATGATGCCCAGGTTTCCTGAGTCCAATCTGAGGGTATTTTTTTTTTCAGAAGCTGAGGTGTTTCTACAGGTGTTTTTAATAGTCTGTAGAATATGCTTTGAATGGTAGCATGAGTTTCTTTTCTGTTTGATTACAAACACACATCGGTTGGCCGAGTGCTGCCTAAAGCTTAGATGTCTGTCCTGGTGTTCAAGATGCTAAGCACTGACTACGCCGTGGAAATTTACTGACGCTAATCTTGATACCACAAGAAATGTCAGACTGGACCAGATCAGTTGCCTAGTCAGTTTGKTGTTCTGGGTCTGAGAGTAGGAAGTTCCAGAAGCTTTTAAGAATGCTGAAGACATAATGTTAAGGGACTTTATATAAATTTTTCAATGGGCAAATATTAATTTAACATACTGATAACTATGTGCACTGCGCTTTTTTTTTTTTTTTTACAACATGCTTATGAAGTAGGTTTCGTGTCTTCCTTTGAGTGCCTGGTCCATATAGACGAAACAGCCTGTAATTACTACCAGCCAGCCAAGAGATGTACTGTTTTGGTGAGCCTGTATTTTGTGGATGAAGATACGGGGTTCAGATCCTCCTGGCTCTGAGTGCTTTTACTTGCACTTATCGTTCCCATTCTGTTTGGTCATGAAGTATAGCACATTGTTAGGCGTTTCACTGGCAAATTCACAAAGCCTCAAGCTGGGCCAAATTTGTCTTCAGCTTTGTAAGCAGAGTTCTGTAGAGCCAGGAGAACCCCATGCATGTCTTTGAATTTGGGCCTTCGAATATGGTTTGCTATACAAGTTGTCGTTTCTTCTTGTACTAATTTCAGATAATTGATAAGCTCTTTTTATGGTTTACAAGTTTAAAAAGAAAAATAAAACTTTGTAGATTAAAACACTGTTTTGGAGCTTGTATCTTCTCTGTTCTCACTGGAGTTCTGCGAATTTCCTTTTTCCATGGGCTTTAGCTTAAACCCTACAGAGTGACTTTGGAGTGGGTGTTTATAGTTCTTCGCTTGCTTGTTCACAGGATAAGACTGTTGATAGACGAATAAAGTGCCACTTGAGGTTGTTAACAACCAGGACTGGTAATGCTAGTTCAACTAAGATAAACAGTGAAATACCGTGGCAATTAGCATTAGGGTCTCACTTGGACAGTGCTGATTTTTAAAGTTGCYGATACAGTCCTTTATTGATACCTTAGCCATGGGGTCTGGACCTGTTTACCCCATCCTTGCTCCGAATGCTGTATGGACTCCKGTATGGTGCACACGCAGAGCATTCCTGCGTGCTCGATGTTTCGTTAGGAAGCAGGARTATGAAAATTGTAATGTTTCAGTCTGAAGCAATTAACCCTCTCACCCCGCAAGCAGTGGAGGAGAGGAAAAGCTCAATTAAAGAGACTCGGAGTTTCCAGTAAGTGCAAAAGTATGAAGTGAAGGGAAAAGGAGCACTGTGGGCCTCACATTCCTCCTGTCTCTTTACAGCCTTCTTGGGGAATATTTTTTACTTTTGATGTCTTTAATCACAACTTCTTGCTGTTTGAGTATGCCATCTGTTAAGGCCATATCCCTCAATGGCTCTGCACATATGACTTCCATGGATTTCAATGGAAACTTTGTGCAGCTTAACTGGATCAGCAGATGTAAACAGTGGTACTTCAATTTACACTAGCTTAGAATCAGAGCCCTGAGGCACTCATAGTTTGCACTGGGATGGGAGAGATTTTTCTAAGAATTTTCCTGGTCCAATAAATGGGTGCTAAAATCAGTTAATTTAAAGATTACAAACAACTGCTTATAAGTCCCAGATACATCTTAGTCATCGTAGTTAGTGATGATGAATTAAACAAGTCATAGTGTTTCCAGGATTGGGGCAAGACTTGCACTCCTTATTCTGCTAAAAGCATCATCACKGCGGCCCCAGTTTCCTTATAACTGATTCATGAGTTAGGTAGGCAGTCTATGTCTGCTGATCTTTCTAATAAGAGGTAATAAACTGTATTTTACTACTTAGCATTTGTTCCTATAGATACTGCTTTTAATGGCCCTGCTCAAAAAAGATTCTTCTGAACAGCTAAATTCACCTTGAACATCCTGCTTGTTCCTTTGGCCACCTCCCCGGGGATATACAGGACAGAGCCACTGCAAAGAAATGGTCAGAAAATTCTGCTTCCAGGCACTCAAGAGATACGTTGGCTGTATCCGTGACCCCAACAGAAAAAAATGAAGAGCCAGTGGGGTTTTGAGGCAAGTAACCATTCCTTTTCCTCAAGAGAGGCAGCAATGTCTCATTATTGTCTGACCGCTTTTCTAAATGCTCTTTCTCTGGGCTTCTGTGGATGCTTTGGAAATGAGAAACAAGTGAACGATCATACTCAGTAAGGCGTAAGAGTCAGAAATGTTCTTCCATCCCTTTAGTCGGTGACAGGAAACACTTGGAAAGATGTCACCGTGAAAAGAACTTGAACAAGACAATTTTTGCTGTTGACTCTCTGCTGTGCCCTTTCATGGGTTTAAAATCCACTTATCTGAAAGTGTGCAGTTACATTTTGTCCTTTTTCATCATTTAAATGCATCTTCTTGATCTGGAGAAATAAAAGCAATTTAAAAAATTAGAGATTTTGTTTTTATATGTGCTGCCAAGTCTGATACTGCAAAGTAACTGCTGAATTGGCACAAGCAGTTTGAGAGAGCCAGCAGATTTAGGAAGGGAGAAGATAAACCTTATTATGTTTCTTTGCCAAAGGAGAAAAGAAACGATATTGACTTAAATGTGGGAAATTTAAAAGGGGCCATATGTTCTCACTTTGTGCTTTGTTTCTAATAGATAGACAGAAATCTTTGAAGTGTGGATTGGCACAGTAGGGTGCATGCTTCTGTAGAGAAAAGATGCTAAATGGGGAGGATGTGAGGGGGCACATGAAACTCTATTAGCCATGCAACAGCAAAGAGAGAAAGGCAAATCCAATGATAATGTACATCTGTTTCAGGGAATTTATAAGCTTTGAACATTTTTTATGTGCAGATAAGTGGATCCTTTTCTTACCATAACTTAGAACTTCAAAGCAGATTGTGTGGATAATGCAAATTGCTGAAATATGAGATTTTCCTACAAAGAGGTTTCCAAAAAAGAAAAAAAAAAGAATTAAGGCTAATTGATGCCACAGTCTTTTATGTACAGTGTAAAAACTCTGCAAAAATTGATTTTTATGAACTAAGAAATTGATGAAAAAAATATTGAAGTCTGCTGTTTGCATTCAGTGACTGTAGTTTGAGACTGTGGTTCCGTGAATTAAACATTTGTCTCCGATATCACTACAGCAATATTGTAACATAAATTAAGATATGTAGCTGAGCTGTAATTGTATCAAAGTCTGCCATGTTGTAGGAATGTAAAACTCATGAGTGTGGCATGATATGCAGCACCTGATGTTAACATTGCTGTCAAGGTAGTGAAGTAGGAATTTCTAGTATAAGAGGAAAAAAGATTACTAGAGATGAAAACCAGAGTGGGGAGGCAGGGGTTGGAGGGTGCTGATGTGGTAAATCTTGGGAGTGGATGAATGTTTAAGTTCTTAACTGCTCAGAAGAGTAGTTTTTCTCTGGAATGTGTGGTCCATCCCCAATTCTGCTGAGATTGGAGGTGCTCACTGCTCTCCAGTTGATCATTACAACCGTTCCAGTTGAAAGTGCAAGTCTTAATTGCAAGTCTGTGCAAAAATGACCTAAGCAAAGGGATTCTGAAGAATCTCATTTATTGCAAAGAGGTGCATTTCCTTCTGCCATTGCCAGCCTCAGAAAATCTTCATAGCGTGCTCTCAGCCAAAACTGCAGGAGATCTGGGTATGGGGCRCTAATGCTCATCCCGATGCTGAACACAGAGAGAACCTGAAGTGGGAGCTCATGCCTCATTGCTGAGTGTTTTCTCAAGTCTGGCCTCGACTGGCAGTGTGGTGTCTTCAATAGATGGCTCTTTCCTCCACTCCAGACTGGAGGGACCATGGAGCCATCAGGAGCTCCTCAGTCTTGGATTTTTTTCTCCCATCTTTTAAATCCTTGCACAGTCTTGGTTGCTGCCTTTCCTAGACACTTAGTAACAAATCATGGCAGTGGATTTTTGGGGAAATTGCCATACCTCGATACCCTGAAATAAGGCATAGYGTTGCTCTGCCAGGTGAATGCCTTTTAGAAGGAATCAGCTTAAAGTCAGGAGAATCTCAGCAACACAGAAACRAATATTTAAGATGAATTGTTTGGTTTTTTTTCATGCCTTCACAATATGCTTCGTGTCCAGGGCTCCTTCCTCCTCGTTTAGGTGGTGGGATATCAGGTGGATGTTTGCTGTTGCATGGTGCCTGAGCCTCACCACGAAGCACGCCGCACGGCTGCAGGAGTCCACTATGTCCAGATGTTATAGCCCACCCGCACTGACTGTGGCAAACCGATAGTTCATGCAGCTTTTCCGTGCAGTGACTGCACTCGGGAGGCTCCGAGTGCCTTCCCAGGAGGAGCACGTGACCGAGACACGGTCTCTGCGGCCTGCGCTGCAACCGCGCATCTCCCGTCGGGAGAAACGACAGACGCGCAGCAGGCCAGGTGCTCCGCTCGGCTTTTGGCTTCTTGGCAGCAGCTCGGTGTCGGAGGAAAGCGTCGGCAACCCGAGGGGGAAATTACCTCCCACAAGAGAGACCTGAGCATCGGTGACCTGCCCCCACCTCCTCAGCACCTCCGCAGCAAGCCGCGCTCTGCCGGGGCTGTATGTGCTGCGTGTTCCTGACCAGGGTGCTGCCGGGGTGACTTTTTTTTGGCGTCCCTGTGTTGTAAGGGATTTTGTGTGGACAGCTCAGGTGGGAATTTTGCTGTGGGATTCTGTACCCATCTAACAGGGTTTCCTCACCAGAGACAAGGTCATGCAAAGCCACCGTGTTGCTTAAAGGGAAGAAAGACTTGATTTGTCTGACCATCACCTCAAAACCGCAGGGGACAAACCGTACTTTTCTTTTTAGCCAGCTATAATTCAGATGCTTTTCCTCAAATGGCATGCTCTGACCAACTCAGCGTGCCAGTATGGACCTTAGTTTTTACTTTYCTCCTTTGATGCCTTCCAGTGATTTCTTTTTCAGGAGGCCCCATCCAGCTTCTCTTAAGTCCATCAGCTTGTTTCCTATCTGGTTTATAGCTCCAGTGGCTTATGATGTAGACCTTTCACTGCGTCCAGATCTCCTTTTCTGTTTCATAATCTGAAACATCACAAATTCATTTTCCACTTTGAAAACTATTTTTAGACTAAATCAGCAGAAGTTTCTCACACTCCAGCAGGAGGCAGAAGGGGCCGTTTGGGGCAGTAAACCAATGAATTGCTCTGCTRTGTTCAAGAGAAAGGTTTGGCTCAACCTTAGTGCTGCAGCAGGTGATAAGCCTTAAAGCTGAAAGACTGTGACAGGTTTGAATTCTTCGCTTGTAAAGGTGCTCAGACGAAGATTGAAAGATGAAAATGCTCAGTGTGAAAAGATACTCTTTCTTTCCTCTAATTGTAACAGTCAGCTCTGGGTTTGCATTGCCAAGCTGCCTCAATTAGAAGCACAGAGCTGGTTTCAGGTCGTATAGTTTCCAGGGAACTCTGGAATTTGAATTTAACTCCATTTTAATTCAAGATTTAATTCCACAGATGAAACCTGGAGTTTTCAGGAAGTAATAGCACTGATGGTGATCTCATTCCTGCTCACGAGTGATTAAGCTGATGAAATCGAAACTTTCTTACACTTCTTTTTATTGTCACCTATTTCCTAAAATGTTTCTGTTTTGATCTTTTAACAGCCGCATTTTTCATTTTATGGGACCTAAACGCTCAGTTTACACTTGTTCCAGTGCTGCAATCCACAAAAATTGACTCCTTTAGGGAATTACGAACCAACAGAGCTGCATCTTTGCATGCGGGGGACTTGACGGCCTGCCTGCTGACAGCCCTCACCGCAGCGTATGGCGCACGCGGTCAGGGCTGCCACTGTGCTGTTGATAAACCACATCAAGTGACACAGCTATTCTTTACTGCAAGAGCCTAAATTGCTCATGTACTTTATCATGATTGCCATGAGTTTCATATCTCTACTGATAGATGATTAGATCCAGTTAAGTCCTTAATCACTTTGTTTGATATAGTAGCACTCAATTAGCAATAAGGCTGTCAGCTGTAATTTGCAGTATTGGCCGCTTGCAGTAGTGTTTTTTTTTTCCCTCTCTCTCTCTCTTGACTTATTGCTGAAGGAATTTACACTTCTATTTCCTATTTTTAAGATCCTCAGATAAGAAAGCTTTTCCGCGGATGATATTTTTAGATTATGGGGTGTGATGGTTCAAAGTGCAATAGCACTTTTTAAGTGTCTAAGGATACATGAACTAGTTTGCTTCCTCAACTGCCTGTATACTTGGGGAAAGGTAAATTGGCGAGTCTGACAGTACAGTGGTACTAGGTAAAGTTGCAGTGCTGAGAAAAAAAATCATTATTTTCTGTGAAATTCCAGAGATGTTGGAAAGATTTGACAGAAATGTTGGGGTCACTGTTATGTAATGCTTTTATCTGTCTCTGTGGAGGAAACGGACCCGTTTCCTTGGCCAGGATTTCCAGCTCCATGACATCAGCTAATTAGGTGAGTAATGAACTGCTTTATTTCTGAAACTTCCAGAGCTCATGCTGCCTCTTAAAGATCCCAAATCTACACTMAGTAAAAATTAGCAAAGTAGGCAAGGCCAGCAGAAAAATCGGTGTAGTATCCTGGTTTTGACAGCAGCTAATGCTGCGTGTGCGTWAGGGATGGGGCTAAACTAACCATTGAGACGCTGCTTCCCAGTGCCGCTTAGCACAGTCGCGGCTTGCGCGCCGCAAAGGGCGATTCGGCCCTTTCCGGGGCTCCCGGCCCACCGTCCTGGGTGGCGGTTAGCTGTCTGCCGCCGATCCGTGCCGGCGTCGTCCGGGTGGGTCTCTCTGCCCTTGCTGCCTGCACCACGTTTAGTTTCCTGCTTTTGTTGGTAGTATTCTCGCAAAGAGCCCGGGTAGCGCGGGGTGTAAGYGCGGGCGGGCAGCCGCCGAGCGTGCTCGGACTGGGCGCCCGGGGGTGCCGGCAGGGCTCCAGGGAGTGCGGAGGTCCGCCTGGCCTCCGTGCGYCAACTTTTCATGGTCTAAACAGTCCCTAGTTTTTAATTCTAACAGAAAAGGTCAATTTTTGCAGATTGAAATCTTTTTGGTCTTCTCCAATGCGCTTAACGAATACTACTGAACATTTTAGAAAAATTACAAATTCTGCGGAAATGTCACTTAACGCAACCCTCCCCCCCCCAGCTTTCTCCCTCCTGCCTCTTCCCTGAAATATAAATCAACTGTTACAGACTCGAAGGACGAGACGGTGAAGGGAAGCTGCAGCAGCCCCGTGCTGCCTCGGAAACCGAACCCGCCACTGCCGCCGCCGCGTGGTACGCGCGGGGGCGAGGAAAGCTTTCCGCGGCCTTGTAGCCGCGCAGAAGCACCTTCAGACCGGGAGGTTCCCGGCGTGAGGCGTGCCGGCGCTGGTGCAGAGCTGTGCTGCCGTTACTACAGGCCGAGCGGCCGTTCAGCTGCCGCTGACGATTATTTCTTTGAAAAGAGGGTGACGCCTAATGGGGATGCCTAGGCCGGTTTGTGAACTGACCGGGCCTTCTTCCGGGTTCGAGAGAGAGAAGGATAAGCACGGCTTAGGAGCGGTGTGCCTCCCGCCCACCAGTTCGGCCCGGGAGCACGGGCAGCAGGCAGGCTCCCGCCCGGCGCCGCCGCGCTGCGACGCGCGGGCCCCGGCGGCGAGCGGTGTGTGGAGAGGGGACCGGCGCGGTGCCAGCGCGCTGTGGTATTTTATCACCACAGTGTAAGTGATTAAAAAAAAACATAGCGGAGGTTTTTTTCCTGTTAAACACTAATCTTGGCACTCTTGGCCAGCTAATAGCAATAGTGAAACTAGAAGGACTCGTGTACGTGTCTGAGAGATCAGCAGCCAGCCCTCCAAGGCCGAGAGAGCGCGTGCTTTGACAGGGAGGGGATCTTGCCGGAATAACGCTGAAAGCGGAGAGCGGAGTAACGATGGGTGTCGGGAGCACTGAGTCTGCGGAGGGCCGCAGCGAGAGAGACGGAGCTCCAAAAGGCAGGAATAACCACGTTAAGTCTCACACACAGACAGAAGGTGCTGCAGAAATCTGCYGACCTGTCATCTCCTTCCCCTCTTCTCCCCCCACTCCACACTAACGATGGTATTTTGGGGCACTTTAATTCCTCTCAAAATCCACGTTAATTCACTCCCCCCACCCTTGATATTCAAGATATCTGTTGGAAAACCTCTTCYATTCGCTAGCAAATGCCTGCCAGCCGAGGGAGATGCTCCCAAGCTGGAGTATTTCAAGAGCCACCTCCAGAAACTTTCACGCTCTTTGATCGTAGATGTCTATTTTATTTTGTTGGCTCTAGCAGCCCAGATAGTAGTCCAGGCTTCCACAAAGATATAAGTAGGAACCAAGTATTCAGCGCAAACATATTCAGCAACAAGTTTCTCAGTGATTACAGAGCAGGAGTTAGTGTATTATAAAGCCACCAGTTATGAAGCCGATTTTTTATTAAAAAAACATTTAACTGCAAACTGTATATAGCTAAAGTGGCATTATTTTCTCGACATTCATGCATACCCGCCATTCATCAGCCCTTCCTAATCAGGAAAATAGATTTTGCTTATCTTATTGTTACAGGGTCTAGGCTATAATACAAAAAAAAAGAAGCATTTTTAAATGTATTGCCTCTCTCCCTCTGTGACCGTCTGTATCTTTTTCTTTGCTTGTGTAGGCAGGAGAATGAATGCAACCATGCACTGAACCATCTTTTAGCCTTGGTACCTATAAACTTCTTTGGTCTGTTGCTCAGTAGTGGCAGCAAAGATAAACTGTAGCATAAAATGTGCTCAGATGTTCTGCTTTGTTTTAACCACTTGAGAGACATAAACCACCTTTCAGATTTCTCCAGTGTTATAAGGTCCAGTGATAGCCTACAGGTCTGAATTTTCCAAGAAACTGGAAGAGGTCATTTGGACTGACCTGTCTGTTGTAATTTGCGCTTTCATCTTGGTCCATTTTTAGCATGGTTTCTGGGTCTCTCAAACTAATCTGCAAATCATATCCATTAGTGGAGAAGGGCTTTCTTAAAAGCTAGGCTTAATAAAAGGTTTGCTTGGTGCAAGCTTAACTGAATAACAGTTGTTTGCTGTTTAACGAAGATAGGGCAACAAGGATTGTCTCTTGGCTCCCTGCTACCTTTGGGCTGGGTGAAATGATAGCATTCTGAGCTATGCTACTTCGCTTTTACAATCACATTGTGTATTTTTGCAGAGCCACCTCTGCGAACAGGCTCCTTCAATTATTTCAGAGATAGACATCAACATGGTTTACGCCAAACTCAAATTTCCAGGCCACTGAACTTCACGGGTTTGAGTTAAGAAAAAGCAAGGTAGGTAAGATTTAGCTACTAAAACTCTCTGTACCAATCACAAGTTGTCTGATAGAATTACAGTCGTCTGTGCTCCACTGGGTTGTAAGAACAGGCCAATGTTCAAATAGGTGCCATTTGGGTAAAAGCCTAATAGGAGACATTGGTAGGCTTCTGTGGTGGTGGAGGGCAGTTATGGGACTGGATACACAAAAATACAGTCCAGACTCCTGGTGAAATCAAAGAGAATCTTAACTTTGACTTYTACAGAAGCTGGATCAGACCTTCGTGAGTTGTAAGGAACAGTTACATTAATCCATTGCTATATAGCTTTGAAAATCCTGCATCCCCTTCGCTGGGATGACGATGCAAGGCTAAATCACCATGGATATTTGATCACATTCTGGCTCATGTAGCAATAAGAGCATTACCAAGCAGCATTTTATCTAAGACGAGTGCTCTCTACAGTACTCACAACAAATCCCAACTTATTGGAACTCCACTGATTAAATGTTTTACAGACCCCGCAACATCAGAAGGCTCTGTGAAATAGGCATGGCTGCTTTCAATATGAGCTCATAGGGATCTGATTACCATTTTGGCTCTCTTCTCGCAGTCATTCAAATGGACCTTCCTTCAAAAGGAAGTGTAACCCTTTCACTTTCAGCTTTCTGGGTATGCAAAGCCCTTGCTCAGGGATAAAGTACAAAACCTATGATACTTGAGCCAGAGTCAGGCTGACTCAGTYTATGTTGTTCTTTAAGCAAAAAATGAAGCAGACTAGCTATGCATCTTGTTTTGGAAAATTTCAAACGCTAAACTGAAAATAAGAGGTCTCTCTACAGCAGAAAGTCTGGGCTAAACACATTCCTGCTGAATCAATTATGGCAAATGTTTGACATATGTTTGTATGTTGGCACCAATTATCGATAGAATTCTGATCGAGAAGAATAGCTGACGCTATGGAACGTGCAGGGTCTACTCACATTCGCTTGCTTAAAAGGTAGCTCCTGTAGATAAACAGTGTGACCAAAGTTTTCATCCCCCTTCTTCTGGAGCAGGCACATTACAAATACATATTATTAAATGAGTTCTATTCTGACTTACAGTSTAGGCATGTTCCTGACAAATCACATCTGATGAAGAGTCTTAAAGAAATAGCACAAGCAACCCTGCTGGCAGCAAAACAACAAAAGGACTGGCCCCTTTCACCAAGGAAGGGAGACTGGTTAATCAAAGGATTTGTACCAGGGAGAGGAACTGTGCACTGTACATTGAAGCAATGCAATCGAATAATACATATGCAATGACCTAGCTAGACAGCATTCTAGCAAATCACATTTAATTATATATCTTTTCCTCTCGTGATATTCTTCTCAATTCCATTGCAGTCTGRGAAATCAATAACAAATGTTCATTTTGAATGGCTCTATTCTCTAGCCTTGGACTAATTATACACATTCCTATTGTCCTTATAAGGCCAGTGCAGTTCTTTGCTTCAAACAAAATGAAATAAAACATGCAAAGAAATCCTCCCTTGATAGCATTCAGAGCAATGGGAACGTAAATTATGAACCAAATCAATTCTTTCCTATGGTGATGTGGAATATCTTCTGATGAGGTGTGACTGGCACCCTCCTGGGGTTATTGTCACCTTTCGTGTCAGTTATGGTGCTGAGCACCRTCGCCTTTGATTTCATGACCAGAGTGACCCCCTGAGCAGAGTACCCAYGCAGGAATGGGGACTGCTTTTATTCCTGGCTATTTGCTGTCATGGCTGAATCAAATGCATCTCTCATTCCACTATTTCTTCATCTCTAGKATAGGAATAGCTGCGCTTTTTTCAGACCCTCTCGGTGACCTGTGCCCCGGTGATTATCAGTATTAATGAGGTGACACGTGAGGTCGTGACACCTGGAGGGAATAAAAGTCATAGATGTGAAAAAAATATCTGCTCTTTAAATAATATGGGTGCRTTCCTCCAAGCTGCTGTAGTTTAGACACTGGGACCCACATTCTGTTGGACTGCAACAAGATGTGGCTTGTGGTGTTTAATAGTAACAAAATGTTTATGCAAGTTTGGTGAAAATGCCAAAGATTTTCACATATTCGTAGTGAAAGTAGTARTTTTTCTTTAAGGGAAAAAGAGCAAACTACAAGTTCCCCTGGTCTTGGCAAATCATGAGGCGTTTTTCATTTTGTAACATCAAAGTCGGCTCCTCTTCTTTGATGTCTTCGCATGCTGTTTAAGGTAAAGCATGAATGAAGAAATGTCAATCTGCAAGGTGTCCATGTAGTTTATGCTGAACACTGAAGAGGACTTGTAGATAAAAGGCAAACACAAGGTTTGATAATGAATGTCCAACAAGGAGGTGTGCATATCTAAAAGGAAACACTCAGCTGGAGAACAGCTCTGCAAACCTTAAAACTCTGCTTAGCCCAAGTTTAAGAGATTAAGAAAAAGTGGATTTTTTTTTTTTAAGTGTAGAAGCAAGAAAGGAATTCTGTAAAAATCCTTGTTGTTTTGAAAGAACTGAATGTCCTTTCGATGGTTTTACTTAGCAATCATAAACGTGCTACCCACTGTGCTTAAACTGATAATAATGTCTAATTTTGAGAAGATACAGCATTAATTCTGGGAAAAACAATGAAGAGGAAAGTATAAAACTGGGCTCAGTATACTTTGGAAATTTATAGTGATTATTCTATGGTATCAAGTGTCTCAGCACTGGCAAAAGTTGTATGTTGAATTCAAGAAATTATTTAACTCGGTTTGTACCTACAGTTCATGCACTTTAATGGAGTCAATATCTAAGTGATAGTCACTCAGGGAGGCTAAGCAGCTTTGGGATGAAGGAGATGACCCTTCCTGGACACAAACCCCACATTTTTCTGTCGCAGAACACCTGCTTAAGTCACTAGAAACTTAGCTGTAGAGGGCTGTGTTACTGTTGTAACTGTCCTGTTGCTTGCACTGCATTCACATTTCATGCTCACTGTTCCTGGTGCTGATGAGGGCGGTTAGATGAACCGCGTGCGCTCGGCTGGATTTATCTGTGGAGCGGGTGCACTGGCTACGCTGCCCTGGAAGAGGGAGCAGTGCCCAGTGGGCGCTCTACCTCGCTGAGGAGGGTTTGAGCCTGAAACATATCAGTGGCTTAATATTACCATTTGTCCACTAGAAATTGGACTGAGACTTCATATTAATTTTAATTAATTGATTTTAAAYAATTAACAGGGCAGCAGACCACTGGCAGTGGGTGCCTGTTGCATTGGAGCATCTGAACAACYGACTCATAAAGGTGATTTTTGCAGACACAGCCAGGCTTCCTTTGTGTGTATTGACCTGTAYGCCACTAAAATAAGTCCTGTCCATTAGGATCAGAAATATTTATCAGGAAATAGAGATGACTAAACCTTACACATGTGATAGTTGAGGAACGGATATCCACAGGAATCCAGGCAAACAGGAGCCAAAAACTCTGTAACTTTGGTCAAAACACTAAAGTTCTTAGCAGTCTTTTCATCTGTTAGCTGGGAATAATTATAATGAAATAATATTTACCGAGGCTTTGACTCTGAGGAAGAGACAAGTATAAACACGGAATTACTTTTTCCATTTATAAAAATGTATTATACAGAGCTTCCCAGTACTTCCCCAAAACTTTGCAGCCTTGGGATGCCGATTCATAAAAGAAAAATGTGGGTTATAATGCATGGGAACATTGGCACCTTATCTGTTTTTGTTCTTACATGTGGGACATCTTGTGAAAAGATAACAATGTAAGTAGAGAGCATGCTGAGCATGCCTACCTTCTCTCTGGAAAGCTATCTATGACTCCTGAGAATCACCTCTTGTATTTTATCCCTCTCTGTATCCTACTTTAACAAAATAATGTGAAGAGACAAAAAAAAAAAAGCAAAAAAAAAAAAAAAAAATCTGGATAAAAAGTGACCTCTTCTTTCATCCAGATCTCGTTGTCAGATACAGATTTTTTTGGCTGAAGAAGATTAGATGTGGAAAAGACTCAGGAAAGTCCAAATTTAACAGCCAAGAAACATTTTTCTTGGCTAAGGTGGGACAGCAGTGAATAGAGATCATACTCCAACCATTTGATTATGAGTAGTATGAGCTACCAAGACATGCTAATTTATGGATTCACAGATACAGAAGATGAGATCCGGCATCATTTCAAGACTCAGCTGTTAAATAATTTCTATACCTTTGTACTTTTTGAACTACTGCAATCAGCTGGTGGAATTCATATCCACAGGAAAATCAAAGAAATGCCTTGGAAAGTTTAAGAGGTGGAGAAACTTTCCTGGGAATGATGTGTGGCTGCACAGCCCTTTGAAGGGCTTTTGGAAGAATTCCTACTGAAGACCATTGGTCTCCACGATCTTCTTGTGGGGCTTGACAGGTTGTACAAGTGAGAAAGGAAGATTCTTGTGCAATAGTGRGTTCAGGAGCTGAGCCAAAACTTACTGGTGGGTGAGAATAGAGAGATACTGGGTGGCTTCTTTACCAAGTATCAAGCTCTCCCAAAGCTCTCCAAATGAACTGTATACTTTCAGGTTTACTTGCGGTAACACAAGTAGAAGGAAAGCTTTTGTAATGAACTGACTCATTAGGCAGAGCAGACTGTCCATAGCAATAGCAGCAGCTGAAATACTGTCGTGCGCTAAGCTGGTGAGCAACATCCAAGATCTTCCTCCTTGGAATCTAAAAGAAATGGCCAAGGTTTCTCGTTGCAGTGTGTCATGTTCAAAACTTAGACTTTAACTTGGAGTGCAATTAGATTTAGCAGTTTGATTAAAAAAAAAAAAAAAGAATGACCATGTATTAGGAAAGATTCCAAGACGTTTTCAAGGACTTTTCATAAGATTATAGTGCAGTGAGGGGATCCTGTAGACTCTCAGGTTCACTTCAGCTAGCTCAGGTTCAGCTAGCAGGGAAGCTGAGGTGAAGCGGAATTTAGTACAGCCCGTAAAACCCGGCCGAGAGGCTGAGCATGCTCAGGTCAATGCTATCACAAAAACACTCAGCTGTACCCAGGCTGGGTGAAGGATAACTTAGCAGGTCTCTGAAAGCAGCCATCACACCCTTCCGGCACTGTAGCCGTTTTCTGTGCTGTAAGCCATCCGAAATTGCTGACGGACTTGATCCGATGCTCATAGGAATGCTGGTTCCCACAGACAGCAGCATCACCCTTACCAGAGCATTCAAAAACTGAGTTTTTAATTCAGATTTTTGTGTTTTAAAAAAATCCAGTTAAGTCTAACTCTGGGCTGCAATTGACAGCGTTTTGTCTCAAGTATGTTTTCAGTCAAATTAAATCCCCCAGTCTTATACAGCCTTTACCTTTGTGGTCGAACTGTTACAAAGAGACATCCACGCACACTTTATTTGTCTGGTAGATATCCAAATATTTGCTGGGAAATATAACTTTTGAGAGGAAAGATTAGCTTTCAAGCTCTGAGTCTTTTAAATGTCAGCTCTGGGAAAGCTACTGACAGTCAGTAGGTGGAGAGTTAGTATTGTCTGACAAGGATATTCGTGGGGAGCAACTTCAAAATGCAACACAGAAGAAAAGAATTTCAGGACTCTCAAAAGACTTTGGAAGCAAGAAAGTTTTACCCCTCAGCACTTGTGCAGAAGGAGCTGTATTTGTTCTAGGAGGCTTAATCACCTCGCTTTGTTATGATCCTCTCTCGGTTCGGTTTCTCCAGACAGAGGAAATCGAGACAGGTCTGGCAGRTAAAGGGTGAGCTTGGCATTTGAATCTGGAAAAGGCAGAAGAACCAGTGGATTAATTTCTTCAAAGTATGTGTCTCTGTCTGTCTCTCGATCAGTTGGACWGTGGTAATCTTCCACAGGATGCCACACTGCTTCAGCTTCCAGTAATGATGGTTTTTCTTCTTCTTCTTCAGCCTCGTTTGCGCTAGGCATCTGATACATACCTTTGTGAAGATGATCCTGGCTTAAAAGAACAGATGTCTGTTACCGAATTACTTTTCCATCCTGCTCTAGATCAGGAGCYCAGGGCCCACTTTCTGCAGTACCTTATCACAGGGTGGTGCTGTGTCTGTGTGCAAGAGAGAAAACGGTGGTGTCTCAAATGGATCTTGTCCTTTCTGACATACATGGGATGCTGAACACTAGAAAGTATATGACAACCAAAGCAGTCTTCCAAATTTTACAGCTGCCTCAGCTTTCCCCTCTCCACTGTTTTGAATCTTTCCATCAGTAATCTACTCCCTTTATATYAAGTTTTTTTTTCTTTTTTTTTAAAGCCTCATCTTAAAGGCTTTGATCTCCTTTGTTGCTCCCTACAGAATAGCTCTGATTCTGCTCGGTCCCTCCCTTGGATCCTCTTGCCCACCTCACGCTCTCTTTTCTTAGTATTTCCGTCCTTGTTTACCAGTGCTATGGGTTGCGTTTCCTGAACCTACTGCCTCCCCGCATTCTTGAAAACTTAGCTTTTAGCTGAATGTGCTATTTGCCAGTTCCCTGAAAAACTGCTGCAACTTCCACTGCAGTCAGCTCCTGGAGAACTTTTTGAATTGGAAACAACCTCTGGCTTATCTGTTGCATGTTGTCTCCAAATGGTTTGCCTCTCTGCTTGGACTGTAAGGCTCTTTGAATCCACCTCTCTGTTTCATATGGTGCTGAAAACTCTGACAGCACTTAACAAGCAATGACTGGTAACAATAAGAAGAGCCTTCAAAGAGTTATATTTACATGTAAAAAGACACAAGGACGTTTATGTATACCAGATGGCCTGAAGCAGGTGGCTGTTGTAACATAGCAATGTCCTAAGATGAGAGCGCGTGTTGTTACTAAGGTAGCACCTCAGGGTCCTAACCTGGCCTGCTCTACCACTCCCATTTTACTGGCACTGTACAAATGTATCRTGTCAATCACTCTTACACAGAGATCACAATCTAAACAGACAGGATAATTGCAGAGTGAAATGGATATAGAAAGACTTTCCAGGGCCCCACAGCCTGTCATAGGCAGAACTGGGACTCCAGCTCAGGGCTTCTTACTACAAACTGAGTATCTTAGTTGTTCATCCTTGCTGTTGTTGATTGAACTGGCCATCTGCCCTGGATCCCCTAGCCTGCAAGCAGGCTCAGGTTCTTCTCTGTAAGCAATGAGACCATTAGGAGCTAGGCATCTTAATCGTTCAAAAGCTCTAGGTGTTCATTCTGTAGATCCTTGTCATTAAAACAGGCAGTTTTCAGGAGGGACTGATTTGGAGCAGTGATGAAGGTACAAGAGCCAGCTTTTTGATGCTCTTAAATGGACTGAGCCTATTGAAAGCAGAGATTGCACTAATCCTCAGAGCCTGTCCAAACCTTGGCTGCRGCACTCTCGGTACACAAAGCCTGAAGCGCATGAGAATCTTCAGACCCCATCCAAGTGTCTGCATCTGAGACTACTCAACTGGTGTGCAAGAGAAATACAAAGTGGGCTTTAGGGGGGATCCTGAGAATAGCAGGCCAGTGGGAGGGCAGGCTGTCATAAAGAAAAAGATCGCTGAGGCCACAAAGAAACACGATGTGCTAGGAAAGAATTAGTATGGCTTCTGCAAAGGGAAATCCTGCCTCCCCGAGCCGTTGCAGTTCAACGAGGTGTTGATAAGCATTTGGATAAAGGAGAGCTAGTAGACATCAGTACCTGGATTTTCAAAAAGCCTTTTACAAAGTTCCATATAAAAGATTATTGAAGAAAATAAGTTCCCTTGAGATTGTCAGACAGGTTATTTTATGGATTGAAAATGGGTTAAAAGACAGGAAATAAAAGGTTAATGGTTACTTCCCCATTGMTGGAGGCAGAATACTAGCCTATGTGTCCCATAGGCCTAACCCAGCAGGGCATGTCTTACGTTCTTAAATAAGCTGCAGTCTCTTCTGTAGGGTAAGTCTGTAAGGTGGCCATACGAATGTCTTCCATGTCACCTTAGGCAACTGGGACTATTCTGTTTGGCGTGTTTAGTTGGGGTTGATTTGCAGATAAGAGGTGTGTATGTTACGCAGAACAAGAAAGAGTTGACTTTGGGCTGTTGTTTATATCCCTGTTAGTCTAATTTAGGCACTTTGGAAGTAAACCCTAAGTTCCAAACCTGTTGGATCAGGATATTGCTGTCTTGATCTTGGAGCATCTGGCAGCTAATTTACTTGTGGAGAGACAGTTCATTTTCACCGTTCCTGCATCTTGGTTTAAAACTGCCTTAGCCTATGCAGCTTTTTACCACTGTGTTCATCGTATGCCTTGCTGAAGAAATAATGGGCAAATGAACTGTCAGAGACTCAAAAGGGATGATTGTAATTTTCAGTTTATTAGGAGGAGAAAATACATCTGGAGCGATCAAAGGTAAAAGCTTTGCCCTCCAGAGCAAAAGCAGCCCCTGTGACGAGCACGCATATTGTGGCACACCTGGAGGTGAGCCATGGGTCGGAAGCCTGAGCCTTATTTTTGAAAATTTCCATTTAGAGGAGGGGAGCAAAAATGAGAGCAGAGCTGAAGGAGGGGTAGGAGCTGAAAGGAAATTGAGCAGTGATTAAAACAGACTGAAGGATTCCACCCCCAGCAGGAGCAGCTTTGCTGCTGGGTCTCTCATGCTGCCACAAGTTTTCAAAACCAACGACAAGCTTGTCTCACTGCAGAAGGAATAAAACAAACCTTAGCTCCTGCTCAGCCTCTCTTTTGGAACATGAATTTCCAGTGTCAGTCAAGCTGCTTTGTTTGACAGAGGCAAGATTTTTCCAACATGTCATGGAAGAGATATAGAGTGATGTCGAAGCAGCTTCCTTGTAATCTGAGGCACTGGAATCGTATTTTTAAGTATGTTATCCTCTCAAAATGGGAGTCTGGGAGACAAGCGCAGCAGGAACACATGGTTCTGTGATAGAGAAGCAGCTGGTACTGTAAATAAAAGGTATTACTTTAAGGAATCTTGAGCCCAAAATGACCATTCAATATCCCATAGTATGAGTAAACGGAAAAATACCTCAATTAACCTGAATAGAAGAACATGTAGACATGCAGAAGCATGACTGGAGCTCCATGATATTATAAGAGATGATTAACTTAAAGAATTTAAGTTAAAGCTGCTTAAAGTGTTGTCAAGGAATGTTATGAAAACAAAGACAAGGAGAAAGACAGCCTTATTTGTGAGAATAAGAAGGTGCCATGCTCTGGATGTATTTAACTCTTCTTGGATAAAGTCAAGTAGAGGAGATATTCTATAGCCCTATATTATAAAAACTGAAGTAATTCTACATTCTCTGTAAAAATAAGATGCATATGAGTGTCACTTAATTCCTCCAGGTCCAGCAGAAAAAAAAATAGCAAAAATGAAGAAGTGCGATGGAATTAGAAAATACCTACTTGGAGCAAGGAACCTTTAAAGAACAGTCTTTTCTAATGGCTACATTCCTCAAGGAGCACACAAACAAGGCATGAGCTATGGAGTGGGCAGGAGTGCAGAAGGTGAGCAGTTTGCTGTGGGCTCAGGTTTAACCCCAAAGGTGCTGTCAGGGAAGCCTGGGTTAGCAGGCTGGCCTGCAGTGCTGCACAGGCTCCATGCTGCATTGGAGCCCCCATAACTCCAGCTTACCACGCTCTGTTATTCCGTGGAGGCTGCATGACTGCAGATGGGAGGGCCCAAGAGCCATCAGAAAAGAGCTTAAGAAGATTTGAAAAACCAGAAAAGGTTTAAGTAGGCTTTGACTGAAGTGAAAACAATAGTCAAACCTGGCCAGGCATTCCAGGTATTTCTGCAATGAAGAGGGGTGCTGAGAACTAAGGTCTGACAGTGATGGTAATTGGATTACCCCATATGGATATACCATACCCCACAAAGTTGATACTTGTGTCTCATCAGTGCTAATAGCAGTTCTGGCTCCCTGCACCATTTCTGACTACCAGTGTCTGAAAGCAGGCTGACAAGAACTAAGCAGGTCTGTTCTGCTGCTTTTAACCCTCTTGATTCTTTTTCTTTTCATCCTGCAAATGTGTCATATCAAAGAAAAGGAGACATCCATCCAACTCTAGGCTTGGAGGCTGGGGGAGACATTCAGGGARGGTGATATAATTTAAGTTCCAGTTTAAGTCACAGAATAAACCTAAAATGAGGCCAGAGTGTTCAGAAAAAGCTTTGAAAAAAGTTTCTTTTTTCTTCAGATGTTTTGTAACTTGATATTAAGGATGCTCCTAATTCTTCAAGTACAGTGGGTGCAGACTTCTAAATCATTTGGCTCTATTCATACTGAATTACTGCCACATGGAGTGGAAGCCAGTGAATAACTCTCTTGCTTTACTCTCCTCTTGTTAAGGCTTTTTTCTCCCCATTGGTATATGGAATACAGCACTAAAGTTTCATCATGTCTAATGAAGTCTTGCCCTTTTCAGATCCAAATTCACCTCTTTTTCCCCCCCTTCTCTCTGAAGCACTTCTTGGTAAAACAACTAMGCTGAATTAGGCTCTATTTTAAAATGGTCTGCCGCTGACAGCTTCAGTTCTACAAGCAGTTGAAAATGGCTGGCAAACCTTTATACAAACAGCATGCAAAACATCACACAAAGCTTAGGGAAGAAATGGCTTTAGATGTAGGGATTATAAAAGACTGAATACAATTTTAAGATAAAATACAAGTGATTAAGTTAATGATGGATAATTTTACCAGTTTGAAAACTGTAATTAATAGGAATTAATTGTATATTTAGAAGTTTAGCATAGCTCCACTAAAAYCCCTGCATCAAACATAATGATATTGGAAGCCTATATAATGAAGAAATGATCCAGATGTTCATAAAAGCTTATAAAGCGTTAGAAAAAAGGGGGCTGCATGAAGAAGCTCTAATGATAAAAAGATGCCACTTGCTGTTCTGCTCTTCTTTTAAATACATCCTTTCTGAAATAATGATTATCATTTGCACTTTCATCTTAAGTTAAATAGCATATGGCTTTGGCTGATTAAAGCCCCCTCCTGGTATTAATCAGCATCTTAGTATCATGTTTCTAATGGAGGCAGCAGTTGCCCTGCTGATATTGTAAGCTTTTTAACAACATCTAAGTCTGTGGATCACTGCTGCTGGCAAGAAATAGCTTTGAGCCTCCTATGTACAAGAGCATTGCATAGATGTCACTTACAGGTGCAGTTTATATGAGCTTYTACAACATATTGTGTTTTAAATGTCTTTGCTGAAACTTAAAGTTTAATGGTAACCTTTAATAAACAGTTACCTGTTTTTAAAAGAAAATCAGTGAATTTTTGAGTATGGTAACGTGTGATACCTAGAGGCATCTTGGAAGCAGAGAGCACACGCTGCAGCGAGGTGTTTGTGTGCTGCCGCGTGTCGCAGCCGGGCGCTCGGTCTGCACGGCCGCTGCGCTGGCCTGAGCCCGGGGCTGCAAGGGTGCCGGCGAGCTCACCGAGCAGCGGCGGGGTGCCTTCATGCGGGGATGGACTCTTACGGCGGTTAGCGGGGCTGTGCATTTGTCACACCCCTGCCAAAGCGGAGAGTGGTAAAACCAGCACAAAACAAGAAAACTAATGTTAGCAGAAAGGTTTAATACATCTATTATTTGAGAGATTTTAAAAGGAAAGAGTATCCCAGTAAGAGTGCCAGGCTGGACAGATTTTCAGCAMCCCCTTTTCCACGCATCAAGCACTTCTGGAGACTTGTTATTAATTCTGAAGACCTGTATTAGACTAGAGTTTAGAATTACAGATGCTTTCCCAAATCTTGTATTTGTGTCTTAGCATCTTGAAGTTCTGTTGGACATTGCTTCCATTTGCTGTTTGATGTAGCTACCTTGAGGCACTGGCAAYGTACAAAATCCTGCAGCTCTCCACTCTTTTTCCTATTTTGTGCAACAAAAATGCAGCATGTAATGCCTTCCTCTGTCTTTTAAATAAATTCTAGCAAGGCAGTACCATCATAACAATGCCCCTTTGGAAATGGCTGTTACTAACCAGATGTCTTCTCATTGTGTTTTGGAGCTTCTGGGCTCCCTGAATGTGACTGTCCACCACACTCATGCTGAGTGTCTGGCATGGCTCATGAGAGACTTGGGTGCCTAAGCTGTTGTATCGTTTATCTTGCACATTTTTCCTGTAATATATCACAATAGATATTATGTGCTTGTGTATTTTACTGCTCTGTCCCACAGATTATTTTTAAATTTTCAGTCTTTGGCTTATGTATTTGAACAGAAATTTTTCCAGTTCTAAAAAAACCCATACAGTTGCCTAACATTCTTGTACTCTTGATTTTTCAATCTTTTAATTCAAATCTGATTTTGAATTTACCATTTCTCGATTTTGTTTTAGAACAATCTTCCATTAGAAGTGGATGACTATTTGTTTTTCTGAGTCTCTGACTAGGCTTCCTTGAAATTAAAATGTCTTTACATCTTTATAAATAATATTTACATTATTTATAAGCACAGACTGTCTAAATACTTTGTTTCTCTTTTGAGTGCTGGGCTGTATGAACCTACTCGTGTGATGAATATTTAGAGCAAATTATGCAAAAACAATTTCATTTCTTTTTGTTAGCCAGAATCGGTGGTATTAGGGCCAATTTACTCCCCAGAACAGCTCCTTTTGGCAGCTCAATGTCTTTTTATTTAGTTATTTGCCATCTGTAACTTGTTTCTGCTCCWTTGCTTTATTGGCTATTGATGAGGTCAAGATGGTGCGTTGGCAGTTGCTGCCGACCACCTGTTCCTCCGCTCTCCGGCCTCCGCGGTCGTTACGGCATCGCGTCGCTGCTGCAGACGGGGCCCCCGCGCAGAGGTCTGCCCGAGCCCATCTCCTCGCCGGCTGCAGAGCGCGAGCCGCTCGCCGCCGCTCCGGCCCGCGGCGCCTAGCACGCCGCAGCTCCTCCGGGAGGACGTTCCCACGGGACGGCTTTCCAAGGCTTCCGTCAGGCTTTCCTTTCCGTAAGCARAAGAAGGATCTGCTTCCTGTTCAAAAGGAACCGCTGACCTGGTGTTTCATTTAGCCACCAACCRCACATGCCCTCTTGCAAAAACGCCTCTTTGATCACTACATTGCCTTCATCTTTGCTCCCCACTAATTCGCTGTTACTCAGTTGAAAGAATAGACCGTGGAGCCACCACCAGCCACGCAGCTCGGGAAGTGCCGCTAATTGCAGGTGGAAYGGGATCTGCCTTTGAGAAACAGAAAATGGTGCAGCATTTCTCCCAGATCTCTACATGAGATTTTTGGCAGTGGCATCACCACTGGATTCCTAGTGACCGTGTGCGTTTTCTAACCACGGGAATTAGAGGTTGGGGACAGACAAGAACATTGTCCCGTCACTGCTTTTCCCTCCCTCCTCCGCCCCTTAAGCA
This sequence comes from Rhea americana, assembly GCF_003343005.1. Lineage (NCBI taxonomy): Eukaryota > Metazoa > Chordata > Aves > Rheiformes > Rheidae > Rhea > Rhea americana. The sequence goes on from NW_028186150.1 coordinate 5,655,068, forward strand.
GAGAGTACTAGTCTTAAGGATGGTACAGTGACATCTTCAAACTCGCTCACGAAGCATTGCCGCGCTGGGAGAGGTGCTGTCGCATGGGCGAGGAGCATTTCCCTCGGCAGCATTTGCTCCCTGGCAGGCTGGTCAGCTGCTGAGCTCCACCAAGAGCTGCCTCTGCAGAGGGAGCAGAGCTGAAGCTCAGGCTGTACGGAGAACGTTGTCCGGGTAGTTAGGAGCCACTTTCTTTAATAAGCACCTCACAATCCTCACTTTTTTTCCCTGACGACAGGAATAAACTTGARTAAATTCGTAATAGTAAAATAATATTCATTTGTGGAGTGTTTCGACTTTCACCAGCCCTTATTTACTCTGGTGCTACTTAGCACCTGAGCAGGTGAACATGTCAGGTGAAGCCTTCCTCCAGGAGCTCAAATGGCAGAAAGACTACACGCTAGCAGAAATGCAGTGGAGTGGGTTTACTTTAAACCGCACAGTGCATGTGGCAGTAACAGTCTGCTCCTCTGATTTCTTTCGAATTCTTCATTTCTTCAAATTCACAAATGTTTCACTAATGAGATACACAATGGTCCTATCAGTCTTAATGCAGAGTCTGCATATGACATGACAATTATCATGCAATTTGGGGGTTGTGGGAGCTGTAAACATTATAATAATCTTATTTAAATACTCAGTGCTCCAACAAATTAGGCATGATTATATAGAGAGTTGATTTCTGCCTTGAATGCAAATGCAGTTTCATCCAGCTCCAATAGCAGTTCCACAAAAATACACATGGAGAGTGTGTGGCTTATAAAGTATCTTTAAAAAGGAAAGTGTTGTATATACCAATGAACAATAAATAAAACCTGGAGGAAATACAAATATACTTTGTGTTGCTTATCTCAGGGATAATAGTTTCGTTTTTTTCCTTCTAAAATAGCCAGCATTTCCACAAATAAATATTTGACCCATACAGTTTATTTTATTTATAGGAGACATCCTCCACATGGCTGGAATGTACCCCCTTGCTACGGACCTGCATCAGCTACATCCTTATCTCCTACGATGAAGCTCTGCTCAATGTTAGATGCCAGGTGGTGTTAAAAGGCTGGCTTCAGGCGCGTGTGCCTGCTGGTAGACGTGCTTCTGCTCACTGCTTCTTGTCATCTGCAGCACTGCGGCATGTAGGAGCTCTGACTGTGGACTAGTAGCCTCAGGTCTAGCTCAAAGAAAGAACAAAAAGTCCATTTGCCAAAAGCTGCCATTTTTAAGACAAAGGAAAGCAGGTAGAAGTAAATGGGCAGGGAGTAAAAAAAGCAAYGACAATATTGATTTGTTTGACTGTGCACTTTGCTATGTGCACTGCGTACGTTGCCTTCAAAGGGAGGAGGGGCTGTGGAGAGGGTCTTTTCGCAGAGGCTGGCTTAGCACTGCTCTGGGACAGGAGAATCCAAACTGAGAACATATGGAAGGATAAAATTGCCATTTGGGTTTAGGAAATAAAAGCATCTGTATGTAGCAAGTAGTGCCTCTCTAGATGTGATGGAGAAGCAAAGACGAAGTGTTTTGAATATCCAGATTCTGCTCACTCAGATTTCTCCATTGATGTGTATTGAAATCGTACAGACTAATACAGGAACTAAGAGAGGACCTCATGCTGAAGCAGGGTGATATACTACAGGGTTGCTTGTGAAAATGCATCGATGGCTCCATTCTGCAGCTGGCAGCTGGATGCCTGGAGTACAGTGCACCTTGCCAGCCCCACAGAGGAGGGAGACCACGATGAGCACAGTAAAGGTAAGCCCGAAACAGAGGGAAACCTGGATCTGGTTATTCCTTTGAACAGAATAGAGCTGTCAGTAGAAATCAGAGTAGTCCCTAAGATATGCCATTTCTTTCCTGCACTGTGTGTGCATGCACATTTGATATTTTCTGCCTCTTTCCTTATCTCCTTTAAGATATACTAGGTGTGATGGTTAAGGCCTGGAAGCRTGGCTATATACTTCCACTTCCCATCTGCAGCTGCAGCAGCTGGAAGAGTAGCTCACAGTGCATTTCCAAGGTGATACTGGTGACATCTGTGAGACGGGCCCGAATGAGGTGGGAGGCATCCCTGGGCCCCGAGACATGGTGCAGCCCTGCTGTGTGGCCCGAGCTGGGGCATTCCACRCTGTTTCAGCTGGCATGCCAGAAGACTGGTGGCCACAGAAGCATCAGCCCACTGCACGTCTCCTATAGGCAACAGAAGCTTACGTGAACTAAGCATCAGCCCACTGCGTGTCTCCTATAGGCAGAAATATTTGCCATAATCAGTCAGCAGTTTATTGGCTAGGATCAACAACTGAGGTAACTACAAATAAGTGGGTTTGCAGCCTTTTCTTCTAGCATGTCTTTTGCAATCTGTATGAATTATTACAGTGGGTTTGAAGAGGTACAAAGAAAGTTCAACTAACAAGCGAATAGATATAAAAGAAGAGGATAAAGGGAAAGCCAATGTTAATGGCTTTTCCTTACCAAAGACAGCTGGAGTTCATAACTGTATCACTACTAGTCTGCACAGTGTCATTGTCAGTCTGARGACAAAAAAATCAATGTGTTGTTTTCTTTTTTCCTTGAGAACAGAAGAATGCAAGAACTAGATTAGGATAGATTAGTTCAAATATCTGGTCTGATGACAAATAACACTGGGATCAGAGAAATGAAAACGCTGTATGAACTCTGGCCAGAAATTCTGCATTTCCTAGAAATCCAGTAGTGCTGTTGTTCTCTAGTGGGATGCTGTGATCTTCAGTGCTCTCCTAGCTGCTCAATTCTCTCAGGACATGGAAGTAGTTTCAGAAGTGAGATATTCAGGAGAGACGGCTCATCTTTTAGCCAGAGCTACTTTGCCCTACCTGCAGCAGGTTTCATTATTTAGAGGCAGTGCTCAAACAGCCCTGAAGACAGTGTTAGTTCAAAGCTCATGCTTGCTCACAGCCAATGTCCCAGTATGACCCRAGGAAGAACTCTGCTGCTGAAGGTGCACTGTGCTTTTGTGTGATGAAACATCAGATTCCCAATGGCTTGTTGTCATTAAAAATCTCCCCATATTTTTATAAAGGTAGGGGAATCTTGATCAGATTTCAACATGGATAATGGTTGAATCCCCTTTGCACACCTAGCCACTACTTGCTTCTCTTCCTACCCAAAATGGGTATAGCATATTGCTGTGTCCCACTGAACAGCTGATACGTGTCAGCTCAGAGAGCAGCATTCCAGCAGGTCCTGAACTGCAGCATTGCTATTTAATCTTGCAACATAAATGCAAACCTCACAATAGTTTTTTTTAAAAGCTTCAGTTCCTWAAGTCAAGTGATAAGGTGAAAACCTTAGTTTTCATAAAAAAGTAAGTGCCTCATTTTATAAAGCTGGATATGGAGAGAAACTTGATTACATGTACTTTTACAGGATCAGGAAAAATCAAGCACAGGAAAACATGAGATTTATTACATTTTTAGAACACTCCTGAGTTTTTAGATCTGACCTATTTTATTTTTATTCTTTTTGTATACTGAAAATTCAGTCATTTTAAAATTATTTCTATATACACCGTTTCACAAGGTATTGCTGTTTGAAGACACTCTTTTTAGTGTTTGAAGAATATGGTGGGCTGAAATTTCAAAAGTGTAAAGAATTGTTTTATTATTTATTGTTAGGTATTTATTTAAATTATGTGATGTGACTATGTCATACTCCTTTTCTGGATAGCTATTTGTGAAAAATTTTATTGCATGCAACTTAGAAAGTGGACCTCTCAGTTCAGGATTAATGAACGTACCTCCTCATGTCCTAACATAATTTATCTCCAAATGAGGAAAGAGAAAAAGGTGAACCTTCAGCATTTTTCCCACGTGTGAGAAAAGAGCCCATAATCTTTTGATAATGTAGTAACTGGCCTTAGAAGGAAAAGAAATGACAAGTCTACTTCTGGGAATGCCTTAGAAGAAACCTTCCCATGACAGGCTGTATGACTCCTTAGCAGGTTTTGTTGTCCTTCCCAGAGACTTCTCAAGAAAATCTTGGGACCAGCTATCAGTCTGGGTTTGGATGTATCTTTCTCTTGGTTCTCAAGCTATATGTTGCTGCCTGGCGTTGTGTCTCTGCACTCCTGCGCCTTATCAACCGGCAGTGGAATCAGCACTGATTTTAGTATGTGTGCTTCTTCACTTCTATTTATGGACCAAAATTAAAGAAAGAAAGAAAGAAAGAAAAGCTTCTAAAACAGCTACTGCCACCTAGTGTTGTATCAAACTTAGAAAATCACACACCAGCCGCTCGAGCTCTTCCCACTGGAAAAATCCTCTGTGGTGAGTACAATTTCCATCGATTTCAATTGGCACTGACTTCCTAAGATATTATTTTTACAGTGTGTGTAGCAAAAATACGCTATATTCCTTGACTATATCCACGGAAAAAGCTTTACGCAGGACACCGAGAATCTGTAGGTATACATACGCTGGCATGACAGCAGAGAATTTAATTGCGCTTTGCAGTCCTGCACTGGTGCGGATGTGGCCATTGCTAGGCAGGCGGTGGTGACACTGGTGTCACGGACAGCGGGTGGGGAGAGCAAATGGCACGTCCCCACGGCACGTCGCTCCAAGGGCAAGCACCTCGTCTTGCAGACTCCCAGTGCCTGCGGTATTCCCCCCAGTTATAACCTCTCAGGACAGAAAAATATGCTGGTACTCTTAGGCAGTTGCTGACAGTATCACAATATAGATAATAAACAAGAATTGGAAGGAAATTAGTGTTTCTGTATGAAGTGAAAAAAAAAACATTGTTTGTATAAGAAAAATTGACAGCACTGTTTTCCAAAGTAGAAATGTGTCCTGCTCATTTGTCAGCTTCAGAAAGCTGGCTCTGAGCAACACAAAACCTTTTTAAAGGTATTCACCRTACTGAGATAAATAGCACCACTCATTTTAACATATCTTGGTATTTTAAAACATTGTAATAAATATTTTACTTCTGATTTTCTTATGGTGGAAAATCCTCAAACTAGAATTTAGCTCAGGGAGTTTGTGGTGTGGCATTCTCTTCAGAATGATATAATTCCTAATGATCCTTCATGTTGAATAAAAACTATTATGCGACAAGGCATACTAGAAGATATTAATTACACTTTATGGTGCTTATGGCAATAATTCTGATTGAAATGAATTGCACCATTTATTAATGTGAGGCTTGAAACAGTGTGTCATGTTAAATATCCTTTTTACAAACAAAAGCTCAGCCAGAGCAGCGTTATCACCTCTCACCTCTAACGGCTGGATGCCGAAAGGCAAGTAAGATTATCTGTCTGGTCTAAGATTTTACCAGTAATGAAATTTACTGAGACTTCTACAGATATGTGGGGCTCGACTGGTGCCTGTTTTTTGAGCTCCTCAGTGCTCTTAGAAATTAATTAGTCCTCCAAAAATTTTTGTGTTACTTTGGAGGAGCTTATTGAAAACATTCTGTAGGTTGTTAAAGTGAGGTGGAAAACCTGGTGCTGAAAGCACTTCTATGTATGGTTGATTTTGTACGTGGGGACAGTACTTTAAGCAAGTAGTATGAGATTTCAAAATTAGCTGCAGAGCTAGGTTCAGAGTCCAAAAATGCTGTCTGCATATCCTGTCCTTGRATGAGCATACTTCTGCAATTGCTGTAGTAGGATTTAGAAAATGAAGGGATCTGTGGCACTATCTTGTAGTCAGGACTGTGAAAAGAGGAGGAATTGTCTAGGATCCTAGTGAATCCTACATCTGTTCCTCAGAGGACTGCAAAATCATAGCCAATAAYATACAGGTACATTCCAAAGTAGTTTATGATTTATTTATTTATGGAAAAAAATAAAGTAACTTAAGTAATAAAAGTAACTAAAATTACAAAAAATGTTTAAATATCTTTGCATCTTCTTGCATCTATTAGTGAGCATCAGCAGATCTGGGAAAGTTTTGAACAACAACCTCAAAATAAGCTGGAAGAACTGAAAAGGGCATAAAAATGGGCAGATATTCTGATACAGGAAAATGCTAAGCATCTACTAAATTTTCATACCCCCTTAAGCTTAACACAAGCTCAGMCTTGCTGGACTGGCACATTAGCACTGAGAGGTTAAAGGACCATTTCCCACAAACCCTTCATTTCTAGTGCTTTGAAAAAAGTGAGAAATATTTTCTCTTACACAGCATATTAATCCGTGCTCCCCATAATGTCCCAGTATTTTGGCGGTATTGTTCAGGAGGACACCACGAGCTGACTCTACATATTAGTCTTAAACAGCCAGAGACAWAGGTTTTGCAGTTGGAAGAGGCAGTTACAGCTGATGTTAACGCTGAATTTATTGCCTCATCTTTTTTCCAAGGCTAGCAGTAAAGAGAGCAATGAGGACATATCTGTTCTGTTTTTCTTAACGAAAAATAACTCAATTTTGTATTTTTTTCATCCTGAGGGTAGATTTTGAGACAATCTTGAAACATCTTAGAACTCACTGAACAAACATCTCTTTCCTCTGTCATGCAAAACATCCACAAATGTTTTAACCCCTTAGTTTTTTTACCTTGACATATCTTGGCCTAGTCACACACAGAAATTGAATGCTTAATAAAAATATTTCTGTGAAATATGCTGTAAATATACTAATCACAATATTGGTTGTTCAGATCATCCTGACCTATGATCTGAGTCCAGCACCATGCAGAGGAGAATGTCACTGAGCGTTTTGGGCAAATGTTACTACAAAGTCTTTATGGCCAGCTTCAAAGTCTTTCAGCTACAGATGTTGCTAAACTTTGTAGAAAAAGATCTGTGTAGACAGGTAAAGCTAATCATGATATCTGCGAAGTATTTCCTGGTAGCCTGCCAAACAAAAATGCGATTATAGTGTATTTTACCCTTATTTTTGCATCAGAGAAAACACAAAAAACAGATTGATCAGCATTTGGGGCATTTGTCTTCTTCAGATTTACACTGACTTTGATTCTTATGAAGGCAAAATGCCTCACATGTTAATCAGTCACATTTTGGCTTTTTATCTGATACAGCAATAAAGGAAAATCTCTCTTAGGTAGTGTATCACAAATACACCTTGTTAAATCCAGAGCTAGGAATTGTCTGAAGATGTTACCTGCTTCTTCCCAGGGTTCAGGACTATTCTCTGCAATATATAGTAAAAGTTAAGGATATTCTATTACCAGATTCAGTACGAGTCTTACAAACAGAATTTCTTATGTATTTCAACCTTAACCCTTCCAAATGGGCATATGGACAGTCACTTACAAACACCTGCATTTTCAGATGCTGGTTTTCTCCAGCCAATGAATTTGTAGAGTACATATATTTCCTATATAAGCATTAGTGTTCTCTGCTCAGAYGCATTCATAAATTGCAAACATACAGCCTACCTGAAAATTTAGTTTTAACATTACTTGAGTGTCTCTTCCCTTTGTATGAAATGTACTTGAATGCAATTTTGATTTTGCATCACTATTAGTATACTATGCATTCCATTTCCAGCTGTTACAGCTACTCATAAGTCATAGCACCTAATTACATCTTGTACGTTTTACTAAAGGTCTCAGAGTGAATTTAAAATGTTACTAACCCCAAGCATTCAAAAATAGGTAGGCCCCAGAAATCAGGATGTTTTAAATCAGGATATCCAGAAGAGCCATTCTGGACTTCTCATTACTTTCTTCTGGAGTTTATGTTCTGTCTTGAAAGCACGAGGAATATAAATGGCTCCTTTTCCTTTTCTATGTTTTTCACTGACAATTGACACAGATCAAGCAAGGAAGTGAAGCTTAAAATTAATGAGCTATTACAAGACCAGTATGCAGATCAACAAGCGGATTTTTTTGAGTGCAGTCCTACATGTCTAGCTTGTAGAGTGGATGGCAGTATGTTAGTGCAGCCCATGCCCTGGTGAACACGTACAGTGGGAGAGGGAGGTAGAGAGAGAGAGAGAGAGAGAGATGCATGCAAGCACCTGGAGGAGCCCAGCTTTGACAGAGGTTCAGGGGTAGTGATTTTCCAATAAAATTTTTCTCTACACTACTGAGTTTTGAATGGAGTCATTGCATCACTGCTTTGGTTTATTCAGCTCTGTATGAAAGCGTTCTTTGAAAATGCCTCTTTTCCAGTGTACACGTCCTCATACTTTGACAAAGAGAAAGGCAAAATAAGCCATGTTTCTGCTTTTTTAGCCTGTGAAGTCATAGACTTTGGCCTAAAATCACGTTTGCAACATTCAGCAGTAGTATATCTATTTGGTTAATAGGAGCAGAAGCATCGAAATTCCTAGAGCCAGGTTGTTATGGGCTCTGGACAAATCATTAAAAATAAACAGTGCCTGCTTGAAAGAACTTTTAATCCACATAGCCTAACAAGGAGCAGAGGAAGAAAGTTTTACAAATACTTGTTTTAACCTTTACTTTGTTATTTTCAATGTGAGGTTTAGGATAACTGCAGAGAGGCGAGAGCAGAAGTCGTAAATTTTGATATTTCACTCATCCATGTAGTGCGGTTTTGGAGAGAGCTAATGCTCCCTGGCTGGGTGGTTCAAATGAGATGCCTCAGAGTCACATTTCTCAAAAGGCCTGTGAAAGAAGTGTGGATCTCCATGGCCATGGATTTTTGTACACAAAGGGACTGGGCTCTTCACAGTCTGTGACACCATTTGTAATCTGGAGTTGGACTTGTACGCGTTTATTGAAACTTGGTAGGGGGTCTTCCGATACGGTTCCTCTTTGAGTGGTTTCCTGTGTTTATTCTGCTTTTCTGTCCCTTTTGTCTACTTTCATGCTGGTCTATTTTTCAAGTGACTGTTCAGGCTTATTCAACTCTTCTTTGAACTCCTGTAGCAGTGGAATGATAAATTGTAAGACAAAGGTTGTTCGTCTCATTATTTTTATTGATTTCTGTTAATTTATAGTAGAGTTTATTCATGGCAACAGTATTCTCAATTCTTTCAGTAGAAAGCTATCAAATACACCCTAATGAAATCTAGCTAATCTAATCTAGCTATTCGAGATAACATGATCCTAACAGTTCATCATTCAAGCTAACATTTTATTTTTAAGCATGAGTAGTCCTGTAGGCTATCCATTCAAAGTACTCATGTTATCTGAGCTCAGAGTACTGGAGGTTGAATACCTTACAATTTGGCTGACATCTTAAGGAAGGAATTAAGGACAGAAGACTACAGGAGCCTTGCTTCAGAGAGGTCCACCACTGTCATACAGTTGTTAATTAGCGGAGAACTGCTGTGTTCCAAGCACTTTGTAACCTGGAATGAAATCAAGGGACTTCACTAAGACATTCATAGGGAGAAATCCCAGCCCCATTGAAGTCAACAGGAATTTTGCCATTGACTTAAGGGGGACAGGTTTTCAGATATAATCTCATACAAATGCCTGGAAGAAGATGGGAAGCAGGCATGAAGCAGGCAAGGGTACCAAGGCACCAGCTACAATGATCTTCTCCATAACATGGCCTTCCAGCAAGATAACTACCAGTAGCGAAAGTCTAATGCAAAACATCTTTAAAAAATSCTTTCTGTGGTATTTTATCTGCACTGGTGTTTAAGTTACTATGCTGGTGAGAAAGGTAGCTTTGGTTCTGCTATTGCTGTAGTACTGATCCATGTCAATGTAGAATAGTGTAAAACTGGAACACCTGAGGATAAGTCTGAGTTGCAACTGGAGACTAATGGACTCTGCAGAGGGTCTTGTGTGTTTCATAATCTGTGCTGACATTTAGATTACGGAAAAAGAAATTTTGGCTAAATTGTCATTCATATTAAAACTGTAAATTATGCTTAGTTACTTGTACCTTTCTAAATTAGATGAGGTAAGGACAGGGTGAYTCATGTAATTGGCAAAGTGGAGGAAAAATGGCTTCATATTTTCTGGAAATCTTTTCCAAGCCACATAGGCATTTTGGTGAAAACTGCTATCTCTGAAGGCAGATTTGTCAGAGCTGAAAAGCTGACATGACATTTCTGTCTATGGCTAAACTCTATGTGAAACAACAGATATATTTTCTATGATTCTGATAAGTATAGATGTTTATAATGTCTCATAATTGTTCCCAGGAGTTAGGGAAAGAAGGAATGGGAAGAGTGATGAAAGAAGGTGCCTGATGCTAGAGAATTAACTKAGAACTATATTCTTTAAGGTTTTCCATTTTACAGGCTTGTATCGACCTTTCTTCCTCTCAGTTCAAAACATTACAAAACATAATTAAACTACTCATTGATTTTGTGGGCTAACCACTGCTGCTTTTAGTGGCTAACCTCAATCTTCTCAAATGTTTCTCTTATTTAGTGATAGAAAGAGCTGCAAACAATTTAATCAGCAGCTCTAGGTCAACATACAGCAGTAGAGGATCTGACSTGAAATGGGTCAACATCCTTTGTCCCCCAGCCGCTGTATTTTGTACTTGGGAAGGTCCGCTGTCCTTGCAAAGAGGCGTTATCAGCCAGGGTGCCTTACGAGCATGCTCTGCTCCTGAGGTCTGCACTGCCATGAGGTATCGAGCGTGTTGGCCTTATACCACTGTGGAACCACCTTCTTTCTCTTTTTTTCCTTTCTTTTTTGTCACAACTACAACTGGTGATAAATGACAAAAAATTCTTGTWTCCCTTTGAGTCAGTTTTAAATGCTTAAGTTTAAGGCATTTCATAGAGCTTAGCAATCAACCTTATTTTAAAGACACACTTCAGTTCCAGCACGCCCCTCCCTGCTAACAGATAGTCCAACCGCTCAGCACTGCCTGTATTAGAATCTGTGTKCCTTTTACAGTCACTTGTTTACTGCAAAATAAATGCAAATAGGAGAAACAGGGTATCTGTTTCTGTTTCCTTTCTATAAGAGCTTTTGATGGCTTGGACRTGCCTTGTCTTTGCACTTGTGGTCCAAATTGTCAGTCAAGCTACATTTCCTGTACTAAAAGGAAGTTATATTGTCTTGTATGACAGTAGAAATTGCAGTCTCAAACTCAAAGACAGGATGTTATACAGGATGTAAGACTCAGATATAGTTCTACTCAGAATTTTGTAAGAATATTGATATTGCTATTTTCACTAAACGTTCAGTTTAATCAGTGAATTTTTCCATCTCCTACCCAGAAAAATATCCAGCTTCACCTATAACTTACTAGCTTTTTCACTTAGCTTCTGATGTGCTCATTTTTCATGGTTCAAAAACCCCGTACTACCGCCTGCAAACTTGAAGTGTTATCCCATTATCTCTGGGGATCAGTATGTAATTTTACCTCCAAAAATACTTTTAAAAGGCCTGGTTTTCCCATGGTCACTCATGTGCATGCTCTTAATTGTAATTATGACTTATTTTAACAAGTTGRTCAATATTAATTCCATATTGCTATGAAATATCTTTCCCAGCTAATTTAGAGAATTGGAGCACTTTAACTATTTAGGTGAACTGTTTAAGGAGCTGGCACACAGCTGCAGTACTATGAAATTACATATTCTGAAGTTTATACTGTTAGTACACATTTCTGGAGACAGCTTGGAATAGCCAAGCAAAAAAAAAGGACAGGCTCTCTAACTCGGTCAGTAAGGGTTCTTCAAATATCACGTTCATGCACACTGATTTCTCTTCTGATTCTTAGCAATTTGTTCTTTACTTAAATTAATAGAAAAAACTGTCAAATTCTCTTTTGAATCTGCCTGAAACTTGGCGTGCCTGGAGTTGGGGGCCTGAACTGGGCCAGAATTTCGGATTTTGCAGCTGTAGATGTCATGGCTGGACCTAGGTCTTAAATACGGCAAGACCTATGCATTGTTAGATTTGAAGATCTGGTTTACCTTCAGCCTCCCCTTAATCAAGTCATGCTTTTGGATACTAGTTATTCTCATATTTAATTGTATTTCTAGCAGTTTGCAGGAGAGAGGTACTTTTTTCACTCAGTARATAAAAGTAAAAACAATCTCGAGTGCTTATGCAGGTAGGGAGAGGTAGTTGCAACCGAGAGATGTGCAACTGCCATTTCATTCCCCTTCTTGGGGGTGGGGGGGGGCTCCTTGTAGCAGACTGGCGTGCCTTTTGATTGCCTCTTCTGAGACCTTCCCTCCTCTCAAGGCATTACTCAAGGGCATCATCCCACTCATCTTCATCATCATTGCAAAACATAATTATCTCAAGCATGAAGTTAGGCTGTGTTGTCTAACTGTCCGTTTCAGTGTACTGCAGAGCACACACGCCAGCACCTGCTTTCCCTGGAGCTGGTGAGATGATTGCTTTATCCACAGAAAATATGCTTTGATTAAATTCCCAGGCACCCTACAAGTCATAGCTACAAGCATCTCAGCTAGCCGGAGCAGGAAAACCTTTTACAAGCCTGTAGACTAAATGATCTTAATTTACTTTTTTTTTTTTTTTTTNCTTTTTTTTTTTTTTAATGTATGATTACTCAGCTGTTTGTGTCTGTGTGTATTTTTTATTATTTGATTTATTCTGTTCATCTTCTGCTTATATTGGCATGACAAAGATACCTTTTTTTATTGTTAAAGCCTTTAGAAAGAAGCAATGTTTCATGAAGACTTTGTTAGGATAGATTTCTCAGGTTTCATTTTCCTTATGAGAAGACTTTTTTGTGCTGGCAGATCTAAGGAAGGAGGAGACAGAGGCAGGAAAGCAATATAAATACTGAAGAAATTGATAGCTAGCTGCAGAAAAAGAAATAGGTTTGGGAATGGAAGAGAGAAGCCATATTCCAGCCAAATTCTAATATTGCTCTATAAAGCAGAAAACCTAAACCTATCCTCTCTTTGGTTTTAGGTTTGTGGCTTGTAAAGACTGAATGTACTACGTTGTTTTCTCCTTCCCATTTGTGACAAACTGAGGCTAATGTAATCCCTTTGGTACGTTTAAGTAGTTCAGCCCTGCCTCTGGGGGAAGGCTGCAGATGTGCAGGTGGTCCCTCTCCTGGCCAYAGAAAGCCCTCCGGGGCGTTGTAAGCAGGCAGGACCGCAGCGCCCTGGCCTCTGCCGCCTTGCCAGGAGCACCAGRACATACACCGTAGCCCATGAGAAGCGAGAGGATGGTCTGCTACGGCCCAGGCTGGCCATGAAGCAGGACACAGAAGTAGCTCACTGCTGCACAGCCTTCAGGCACGTCGGGACCTCCTGCGGGTGATCAGACTGTTCTTTGCTCGGTGGCATTTGACATCTTTCATCCAGTCCACTCTGAGGTTTTTACATTTCCATATCTTTCTTCTTTTCTGCCCCCTTTGCTCTATGCCCCATTTTTTATGAGAGCAAATTTCTCCCCTCCCTCTCGTGTTCCTTTCTTTCATCTCATTTTTACATGATTTGCTTCTTATATTTTCTTTACAGTACCTGCGGCAGCTGCTTTGCAGGTCCCCCGCTGTGCAAATCGCCCTTTACAGAAGAACATCTTCCTGTCAGTGACTGACAAGAGGTGCCAGGAGCAGGCTAGGAGACTTTTAAAACCCACGAGTTGGCAGATCAGCAGGTACCTGTGTGCAGTCTGGATCCGCCCCTAGCATTAGTTCCTATCTTGTATCAAAGGGTTCGTAGGATGATGTGGCCCACAGGCAGAGTTTCAGGTTAAAAGGAGCTCTCTCATGGCATTTGGCTGCATCTATCAACTCGATTTTTTGTTTTAAATATAATGACACTAGCAGTTTGTTCTTGGGGAGGTTTTTGATTTGTTTTTGTTTTTGTTTCTACATGAACTGTGTTTACAACAGCCTAAACAAGGAGAAAATACTCTTAGTACTAAACAGCGCCTGTTTTTCTTCTCCAAGGAAATAAAGATACCTTTCATATTTTCTAAGGTTGAAAATGCTGAAGAGGAAGAGGAAGGGACCTGCTGTAAATACCAATTCCTCTAGGAAAAGGTGAGGGATTGTAGGTAAGTTTAGGAATGGTACAGACAGTATCCTTGATGTACAGGAGAAGGCAAAAGATCTGGGGGAGTTAGTAAAGCTGAGTTAGTTCCTAAAACATCTTARAGAGGTTTTAAAATCAGTCCTAAGTGAAAGCACTTTCAAGAAGGTGTAGCTTTCAGCTAAACCACTGTTTGAATCAGAGGCAGAAAGAATTCAGCCTGCATACAGGATTTGGTCCACTGTGATCACTTGATCTGAGGGGCTTAAAGCTTTGCATGCTTAATACTTGCAAACCAGCTGTAAAATGCAGGAAATACAAGTAGCCATGGTCTGATGTCTCCCCATCTGTTCTCAATATTTAATAATTTGCTCTCTTCTGTGAGCACATTAAATTTATTTATAAATTTTAAAAGTATGTTTTATTTTATATAATGAGCTTAAAGCCATAATGGTCTCTCTGCTCCAAATTGCTCAAAATACCTTCCTTTACCAGATGCAGGGTATTAATATTTCTGGAGGAGTTTGTGTTTAAGCATAAATGGACAAGTTGCAACTTCTAGGCCAAACGTTTGCCTTGTTGTTCTGCAGGTGTTTCTCTTCTCTAGAGCTTCTGTGCAATAAGGTAGTATATTGTGATGGACCCAAATCCTTTTTGGTCGTGTTCTAAGGGTGATGGAGAGCGGGAAATAAATCCTAGCTCTTACAGCTGAGACTAATGTTCTACTAACCAGAGAAAAGCGCCCTCTGGAAACCTTGCTGAGTATCATTCTCACCCTGTTGGAACCGGTAAGAACTCTGCTGTTGATCTGAAAAGTGCTAAATACAACAAAAAGAGACCTCAGTTAGGGTCAGCGTAATTTAAATAAAATGTAGGGAATGTTTATTTTCAAATATCAGATTATAAATGCTGTAGATGTGAAAGACGTATTGGATATTTTGGAGCCAATTTACCACGAAAGTGGCAGATTACAATCTCCCCTGTATTAGGGTGATAGTACCATGTGTCAGCTAATGCTCTCTCCTCGTGCATCCTGTGTGAGTCAAGGGTATTTCTAGCTGCAGGCTGAATGCCTAGCGTGCCACCTGAAGAAGAAAAGAAAATGTTGACCTAAATATCTGTCTGGCTCCTATACTTTGGAGCTCTGGTATCTATGCCACAGTCTTATTTTTTTTAATTTATAGGATGTTACACACTGAAATTTAAAAATTTGAAATGAAGAACTATCACAGGCTGCTTCTTGCATCTGCTTATACAGATATACTAGTCCAGTGAAGTGAATATGCCTATTTACATAAAGATTGAATCTGGTCAAGATTCMCCCCCCCCTTTTTTTTTACATAAAGATACAATTCAGCAAGGGCAAGCGAGTTTTTAATATAATAATACTTTGTACAATTATATCATTTTAATGCACTGATTGACTCACCATACTTTTGTCTCCCAGACCTCTGAAGATACAAACAGGAGCTGGTAAGATGAATACATATAGACAGTATAAGTAAAGGAATCCCTGCTGGGTTTCGTTTCAGATTCAATTGACTTCTTTCACAACAATTTTGTTTATAAACCTGGGAGACCTGTAGTGGTTATAAATTATCCTCATTTTTACTCTTACCAAGATTCTTAATTTTTCTAGGAAGCGATAAGGTTTCCACATAAACTGAAAATTAGAGCTGGAACTCTTCCATGCCCTCAAAGAATTCTAAACTTCTTAGTGAGTTTGGGAAGCTAATAAAATAGATACTGTAGTATTTCTTCATATAAATATTTAAAGATGAATGAAACTTAAGTGAAACTAAGGTGTTGAAGATACTAAAAGCAGTATGGGTCTTCCAACTTGAACCACGTTGTTAAAAAATGATGACCCAATAAGCTGTAGTATCCCCAAGCTATATCCTTAGGATCTCCAAACTGTACTGCAATGTGGCGTGTTAAGCCCTCAAGTACTTGTCTGTGTAAAGATACTAGGGAACATTRGTTCACAACTTCAGTTCCTTCAGATGAATTTTCCTGAGGTTTCCTGTTTAGGAAAACCTAAATTTATTACAAGAGGTCTGGCTAATAGCTCTGAAATGGAACTTATCACAAAACTAAGCATTTCTGTGACATTCCTATTACAAGCCCTCACCGCTAGTATTTTTACTTAAATTCCCTGTCTCTATATCCCAAAAATAGCATAGGAAAATCCCTCATCTTATACGCATACTGAAAAGCCTACTAAGTGAAAGAAATAACATAATAAATGATCAAATATAAAATGGTACCTTGGCTTAGATGTTTCCCAGAAGTGAGACATCAAAAGTAAAATCAACTGATTTCGATAGAAATGCACTTATACATGTCACTGCAGCAATTTCTTAACGTGTTTCTCTCAGTGKAATATAGTTTCTGGAATAGTTTTTTGGAATGATTTCCATAGAAATTACTGAAGGAAGGAGCTGTTACCTGAATGAAGAGTAACAAAAATGCACTAGGCAGGTGGTACAGAGATCTGGTATCTCTTTTCCGCCACAGATTTAAAATGCAGCCGCTAGGCTGACTTCAGATTGCCTATGTGAGGATAACAAAAAGAGCTTTTTGAAAACTCCCGTCTCTTCTTATAAACTTTGAGCAATTTGTGAGCAAAATTCTGAGATTTTTTTGTTTTCTTTTGACAAAGGAAAGTCAATGTTATTACTAGAATTGTCTAAAATCTTTTGATATGGAGTTAAATACTTATTACTTGAAAATTTTACTTTCAAGAARAAAATTCTTGCAGTTTGTGAGGAAGTGGGAAGGAATTTTCCAGTCAATCTGGAACAAAATTAAAATGCAAAGAGTAATAGTTTTCTTGCTGAAAAAATTAGTAAAATGAGTAAAGTTTTACATTTCTGATTGACAGTGCAGCTTTGGAAGACTGTTTCCAATTCCACCTTAGCAAGCTACAGTAACTGCAACTTGTGCATCTTAAGTTAGCCTTCTCGTTTGTTTTCTCTTTTTTTCTACTTTTTTCTTTTGGTTGTTTCTACAACTACCTGTCTATTTTCCTTTTTTTTTTTTTTTTTTTTTTTTTTTTTTTTTTTATTTTTGAGCACTTTATTTGTTAAAGTTTAATTCTATGACAACATTTCATTATAAGAATAATCCTTTCCTTAAATCCTTTCCTTCCTTCCTCTCTTCCTCCTCCTCCACAATTTTAAACTTCTCTAGATTTGTTTGACTACATTTCTTTACTCTTTTTTCTTTTCATTATCCTTTTCTTTCATTTCTTCTTCCATCTGTTTTTCACATTACCTCCCATTTTTAAATTCTACTGCATTCCAGTTTCTCATATGCTTTTCTGTCCCAGTGGAAGGCTGCTAGTCAAGGTGGCCAGGAGAAGAGTTGTTCTCCTGGCAGATTCAAGGGAAACTGCTCGTGGGGGAAGAGAGTGCTGATAGATGGCAGTGGGAATATCAGTTCAGCCGGCACAGAACAAAGCAGCTATTTCAGCATCTTCTATTAGATATTGAGGGTTGGGTTCTCCCTTTTTGTAGCAAGTTTTTGAGCTTGCATATTTTCAAGTMCTGGAGAACTGTGGCGATGTGGAGGAGCTGGAAGTCAGGGGGCTAACACAAGGTCACCTTGCGAGCGGCAGAAGCACATAGTTGTCTCTCTGAGTGCTTGACAGGCTTAGCATGCTTAGCAAGTCAGTTTGGTAACTTGGTCTCCCTTCATTCTCTGCAGAACAATATTCCTGCTTTTGCCATTTCCTTTCTTCATTTAGAGATTCTCTTTCCTCTCTGATGCATCTCTGGCATTTTGCTCTATATGTATGGAAATTATACATACATTTTCATCAAACAGCATCAGGGCTCGTTTGATATGCCCTGGAAAATCTTGCTAGATAAAATAAAGAAAAATATCAAGTGAAAACTTGAATCTTCTTGAGATGGCCCTAGAACAGAATCAGTATGTTTTCCCACAATGATAAAGATGGAAGAAGAACCTGTTTTTCAACAGCTTAGAGCTTCTATTTTCGATCTTTTGAGGTGAAAAACCTTTAAGTCCTCATTCACTCTAGTACAGGTGTACTTTTTGAATCTCTGAGAAATCATTCTGTTTTCCCCTGAGAAATTATTCCTGTAGCAGGATTGGTTAGTTTAATCAGCTTTTCTTGATAAAACCCTTTTGCAAGTGTTGAACTCTCCTGGCAAGTCCCTGCTAAATGCCCTCAACCATTCTTAACTTTGAGATTTGTAAAGATTGGCCAAAAATGTGCTCTATTGTTCTGAAAAACCATCCTGTTTCTTTAGTAAAATGTATGAAATGGCCAGCTCAGGTGAGAAAATATAAAAGATCTGTTGTTTTGAATCCAAGGGCCACTGTTTCTCCACAGGTATTTTGCACTAGGGAAAGTCGTAAGAGCAGCATTTGTGAGCTGTAAATAARGAGCAGAGAACTGTGTCACAAACTGTATCTTCCCTGACCACTGATTTTTCCAGTGAATATGATCACGATGGAAATGTAGGCTCAAACATCWGTTTAGTCCCATGGTAAAATGTACATGT
Organism: Rhea americana; assembly: GCF_003343005.1. Taxonomy (NCBI): domain Eukaryota; kingdom Metazoa; phylum Chordata; class Aves; order Rheiformes; family Rheidae; genus Rhea; species Rhea americana. The sequence continues at coordinate 5,673,488 of NW_028186150.1, forward strand.
ACTCTCTGACTCGCTTTCTCATGAGATAACAGTTCCACAATCAAAAACAAAGCCAAAAGCCAGTCTGTTGTTATCTGGCAGTTTACCTTGTGCTTCATTTATTGCAAATAGTACTGTTTTACAAGAGGAACATAGGCCTGCAAATATGTGCTGCTGTGGCTTTGGAGGCATGGACCAAAGCCAGGGCTGGTGCTAATTGGTGGTTCAGCCCGGTGAAGCTAATGGCAGTGGAAGCTGCCCCGGGGTGTCTGCCTGCTTATGGAGCTCCTCTCTCCCGCAGGCTGCTTCCCTGGCTTAATCCCTCCCCTCACCAGCCTAGAAACTCATTTCTTTTTCTTATTTAAGATTCCGTAGACCCTTCATATTTAATATTAGTATAAAGGGGAAACAGAGCCCCGGGAGAAAGATCAGAGCTCTGTTCTGTTGAGGCATCACAGTCGATCTTCCCTTAATGAAGAGGAACAGCAGGATGGATAAAAATCAATGGCGAAAAAAGTAAATTGGGTTTTTAATTTAAGTTTAAAAGACCTTTCTTGAATAAAACCATTTAAAATTAAGTTTTAAGCCTATATTAAGTCCAATTTATTCTGATGTATTAAATCATTCAAAGTTTAAAGAAAGAAAGAAATCCAGAACCATGTTTTGCTATCAAAGTTTTCAAGTCAGGCCAGTGAGCCACTACTCTTGTTAGCAGTGCAGAGAAAATAGTTCTGTAAATTCCATTTATTCTCTTAATTTCACTCAGTGACTACAATAGATAGAAAAATCTTGAGATATTTTTGTTTTTTATTATGTATTCTTCAGTTATCTTCCCAAAGAGAGAGTAATATTAAAACTTTTGCTTTGTATTTAAATATATCCATTATACCGTATCGGGCACTTGGAGACCTGAGTCTCTGACAAAGCAGAACGCCTCTTTTCCTCTACCACCTATGATTAAAAATGAGGTTTAAGATGAAGCTTACTAGTTTTAAACTCTTGAATGACATGATAGTTAGAAACAACCACCTCAATTCCCTTTGAAAGGCCTTTCTTGATGAAAGCAACTAGTTTCAGGTGCAAAATGTATTTTGATAACTTCATATGTGAGGGGAACCTCACAGAAATTTGTATTCTATGTTATAAATATTGATACGCATTTTTGCAGATTATTACACTCTGTATTTGCTGTAATAAATGTGTATAGTTTTGCAGATACAGTAAAATAGCTATGCTTACCATAAATCAGCATGTTTTAAAAGTTACTTAYGTGAGATAATCAGTCTCTCTTTAGGAAAACAACAGAAAAGCATTAATGTAAAACAAGAAAGAAAGAAATCACAGTTTTCTACTTTTTCTGTTAACTCTTTTCCTGTTCACTCKAAACAGCAGAAAAGGTGTTTAGAAAGGTGGAAAATCTCCATTTTCTATGAACTCAAACTAATAAGAAAACTCTGCCAGGCTGGTCGTCTTTTGAGCCTTCAAAGAAGTGGCTAAAAACCCGCGGGGCCAATGCAGCATGGCTGAACACCGGACTGACCAAGCCCGTGTCGTAGCACGGGTTAGTCACAGCAAACGCCGTACCGCTGTGCCCTTTTGGCATGTCCATTCCTCGTCCTGAAAAAGAAGAGCACGTTGTCGTGAGGGAGGATGGTGGGTGTGTGGTGGTGGTTGGAGGAAATGAGCCTGGTGTACGATTTACATGCATCTTTATTTTTGCTGTTTAATTCAAAGAACTGAAACTGCCTGCCCTACCTCAGCGAGGTATTTGTCTAATATGCATTTGATCACTATTTGGGTTAGAGAAAACATAAGCAAGCAGCCCCTGATGATGAGATACCAGTCAGAAAACCTGCAGACGCAAACTAGAAACAGCAACTGGAAAGAGGAATTCACTCAGAAACTTGGGCAGCTCTTCATAGCAGAAATGATAATCTTTTCACTCATTTGGGACCGGTCTCAAGACAGCCACATGTCTCTTCTTTTGATCCATGGGGTTTATTCTAGCCATGTGCAGTGCGAGTAACTGGCACCACATCCCTGAGCTTAGGGCCTGAGGAGGTGCTGGCTGCCTTCAGCCCCGCTGCAAGGAGGGCTGTAGCACTACTRGGCAAAATTAACTTTGAAGGTGAAGAGGGTTTTGTTCTGAGAAGGTGAAGTGGTGTTATTCAGCACTCAGAGGTAAAGGCCTAATCTGGATTTGGATTCTGATCTCAGCACGGCTGTTTCATAGGGGAAAAAAAAAAAAAAACTTGTTACCTTTTCAGCGCCTGTAATGTGGCAGAAAAAGAAAGCAAATGGTATTTCACAAAGCAATGAAACTCCACGTTTTCATACGCAGTTTGAGTGTGCAGCTGTTTCCCGATTTACCCCAGCACAGGTTCTTGATGGGAATAATATTTCTACTTACTCATCGTTATTCTGTTTTGTTTCTTTTGTAAAAGCTTTCTTTCCTTCCTCCTCCACTCCCATCCCCCTGTTGTCTTTGTGCCTAGTATTTTTCCACACTTTATTTCCTAAAAGACTAGCAGGTTTGACGATGCATTGTGATTTCTTTTCTACAGGGCTTTATGAAGGAAGCTGGAGGCAGTTCTCATTAGTCTCACTGACATCTTTTATCACTTATCAGAGGAACAAGCAAACGGAGAGCAATTCCTTTGATCATGGCAAAAGTAGAAAGAGTATTAAAAATCCTATGAAGATTCACTAAGTAGAAAGTGGAAAAGACAGTCTGTGGCATGTTTCAAAGAAGTAACATGATTTAAAGTTGCCAGATTTGCTTGTATATATTAAAGAATTGTTAATGATGCTACATTTTACATGCATCCTTAGTTTTTTCTTTTTTTAAAAAAAAAAAACAGGCAAAGCAGTTCTTAGGTAGAACGAATGGACTAGATCAATTGGAAAATATCTCTAAAAGGTGAGCTGTGTCAGAGAGGAATTCTGTGATTCAATGGAAATTGTTGGAAATAAAAATAAGGTTGAAATGGTCGCACAATGGATTGAAAAAATGTTCTCATGGGAGAATGCTGAAAAATCTTAAGAATTCTTTTCCTTTTGGAGGCATTCTGTGGTGAATCAATATATGTTTGTGAAGACGGCGTATGCGAACTGCAAGGCTTGCAATTATTCATGTATACCCAACTGCCTAACTCTGACCTCAATGTGCTGTTTCTTCTTCATTCTGCGGGAAAATAAGATTTGTCTCAGTGGTTCTGAGCATTGATTCACGTAGCATGCTGCCATCATCACGTGCCTTGCATTATTAACAATGAGGTAGTGAAAAAGTGAATAAATACACCCTCCTACCCACAGCTTTCAAGCATTCTGTAGTCTACAGCTTAATCATCCACTACTTACAAATCAGTTCTTGATTTCTGCAGGTCAGAGCTCATATCTCAAAGCATCGGATTTGCATTGCCCTTGAATGCCCTTTCCTTAACCTGTATAAGTATGGAGGCCATAATTATTTAGCCATTCTCTGCCAGAGAAGACTCTAAACTAGCCTTGTCCCTGCAGTATTTTTTACTACCATAGCTAATTTTTAACTGTGTTGAACTTGATTTGGATATGATGCAATATAGTATATTTCTATAGCACCTTTTATGCAAGCATCCCCAGAGTAGTTTCTGATCAAGGCAAAATTACCTCTGAACTACATACAAATTCCTAAAAGATTCATTTGAAAAACTGGTAAATAGGAGGTAGAAACATATGCTTACAGTTCAAACTTACAACAGGCAGGAGGCCAAGTTCCACTTTGTTACACCAGAGTAACAGAGAGGAGAAAGTGGATCAATGTATTTCATTTTAACAGACTTGGAGTATGGATGATTCTATGTGATGGATGCCACCACTCCATGAATACAGTAAATGGCCTGGAGGTGAAGTAATATATAGATGGGTTATCAGATCTCCCTGTATGTGCGTGTTGTTCTAACATGCTGTTTCTGATAAGCAAGCGGGAAAGCCACACAATCTGTTCTGGTACATGGCCTTGATCATGCACTAGAAAGAAAGACAGTGGAGGGATAAATAGAGAGCTTTGAGGGACCTGAATCATGGATCCGAAGTGATACAAATCTCATTTTGCCAGAGAAAGAGGCCTAGAGATAAGAACTWACTCCAGCTGGTTTCTCAGGAATACAAAAAAGAAGATTGTTCCCAGAAGCTGTCAGGAGGGACAGGATGACAGAGGGAGAGACTCTGAGGAGGGAGGCTAAAAGAGCTAGATCTTTCCTCAGATTTAAGATTGTTATGAAAAACAGACTAGCATATGATCTCTTTCATTGTTGTAAGACTTTCTTTTAAGCCTTTTGTTCTATATAAATAAAACCTTTCTTTAGGGAAGCAGTTTTGATCACCATCATTGCTCCCTCGTGGAAGAGAACTGTAGGGCCTGAGGCTGTATCAACCCAGCTGAAGAAATCAGAGCAGATTGCAGCATGAGCCGCCAGGTGATGGTTGGAGGTCTGAATTAGCTACATAGCCGAGGACCCCAGCAGGGAACAGAATGTAGCTCACTGCTCTTACTAGCAGTCATGCACATTTGTAGAGTCCTGCCTGTACCAAAGACAGTAGTCAGGCTGGCAGAGGTCCATCTCCATTGCTTGTGAGCAGTGAGACAAAGCTCATCAGTATATTAGGATCATGCCTTGGATCATGGCAACTATRTCACCAGGGCAGATGCTTGAGGGTTGTCTGGAACAGGTAGGAAAGCCTTAAGTGGGAGTAAACAAAAGGAACAGAAGTTTTAAATCCATGTGATTAGGAAAGACAGTATTTGAAACCTGGCATTTGTTACAAAAAAGAAAAAAATATCCTTAGAGAAAAGTCAGATTTTTAAATAAAACYATACAAGAAGACAGAAGTGCTTGTAACCACTATTATTTGATTATGCAATTAAGATGCWTTTTCTGTGATTCCATCAGAAATGCTAAATGCCTTCTAACACTTAATGGCCTCAAGGTGTAGCTGAAAATATGGGTACCCCAGCTGTATTGCAGTATGGCAGGAAGGACCATAAGTTAGTGAGTATGCCTGAAAACCTGATCTCAGGCTGAGGTATTTGGATCTCTAAGGCTAAGGTGCATTCATTAAATYAAGAATTTTACCAAAATAGGAAGACAAAATGTGGAGGCTGTGTACATTTGGGCTACAATGCTCAGTGAAAAATTCCCAACTCACAGAGTCCCCATCTGGGTGCAAGGAAAGACCAATGCAAGAGGTCAATACAAAGTCCAGGGCATCTCTGGAGAACGTCCTGCTGCCAGTGACACTTCATGCTGCGGCAAATCCACCTAAAGTTCATTTTCAAACRTAGCAAGAGTGAGGTGAGAGATGGTCTCTCACGTATTTTGTTTCCGATTTAGAGGCCTTTCCATAGCTACTAAATCCAGCCACAGGAGCTATAATCTGTTTTACTGCAAATATAATTGCAGTGTCCGAGGCGGAGGGAATGGGACAGGAGGAAGCAAAGAAGAAGCAGCAGAGCAAAGGTATGTGGAGCCACATGGTGAGAGAGAGAGATGCAAACCAGTAACTATAAACACATTCAGCAGAAAGATGTCTGCCTGAATTGACATACAAATAAGTTGCCCAACTGTACCATATGCTTCCTCTGATGGCTGTGATTAGTTACATAATTGTTCTCAGCCTCGGCATTCCTTCTTTTGTTTGTTTATTGTCCTTACTTCTCCCTCCTCTTCTCTATTGTTAGACTCAATGGCGTGCTGCAGAGTGGCAGAAATGCGCAAAACATGTTGGGATCAGATGCATGCTATCTTGAGGCTCTGCCTCTTAACTTAGGTATCAAAGGGTTTGGGGAGAGTGACAGGGGACACAYGGTATTGCAGAGTGCACTGTCTTCCCCAAGTGGAATGAATTTCTTTCCTACACAAGAGATTTATTTGGCAAATGAGGTCAGTTTTCATTAAGCTGCCTCACAGCAGGGCAAATCATAATTTTAAATACATTTAAAATGTAAGTACATTTTAAATACGTTCTGGTGATACAGTACAAATCAAGCCTCTTACAGTTGCTCTGAGGATGAACATGGAACATGTTGAAGAACAAGTTAGCTGGGTTCACTGCTGCTTGTGAAGACTACATAATTTATGCTTTTGTGTGTGCTTACTTACAACCAAGTGTCCTCACTGCTATCTCCTCTCTCCTTAGGATAAGCAAAATATAAGTGCAAAACCCAAACCCCTATTCTTCCTTTCAGTCTCTGGATTTTTGTTTTGTTCCTTAAAACGCAACCCTTTGTTCTCCAGAGGAGATGAAACGGCCGGAAATTTATGTCCTTCCTTTCCCAAAGGTTTCTAACACGAGCCCTAAAAAGGCAGCCATCTGTTATGCGATTGAGTTCCTCCTTCCTTGCCCAGGCATTTGTTTACTTCTTCCCAGATTTCTTTTCTCTCTTCATGGTTCCCAAATGACGAACTTTTCTTCCTGGCTGTGCCCTCTTTGAGTCTCCTCTGTAGATCATCACAGCTGAGTTTCGTAGCAGACTTTATAATCTCAGGGGCACCAGAGCCCTCTGCCAAGGTTTATGCAGATTTAAAGCCTGGATTAATCTGGCCTAGCATTTATAAAATGTTCTAAACATACGAAGCACTATAAAAGCACTGTATATTATTACTGAATTCACAGAAGTCCCCCCACCCCGGCCAACTCAGCACACACTAAGCTCCTGTTCCTGGAGGTGAGGTGCAGTGACAGTAACAACCAAATCCATGTCTCGTCTTCTGAGATTGTATCTCTCCCTCTCTCCTTCTTTCTTTCTTTCTGTCTGCCTGTCTGTCCGTCTCTTTTTCTCTTCCTTTCAGGATTTCTGGAAGAAACTGAATAGGAAGGAGGAGACCCCCTTCAAAGCTTTCACCTCCCCAGAGTATGCTTTTAAAGAGTTTGGCATAGTCCTCCTGCTTTTTGCTGCTGCTGGACTGCCCAGTTCCCTCAAGCTGTTTCCTAAGCACTTTTGAAAGCTGGCAGCCTCTTCAGAAACCCTTTGAAAAAAAAAATCTTGATGCAAGGGGAGGCTGCTTTCAAACTCCTGTGCGCAGCTGGCACGCAGCGTGGGGAGAAGGCAGCCCCCCAACCCGGCCCGGTCCAGCCGCTTGATAAAAATCRCTAGCACAACTTGTGGAAACTCAGGCCCAGGCTAGCCAAATCTACCTTGTTTTTCAGTGGCTGAGCACAAAAGCATTTCTATGTTTTTTTACTTAAAGTACAGACAAAAGAGGTGACTGGTGACTTCAGTCTGAATTTAGTCATCATGCCTTCCCTTTCAGGGTTATCAGCAACRAAACAAAGCTCAAATCATTTGTGTRTTTGTGTGTGGTGCTTGGAGTGTATTTTTGTTTTTATATAATTAATGGAGCTTTAAAATATTTTAAAATAGTCAGTCTCAAAACTTGCTCAGCCCTCATTTTCACACTTGGGAGCGCAGCTCTCTAAAATGGAGTCAATAAACTTTCCCCAGCTGCTCAGAACGCATTATGGGTTCAGTTATTTTTCCTTCCCTCCTCCCATTATTTGATAGTTCTTTTAAGAGTTGCAAGTTTTACTTGGTTTCTTTTGATCAGAAGGAAAAGGTACTGTAGGAACTGAGACACTGCACTGGCTCTGGCTTTGAACTCACCAGGTCTTAAAAGCCTGCAAGAACATTTTCTCTTTCAGCTTTCTAGCCAGCTCATATAGCTGCCTGATAAAGCGGTAGTTAAATTATCCTGAAGGACATCTAGAAAGCTAGGTGCTACAGTTTGAAACTCACAAAGAAATTGCTATAAATATATATATAATATATATATATATTTATATTAAACATATTAAAATTTAAATGTTAGACTTTAAAGTAGTTTTTTTTAAATTTCAAATACTTTAATCCTTTCTGTTGTTAAAAAAAGTTTATTTTCCATTCATTTCAGCTTGCTGGGCCTCTGAGTTCCTGCAAATGCTGCAGCTCCATCTAGTGGTCCTGTAGCTATTTGTCACAGTGAAGGCAAATATTTTAAGAAATGCTAGTAATTAAGAAAAGTAGTAGGAGTTAAAACTCTGTATTTTCAGGAAAATTCTTCAGGATCTCCTTTCAGATATCACTGTTAAAGTCTACCTGCATATTGGTTGTAATGAAACAGTATTCAAACGATATTACTTTAGAGAAATTACTATACGAATGTCCAGCCAGTCTGTTTCTCTTTGGTATTTTCCTTGCCTACATAGTCATAGACTTATAGATGTATTCCTACTTCTAATAAAATGAGGTAGTAKGTTTAAGTACTGTGTATATATATCTAGCCGTGTGGCCCTTATAATAGTAGCTTTCATCTAAATCTCTTAAAGCACTTGGCAAACATATATTAAGCATCAAAACATCCAAATCTGTCTGCTCCATCCATCCATCTGTCCACCTATCCATCCATCATGTACCGAGATTGTGCGCATGTTTATACACACAGTAGACCTCATTCTGCTCTCATTTTCGTTTAGACCTAATTTATTTTAGTGTAGTTACTCTCAGCTCTCCCCGGTCTGACATGAAAATTAGTGTCTTGTGTATCTGTATATACAGCAAATATATACTCACAAAGTGTGATGAACATATGTTGTAATGTGATCTTAATGTAAACAGGTTGGTTCTTTGGGGTTCTCACCTCATCCAGATGGGAGTTGACAGTTGGTATTTTACACCATTACAACTGTGTTTAGTTTTTCAACACATCTTGCCCCTGCCTTTGATCTAATCAGAAAATAAACATTCTTGTCTTGATTTGCTCAGCTGCTGTCTGAGCCACAAAACCTTTCTAGATTTCAGCTTATGTCCTGAACTGGACTCCCATGCTGCTTGTACAAATCTGTTGAATTCAATAAATATATTTAGCCTTATTAAGATGCAGGAAAGCAAATATTATCCTCCAGTGATGCAGCAGATAACAAGAGTTAATAACAAGGATGTGATAAAGATCACAGGATTCCCTGTAAACAAGATGCTGCCTTGCACAGAGACCATCTTGTCTGCATATGTTTCATAAGTAACTAGGCATCCTCATGGGCTTCTTTAGTTATTTTAGAAAGTTGTGTAAACAGTATTATCTACTTAATGCCCCAAATGATATAATAATTGATATGGAAATGGGGCAAAGCTCAATAGATTGTAGTACAGCTCTCCATGGACTCTTGGAGATTTTTTGCCCAGATTTTATTTAAATTTTCTTCTAGCTGGTGAGCRTGCAGGCTGTGGTTTGTCAGACATGCTAAGCAGATATTGGCCGGGCAACATTTTCTTTTTTTTKRMYTTTTTTTAAAGAAGATTTTGAATGTGAATATATATCTGGATTGTTATCTGTTGTGCTCTGATGYGTAGTGTGATGTGTATCTCAGCTGAAGGTTGAACAAAGTAGATAATAACAGATTGTTAATATTTAGGATAATTTAAAATACAGGAGCAGGGGAAAGAAATACTAGAGTTCCAAGAAGAATTGCTTAAAAATGGAAAAATGTATTTCAAAATATTTTCCTGTTCCTTCTTGTGGAAAATGATATTGAAACCTGGGGATTTTTTTTAATAYGTTCTAAAACCCCTAACGCTATACTTTCTCTTCTGTTATTTGTATAAAATAGAGGATAAAAAATATTTTCCCCATTCAACCACTTATTACTTCTTTGAATGTTTTAATTAGTCAGATTAACTCAATCATTTTTTTCTACAATTGACATCACATGCAATTGTCCCAGGAATCTGAAATGAGGCAAAAATCAAGCTGTGTTTTATTTGACCATGCAAGATGAATTTAAAAGCATGCACCCATGCCAAGGGTCTGTTTTGCAGATCTGTGAAGCTGGTAAGGCTTAACTATTTCTCCAAACAATTAATGTCATCTCCAGACCATTGTATTAGAGCAGGTTGCTTCTCTTATTTACACCGCAATTCTCACAGTTGTGAAGTAGGGAAAATGGTACTCACGTTGTTTCTAAGGAGCTTTGGAACATAGGGACAAAACGTAGCTTTATAAAAGAGGGCAAAGCACTCTAGGGACTAGCATTTAAAAGAAATCTGAGATATCATTAGACTTAACCAAGGTCACTCAGTAGGCCTGTGACATTGGCAAGAACACAGCTTTGGTCCCCAGACTTTGTGTGTTGAATCGAACTGCCTGCCGGGTGTGGAGATGGAGCGACGATGTTGGTAATGTGAACAGCAGAAATGCCAGCAACGGTTCGTTTCCATGTATTTAATTAGGCTGATGAAAATCTTTGTAGAAAGCACATGTTGTTTTGTGAGACAGAGTTTTTCTTACTGAAATGAATTTAGTGGCTTTTATCRCTTAGATATTGTGTACCAACAAAAAGAAGAAGTAGAATGGCTGGCTGGAAGCAGGAACTACCTGCTCACTCATTTCGCAATATTTTATTTACACATTTGTGGTAATGCCAGAGTTTTCTTCCAAATTAGCTTCACTGATGCTGTAGCATTCACCGCTGCTGGCCTGGCAAGCGGTGTGTCGGGGATGTGTGCGCCGGGGACAGCACAGCCGGGCTGGCAAGCCCCGCTGCAGAAGCCAGGAGGACCTAACTGGTTGTAAAGAAGCTGCTGGAGAAAGAAGAGTTGAGGGAGAGGGCAACAGATAGGCAAGCCAGGGAGATTTGAAAGAAAATGTTAAACATGTTCTTTTGTGAGCCTTTCCAAAAACATTACCCAGAGTAAACACAAGATGCTGTAGCAGGTGGAGAACAACTGTTTAGTTTCCATACATCTAATGAAAAAGCTGGGGCAGATTCAGCTCATGAATGGGGGCTCTGCAGCCACTACCGTACACCTGCACGGGGCAATATTTGTGCAGAAAGAGGTCAATCTTCATAGACTCTCTGCAGGAAATCTGCTGTACCCAGTTACACGTTTTCAGCTGTGGAAAATAATGTCACATGTACAGGCAGGGGAACCTGGACCTTTCAGACTGTCATTCCAAGTGAAAGATGGTAGGGTCAGTATGGGAGCAGGAATGCCTCTGGCTTTTAGTTAAATGTCATTTTGTCTTGTTTCATGGCTTTTCTATTCAATGATCACTGTGGTAAAAAGCTGAATGAGGAAATGCTACTGGGGAAGTCCTGGCTGAGGAAATAGGGCACAGAGGCTGGAGTGACTTGTGCAGAGGTCAGATGAAGCCTGTGGCAGAGCTGCAAGGGGAATACAGCCCCTTGAGTCCCTGTCCAGTGCCATCACTGTACCAGCCTTCTCAAGTCTTCGTTTTCAGTACCATCTCTGAACTGGTTAATAAACAGCATCTGCAGTGATCAGAGGTTCACAGGCTCAGCTGCTTTCAGGAAGGGGATACATATGTGATTTGAGAGGGAGCTGAGTTGTTGCATGTGGAGAGACTTTTATTTTATATATTCCAATAGTAATGAAATGGCAAGTTGATTTGAAGCCTTTTATGGACACTGCACTTGACCCTTTGCTCACATACACTGTTGGCTGTGTGGATTCGTATGTGAAGCAGCTTGTCTGGAAATCTCAGTGCAGCAGAAAATGAAATCAGCCCTCTGAGTGAGGCAGCTGATACGTTCTCCTTGAACAGTTCTCAAGATGAATGACTTTGGTTCTGAGGAATGCTAAGAAACTATGGCTGAGTGGTTGCCATAGATGCATCRTTGAAAAGGCTCTCCAGTAAAGATGTTTAGTATGGGGGAATTACCCAACAGACACATTGCTTTTTCTTCACACCATTCCTGTATTTATTTATTCCACTTTTTTCCCCATAATACAAGGAAACTGATGTGTCTCTGTGTTCTGAAGCACTTGCTGATGCATAGGGACAAAGTGACCTACTGTACGAGCATTTTGCTGACATATCTCTGCCAGTACTTTGTAAGGAAATGTATTCTCAGAAGAAACTTGGCTTATACCAGTGAAAGAGTGCTTTTTTGGAACTGTTTACTTTAGGGCCTTCTGACTGAAATAAATTTTACTGTTAGCCAAATTGCTCCTCCTTACATTCCTAATGTGCACAGCCATGCCAACAAAAATTGGTTAGCACTGGATCAGTTAATCCTTCAGTGATGGAAAGTTATAGCATTACCATAAGTAAAGGTCAACTGAGATCTGCTACTTCTTGTCCCTGACATGCCACTTTCCTGGTGCTTGTCTTCTCTAGAGGGCATGTACTTACAGACCCCTGTAATCTTGTAGTCAGTTGTAGGATGAAGGTCTGTGGATACAATGAGCTGTTCAAGCCCAGTCCCGTAGGAAGCTGAGGAGCATCCAACATGTCAGAGACATGGTACATGGTAAAGGGAGAGGGCAAAAGGAGTGATATTGTTTTTCCCTGTTATTTCAATCTTTCACCATAAATTGCTGTGGAGATGGAACAGGGTAATGGCCATACTTCCTTTCTGCCTTAACTCCCATTTGCCTGAGCCTGGGATGCAGTCTGCAGACATGCTTTCTTCTCTACTGCTTTGWTACTGATTCATTCATGATCCTCTAAGAAGATGTTACCTTTGATCAGTTGTAACTGTCCTGCAACATGCTATGGTTGGGAAGATTAGTCCTCAAGTCTCTTAACTAAATACTCTTAATTCTCTTACTTTTGGTATAACCAGAAAAAATAATAATGTATGTCAGATAAATAAATAATCCACATATTTAGAGCATAATGCCAAGCTGTTAATTACTACTTAAAATATTAACCTTCCATTCTAGACCCTTCTATTATTTTGTATTCTCTCTAAGCTGTCCTTCTTGTAACATTACACAGCAAAGTTTTTGAGATCGAATGCATTTTTAATTAGCTGATTCTTTTATGTGCCTGTGAGGTAAATTAATACAGTTATTCTTAATTTACAGACAGAGTCACAGCAGTGAATGCAGTACTCGTATCTGATCGACAGGCCTGGAAGTACCCAGTGGACTGTGCTCTGTGGAGAGTAATGACCAATGTAAGCATGACCTTGTTAATTACAATATTTTGAGGAATTAATTTATAGGATTGCTAAAACACTGATGTGGGAGAGATAACAGAGCTGAGAATTCCAGGCAGCAGGTAAATACAGACTTTTCCAGCAATTAGGAAACTTTCCTAGAAGCTTTAGGGCCAAGAAAAGCTCAGTATTCATATCTGTGGATGGGGTCCCTGCAAGAATCAGCTGTGTCATTGCAGCACCTGCAAGATGGTATCTCCGTTGTGTGTACCAGGCTGTAAACCTAAGGCAACACCCACTTTACATAAACCTCTGAAAGACAACCAAGAAGTACAAGCTCAGCACAGATTGTCTGTTAACCATGTGTCTCACAGCTTGAAAATTAGAATTAAATACTACCATTATATTAGCCAGATGTTYCCCTCCACAGCATCCTTCTGTGGTTCCTTTTCATGATGTATATATTGCATGCAGTATGAATTTTCTACTCAGGTCAGAGCTGCATTTAAAAATCAAACAAGAATGTGGCTTCAATACAAGTCATTAAACTGTATCATTTACAAAAAGGAAATGAAGMATATTCCCTCGTCTCTAATGGAATCATCATCGCTTGTATTTCTTGCTCCTRCTGAAGTTGACTGTAAACCTTCCCCTAAAACCATCCCCTCAGACCAGTTGACTTCAGGGGGAATAGGAACTGTCCCATCATCCTCAGAACCAGCAGTGCTCCTTGACAGTGCTTCAGTTGGAGGAGTAAAAATTACACTGTTTCTGAAGATGCATCCTTTAGATTGCGTGGACTGATATTTCTTTTCTTGAAAGGAAGTAATTTCCACATAAGCAAGCAATGCCTGTGATTCTGCAGAAAGTATTTTATTCATTATATTTTTCTGTTCTGAAGATACACATGAAATCAGCTATGTTCAATATACTATCAAAATAAGCAAATTATGAAGAATTTTTTGTTACAATTTTCTTTCCAAAAGTTTTGATAAGCTTAGGTGTTTCTTCTATCTATAGAGCAAGTACAATATTGTCCAACATAAACATTAGTGTCCGTTTTGAACATGAAAGATATTTTATTTAAATTTTGCTAAGCACAAAGTTATGTTATCCAAACAGGTGATTTCCAGTTCCTACTCTGTCAGGAGTTTGTGTTCAGGATGAGGAGCTGATGGCTTTACTCTTTAATGAAATCCAAATCCTTCCTTGTGTTCACTGTACATACTCCCGAACTGCAAGTTCTTTCAGGGTAAAAGTCTTTATTGGATGTTTTTTTGCTTTCCATTCTTCCAGTTTCTGTTGCAAAGACAGAAAATCCTTGCCAAGTTCGTATGCCAGAGTGATCATTGTTTCTAACAGCGGAATGTAATACCTGTGACTGGTGTGTACCCGAAGGCGCAGCAGAGCCTTCTCTCCGTATTCAAAGGCACTTGCTGGGTTTTCCAGGTCCTTGTGGCACACCACGATAGCACACAGAGTTGGGACAACCGAGACAGGGTTGCCTCTCGTTAGCCTTTCCTGCAGACCGATGACGTCTAACAGAATTTCCAAAGCTTTGGTGTACTGGCCACCCCGCAGGCAACCATATGCTTCCTTAAGCTCTGGCCTTGTTAAAAAGTCAATAAATTTTTTTGATCTTCGGATATATTTCATAGAATACAGAAGTCTCAGATAGTCCTTAAAGGCTAATTTCCTCTCATTGATTATTTCTTCTGTGAAGTTCCTGGTCAGATTTTTTTTAGGGAAGCTCACATCTTCCATTTCTTCACTGAAGTCCTCCAGAAGATTTCTATGCAGTTTCTCAAAATCTGAATAGCGCCGTTCAATTACAGATTTGTTGTGGTCAAAACTTCCTGTTTGMAGAATGATGATTTTATACATCTAACGCAACAAAACAGAAAAAGAAGCATTAGAATGACCGTTCCAGCCTCAGARCAGCTGGAATTTGTTACTGCTTCAAAAAGACTTCATGCTTTCATATTCTACTGCTGAAACCTTCCTGCACCAATCTTGCATGAGTAATCTTGTATACTGCTATGGCTTGTAGTGGTGCTGCTGCATTAATCGCTGGTTAGGAGTATGGTGCATTCTCAGCACAGGGGAGACCTTTGAGAACTGTATCCACCAAATATTTAATTCCTACCTCCTCCTGTTTTGGACTGTTATCACCAGACTTTACCTTGGCATATATAAATAAGTTTGTAGATAAGCAAAGCACCAACTGATTCTGTCCTGCAAGGTGCTAGACTGGTGAGCTAGCAAAGACTGAAGCACACAAAATCCCTTGCAGAGTATTTCTGTAACTGCACTAGGTTTGTAACAGCCATGGCTGCTGCAATCAATCATCTTYAGTGAAGAGAATAGATTTCCCAGATTTAATATTGAGTGTAGTGTATTTTACATTAGTTATAATACTCAGAAATGCTGTTTTTATCAGACAATTCTCAGGACTTGGGGGTGAMAGAAGAGGGAATAATTGGCAGGAATGGTCAATGTAAGCAAAAATCAGATGGAATCACTCCAAAGACTTATTCCCCTCTAAATCATTGTCCTGTTACTCAAGCTTACTTGGCATGTAATTAACGCAAAATAAAGTGACATTTCTGAAGAAAATATGTGTTTTCTGTCYAAAATCCTTCACTAACAGTTAGCAGCAACACTCTCCCACTTTAACAGTATTCAAGAGTAAGTTCTCAGCTCTTCACTGGCCTCAGAAAGGAAATGACTTTAATAAATGTGATGTTAGAAAAATAATTACAAAATAAAATTGAGTGTTATGTGTTGTACAAATAGATTCCCTTTTAGTCCTGATCCAAGAACAGTAATGTGGAGGAAATCTCTTTGCCAGGTCAAAACCTTAACGTATGTAAACCAGTGAAACCTCACTGAGGTCATCTTAGCTGTGTCATCGTACACCAGCTAAGGACATGGGCTATTGACCTTGATGTCCTTTGCATGATGATGATGTTCAGTCAGCTTCACTGTGTTCCCAGTGAATTAAACAGGAACTGGCTTACTTATGTCACCTGCTTTGTTTGCTGGTATTGGAACATGTAAACTAATACTAGCACGGGTATCTTTCTGGTTTTCTTCTTCTTCTTCTTCTTCTTTTTTTTTTTCCCTTAAGAGAAATTCTTAGTTTTAATCTTCACAAACCATCTCCTTTAGAGATATGTATATTTGAGCTGACTTCACTGATTGCTTTTTATTTGTATGCACTATGACATTTTCCTATACTTTGCCCTGCTCTCTGCTGAAAAGTGTATATATTCCTAGTGCATATCCAAAAATACAAGAGAAATTTTCTAAGCTACCATTTTATGAAGGACAGCTAAGTAAATATTTTTATTTGTGGAATGTTCAAGAGAAGGAGAAGAAATACCATTTCATCAAATTAATATTCAGATCAGCATAATTTTGTTGTAATGTAAAGCTTTTTGCCTAGGCATTTAACTTGTGACAAAGTTTAACTACTGTACGCTACAAGTAATACCCTTGCCCTCATACAGTTTTACTGAAAAAAACTTTATTTATTCAACAACTATTCAGTGCATGTAAGAATGGCAACATCTAATTAGCTGTGTATAGCATGCAACAAGATGTTAGGACAGTTTATGAAATGTTTACTTGCCTTAAATCCTACTGAGTTTAGGCRCCCAGTATGAGCAATGCCAGTATAATTCTCAGTATTTTTCATCTAAGGTTCTCAAAGGCTTTGCAAAGGAGGAAAACATCCCTATCTGAATTTCACCAAAAGGAGTACAGAAGCAAAGAGACACAGGGTAACTTTCTCTAGATGAGTCCACCAGAAGTCCATGAGCAAAATCAAACAAAACCCAAGTCTCAGTACTGTGAGGAAATATATAAGAATCCAAMCTATTCTGTTCTTCCTGTCCCTCATGATTATGTTTCAGCATAAAAAATCTGATAGAAATGTGACATCCAGTGCAGCTCTAGGTAGGGACAAGGAACCATCCCAAAGGAGATCGAGCTGGAGGATGAGTCTTAGACTTTGTCTACATCAAAGCATTTTGCATTTGTGCTAACGCACAACTTTGATATGGAAATTATACAAATACAACCTGCCTGTTATACCAGCCTAGCTTAGAACCAGTGTAACTACGTTGCTGCTTTTATACCTGCGTGAATTTGCTTAGTGTTGACAAGCCTCTGGGTGTTAAGGATACTCAAACTGCTATTTTACTTGATATCACTTTTCTATCGCTGCAATGTTTTTTCACGGAAAGATTATATCAGTAATGCCCATATGAACAGTATCTTACTCTGAGAATAGGTTCTACTCCTTATGATCAAGGCTTGCAAAACCCAGCCTTTGGTGAGACTTTCATCTAGTGAGCCATGCTGTGCAGACCCTTGTAAAGTGAGTAAAAATTAACGATCTTCTTACATACCCATTTTTGCTTACCACGTATTTAGATAAGTGGTGCTCTACAATTCTGGTTGATGGGATTTCAAAAAGGAGATTGACTTGTCTGCACTGGCGTTTTTCATTTCTCCAATATTCCTGAAGCTCTTTAGTGGTCATTGAAGAATTGGAACTCAGCAATGCACTGGAATCTGAAAACAATATATTTAATATTTCAGATTGTAAGCTTTGCATCTGGAAAGAAAACTCTTACATATTTATTGTGAAAGTAAGGCCTAGAATTTCTAATGCTATGACAGCAATACCTGAAAACTGAGAAGTCATTCCACTGCTAATGAGGACAGCTTCAGATTTTCTAACTGAGAAGACTATAGTGCTCTGAAATTTGAAAGAGACTAAATTGGCTGCAGAATATAAACCTACCTACATGATGGCAATTGCCTGAAGTAGGAAAAAATACTGACAAGAAGTTTCACGTGTCTAGGTTGTAACCTCAGGCACAGCCTGAACAAGATGTAAGCTTCACCATCCCAGAAGTAGCCCTAGGAAACCCTGACTCAGGCAGTCTTCTGAATTAGACATTTCTGCAGGCTTCTATGTTGCTAAGAGGAGGAGATAATATAATACAACTGCAAACTCAGACACATATTCAAATCCTTTCCTGATTGGAGCTGTGCAGTAACAGGTGAAAGATGAGAAAATGTGCATATCCTAACCCTAAAGGAGAAACTCAGATAAGCAGCAGAGCCAAAGGGGGAAATCTCACTTCCTCTTTTTCTTTTATAGTGGAGCTGACACCACAGAGATACTTATTATATACCTCTCTCTATGCACACACACACAGATGCACACTCACATGTATATATACATACATATATATATGAGTATATATATGTGGGTGTGTGTGTAAATGGAGGACAAGAGATTGAAGAGTTTGCATATAGGAGAATTTAGTGTAGCTTTTCACAAGGCTGTTTTCTCTGTCTTTGAAATCTAGTGACAACAGGTTTCGTCAGGTGGCATCTAGGATAGCAAAGCGGGTAATATGAATGGAATATTTGTATTTCAGTGGGCACATCAGCCTCCATTTCCTGAAATGATGTATCTGTCAGTGCASCCAGCTGAAGTCATTGTCTGCAACGTGTGTGACATTCAGACAATGGAAGTGAATGATCATAAATGAATGGGAAGATAACTGCTTGATACAGAAATAGAGCTGTAAGTGCCTCATAAAATTCCTTTGGTGTCCGCATTGGGGTTTGGCTGAATCTCTGCAAAGCATCTATTTCTTATCAGTCATGTGCTGTTTAGGACAGCTTTGCAGGGGGGCGGTTCTTGAAAAAAATGTATRTATTATGGATTATATTTAACATTTTTTCTTAATAACAGATGAGAGCAGTTTTAGGCATAGTAAAAGTTCAGTGTAGCTTCTTCCGAAGGGATGTTATAGACCACTGCCTGAGTTTAGTTACAATCCAGTTCTTGGTGCCTTTGCTAATACTGCCAAGAAATTCAGATTTTGTGATGTACAGAAAGCACATTCACAAGACAGACCATCTGATGGCCACTGTTTTGGTCCCTGGTGTGTGAACTAAATCTGTAGCACATTTTAGGAGCAAGGATTGTAAAGGAAAACTCGACATTTATGTATAGGAGGATATGCACCAGTTTTACTATYACTATATTATTATTACAGGTTTAATCAAGGCTTATGTTCAGTGGAGGAATAGCAGTATAAATCTGGAGTATTGCTGCAATAAACAAAGCAAAAGTTTTTATGTAAAAGGACAATAGCACCAATAGATACATGTAACATGGAATGAAAGGATAGCATCAACCTTGAAGGTTATCTTTTCCTGGGTTTTCTTTGCTCACTTGACATGAAACTTCAGCTCTGGGTTGATTTTGTTCTTCATCAGATGGAGTTGTGGCAGAGAATGGAGTAATCCTGCTTACAGCTTCCAACAGCTCTCTTTCTGCTGTATAGTGTGGGTCCTGGTCCATTGCAAAGCTATCACTGAAAGAATACAGTAAGTATGACATTTCTTAATAGCAGGCCTTGAGACGATCCAGTCTGGTAATTTTGCTTTTTACAGACTTACTCATTGATCTCTGTGAACAAATTTCAAGTCATCTATAGTTTATTTAATAAAAATGAGAGTAATAAATAGAAATACACACATAGCTATTAGTAAAGAAGTAGTATTATTGCCACTGAAAGTGTTTGAAATCTCATTGTCAGATTAAAATAAAATGTGGAAACCATAATAAGAAGTTATGCAAATAAGATTAGATGGAGAACTCTGACTCCATTTTGATCAGTGAGATTTTTGTCAGAAACTTCAGTGGTGACAAATACTTGCTCCTTGTATTTTGCCTTTAACCTTGAAGTAGTAGTATGGATGAACTCAAATCTTGCAGCTAATTTGTATGACTAGTAGTCTGATTCTCTTGTATTACTAGAATTTGCTCTTCTTAAGACTCCAGAATTTGGCATCTGTTCCTAACCACTATGTTGGCCTGTAGGGCAAAACAAGGTGGACTCTGAAATAATACTTTTGTCATGTTTCTGTTTCATTTTCCCTCCAGAGACTTGTCTCTGATCTGTGAGAACAAAATAACTGAATCTCACAATGGCTAGGTAGAAGGAAAACCGAGTTTTCTAATTATTATGCAGAAGCATTCTCCCTTTACTTGTCTTTTTTCACCCATATACTGGGTGTGYAACAGATTGGTATGTCTGTCTTATGTTAGGACTGCTATTTTACCACATGTTCATAAAATGCATAATACAATATGGCCCATAGATTGGATTAGCCTTTTTGCCACATTTTTGTCTCCCTGGAGTGGATTTTTTAAAAGTAACTATTTATAACATGATTATGATATACTAGCATTTGAAAAAGTTTTAAGAGCACCTTAAAAACTTTGCTAGAGTGCTGTGTTCAGTTAGTTAGCACGACAGAGAAACTGCTCACAAGTCAGACAACAGGGGAGAAAAATCAAGTAACATAAAGTAACCTTTAAATGTTCTAGTCTTCTTTGCACATATGTAAAGATAATGCTGGAGGAGAGATTATTAAGTAAATAGGCTTTTCCCTGCAGCAAAATGGAAGTGCAAATTACTTTCCTGTAACAAACATCTTTTCCTTTGCGGGGCTTGGACAAGCAACACATACGAGTCCCCCTGCTCCTTAGAAGGAGCCTCATGGAGCCCTTATATTTGGACTTTGTACTAGGTCTCCCAGGATGTGGAAGTTCTCCCTGTTCTTCTAGCCTTCCTTAACACCTGCTCTTTGGATGTTAAGAATGGACAGTTAATTTCCAGCTGCTCAGACCTTTTAATAATCATGACAGTTTATCCTATGGATATAAACTTGAAAATACCTTTTCTTTAAATGATAAATGAAGATTATCTCAATTATACCAGATTAAATAAGGCATCCGAAAATGGCCAAATAATTTAAATAACTTTTCTGTAGGTTGTGAGTTGGTACAACTACATAAGCAAAATTATATTTATGTCAAGATACATATCTTTATAAATGTCTTATTCATTTGTAGATATAAAATTGGATATATATAATTTATATTATAGATAATATACATAATTTATCTATGTATAAATACTGCTTAAAAACATAATTTACCACAGAAATACAACATGATTGTAAGTAGAAGGATGCAGAAGTGAGTGGTATGACATACAAGCCGTTGGGCATTTGCTTCTGAAAAGTGTCTATACCTCATATCAAAATTTTGTTTCATTTTCACATCTAAAAGTCATTGTAAGCTGTTTTAACTAAGGTACTGTTCATTTCTACACTTTAAAAATATCCAGAACAATACAAAGAAAACTGCAACAAATTATACAGTTATATTTTGGAGAAATATTCAGCCTGTTCTTTTTCAGGATAAATGCCATTCCAACCACTTTACTGAGTTATAAGTAACATCAGAAACTGCAGTATGCAAAATGCTCACCTGGGAACTTGGGAAGAGATTTTAGTTGTGGCGCATTTATAGTCTATATCAGTTCACGGAAGGCTTGCTTTTCATTTTCAAAATGCAGAAAAATACCCCTGTGTTTTCTTGTAAGAGGCGCATACCGTTTTACAAAAAGGAAGGAAGAAGTCTTGATTAAATCAGACTTCCTCATCCAATTGGCTCGCTGTTTCAGCAGTGACTGGTTACGCACGAAATTTCCAATGTGCCGTGAACAGTTCTTGTTCCGTCTGCAAGCAAGATACGGCCTGGTGTCAGCAATGCAGCGAGCGAGCGTCAGTAATACATGTGCGAACYCAAAACGCGGCAGAGGAGAGCGCTCAACAGCAGTTACAGAATCGATGAAAACTGCTCCACATGAATGTCGGAAACCAAAATAATAAAATTAGCAAAGGAGAGATGAGGAAAGAAAAGAACTAAATATGTAAAMGTATTTCTGTGCAAAAATAGACCTGGTAGGACATCTTTAAAAGACAGACTTACCATGCAGTTCAGGAAAAAAAAATGCAGATAGTACCACAATAAGTAGCCTCATTCTATATAAATTTACATTTTTGACAGAAATCCTGATTCTACGCTGTGCTTAAGCATATGATTAATTTAAAATATCTGCTTAATTAAAGTTCAGAAAGGAGCATTATTATATCCGACATGACTACTAAACTTGAAATGGACTTATGTGTGTGCCTAAAATTAATCCCAGGCTTAACTCCTTTATTGAACTGAAGACAAAGTGCAGAAAAATGACATGTTAATCCACATGTCCAATGCCCAGAGGCTTCGGTTTGCAGTTGACTTTACTTTGGAAAACTGCTTAAAGTATCAAGATAGTTATTTCTGGAGTAAATAATACGGACATTATCTTTTAAAGCAATGTAAGTTTCTCGGTTGCCAAAGCTCACTCACTGAAAAAACAAGAGATTTTAATGCAGCACAAATGTGAGAGGAAAACATCCAAAGGACCACATGGATCCTGCCCCACACATTCCTTTAAAACAAACTATTTCAACTAATGTAAAATTGGGGCCATAAACTGGCAATGTCTCTCTTCTGTTTTATTCAGCATAAAACAATGCCAATTTTAACTTGGACTCGGTGTAAATGTAGAAGTTTTGCCAAAATAGCAGTCAGAACGATGAAAAACCACTTCTCTGTGGCCACAGCCATACTGGCAAGCCCCGCTTATGTCGATGCCGTCGTACTGGCAGAGYCCCCTAGCCAGAATAGCATGTTCCAGTCAGGAAACGGCTTTAAGTTATACCAGAAAAGAATTCTTCTGCTAGTGTAAGATGTGTCTCCACAAATCTGTGTTTGCCAACACAGCTCTAAGGTGTAGCTATACTAGCCAACCCTTTTATGTATAGACAAGGCATGAGTTTCTGGCTCAAGTCTCATTCCTTTAAAGTTAGATTTATGTTTTTGGTTACAATTGTGAACAAATACCAAGGGGGATTTCACTCATGCTGACAGTTCACAGATGTATCCAAGCCTTTTATTTTGAATTTGCTGATTTATGTGTAGCCAAAAAGCAATATATTATTTTGTGATGCTTAGTGCTATTGTCCTGCTCTTGATACAGCTGAAGGAAAGAGGAAAGTATATTTTCAGTACGTTAAGCAGAACCTTTGTGGTCAACTATTTTAGAAGTAATTCCTAGTTAAATTAACCYGAATGAGTAAAAAATGAGAAATCTCTTATTACGACTACGACTGACAGATATAAATTTAATTTGCAGATCAAAGGTGCCCTGCAAGAATTCTGCCTGCCTCAGTAGAACCAGCTGTTACAGCTACGGCCGGTTCCTGAGCAGGCTGTAGGAAACACCCGCGGGACTATTGTTAAACTTATTGCCAAGAGTCATCCCATGCTGGGTCACCCCATAGCGGGTTTATGAGGCTGCTGCCCCTCCGCCTCCTCTCATGTGCCCAGGTTTGGTCCACACAGCCCCCTGGCCCTTCACTGGGACCAACTGTTGTTAGTCTGGCAGYGTTTCACTATTCTAAATGTCTACTGGATTAGCACATTCAAAAAAGTCAACAACATACAGCGATGCTTGCTAGCAAAATGCAGAACGAATATCTTTCTCTTTATAGCCTCAGTTTCATTTTCAACAGTCAAATGCAGCATGTGTAAAGGATTAAATAGTAGAAAAGGAGAATTTTAACAAAGGCAGCGTAACATTCTGAGGGATGAAGAAGTGCTCTTACACTGTCAATTCATTTCTGTCTACTCAGAAAACTATGGTAAATTTTAATGGAAAAGCATGTTCTGTCACTTCCACCGATGGAAAGCCCTGGCTTTATCTGGTACACATAAAAAATGCACAGTACTAAAATGCATTCACTGAGGGATATGGAAAGAGTATTCTGCTGTAACACTGGAGCTMGTCAAGGTTGAAACCCTAACATTGCAGTGCACAAAAATGGTGGCCACAGGAGTTCTGCTAGGTCCTCCTTACCAATTTAGGATGGAAGTACTCGCTTTAGAAAAGTCTGTTTTAGGAAGAGTAACCTGAAAATTTATCTCTAACACTTGGTAATCAACCACCACATGAGCTAATCTTGTGATGTTATGTAAGGATGCCTATATCAAAAGATCATGTATATGCTTTTGATTGGTTAAAGGGCCAGAACAGACAGCATCAATAATGTAAAATATCCTGTCTTGATTTATATTTGATTTTCAGTTCAGTTATACTCTATATTTGATTTATACCCTGATGAAAAATCCACAGCAATGTTCAAAAAATTGTTCAGATAGATAATTCTGCTTCCTAATAACTTTTTTTTTTTTTTTTTTTTTTTTTTTTTTTTTTTTCTCTGGGGCCTACAATAACATTAATCTGACTTGGGCAATTAACATTTTACCAATCAGACAGATTACATAAACCCAAATAAACACGATATTTAATTATAGACATTTAACCATACAAAGCTCGTATCATCTTGAAAAATTATGAGAGAAAGCAGTGCTACACACAAACTGCAGTATACTGACAGATTTTTACCATTGTAATGGATGTAGCAAGTTCTTATCATGGTGAAAGACAGAAGATACTGAAGTGTTCCTTATGCTAGTTATAGAATATCATGTCTCAGTTGTGGTTGCAGTATGTCTTTTACAAAATACTCTTAAGCTTCTGCCCTGATAAATATAGCTTCAAGTGACCTGATAGAGTCTGTGCTGATTTTTCCTCTGAGGCCACAAACTATGTAACTAATACTTATTTTTTTTATCTCATCATTTATTGGATGATGAAGAAAAATAAGGGGAAGCAGAAATACCTAACATATTTATCCAAGTCCTCTTTTATCACATAACTAATATTTAGAAAGTACTAGAGTGCTGTCTTTGATGCTTCTACAAGAACTTTTCTTCTCTTTTTTAATGCAGCTGGATAAATAGCTATTTCCRTATTTGAAGTAGCAGAAAAATTCASCTGTCCATGAATACTCTGCACTTTTGGGATGATGTTGTGATAAATGAACATCATTCCACCATCCTGGCACAACACAAAACTCTGTTCCATGTTATCTACATAATGTTTAATTGTAGTGTTGTGTCATTTGAAAGTGGAATTTGTTTACCGTACTTCCATTATTAAAAAGATGTTTCTTTTATCAAGCGTGTGGTCTAAAAAAAAATAATTTGCAGTTTAATGGCAAACACCTCTTTGTATTGATGTTATAGACAGGGTTTTCAACATGAAAGAAAGATAACAGACCCATTTTACACTGCCAAAGCCCTGTTATCACTTTACAATTCCTTTATACTTCTACAGGAGTATGAAGGAGCTTTAGCATAAACAACAGCCTTGGCCTTTCTTTCATCTGTGGTCTGTCAGTGACACAGTGCCGCAATGCAAACCCAACGGGTCAATAGCATATTAACTCAAGTTAAATTTCACAAGCACTATTCTGTTGATAGAATGGCAGATTTTCTAAATGGTGTATGCTGAAATAACGGAGGGTTAAATACATAATAACATGGAGAAGTATTTTTAAAATATTTGTTTTTGGGTTACTAGGTGTAGCACATGCAGTCATTCCTAGCTAATATTTTTGYATTTTACTCTTATAACCTGCCTGCTAACATTTCTTCTTGAACATGATAATGCTATACTTAGGCTAATATTTGTATGTCAAGTTCCAGATGTAATTTATTTACACTCAAAATGTAAAAGTCACGAAATTTGGGATAAAACGATTTATAGCAGACATACTAATGCCTTTTGAAGCAGCATAAAAGGCAACTCTACAAATGGAGGAAAATGCAGCTTTGTATAGATAGCCACCTTGAGGATTAGCAGAGTATAACTGTGTTTTATTGTGCGCCCTTCCACAAAACAAAGGAAATGTAATACATAAATCTTAGTATCTTTTCAGTAATATTTATTCTTTATAAATTAAGTATGACTTTAAAGTGGAATTCTACTCTTCAGTGATTAAATTAAATGATTAATAGGAACACTGACTCCACAATACATGCAAACACATACTTTCCTTAGGCAAACCAACAAAACCCTGGTTACTGACATTCAGACTGTGTTGTTTTCATCTGCACTTAACTGCCAGTAACAAAAGTCTGTGTCATGCCTCGAAAATAGTGGTAGCACCATACTTCATCTGCAAAGTAGGCTCTCTAGCCCTGGTCCAAGGCTGCACCACAACCGCTTGTTCTGCATCTCTGTTACATTCTGGAGACCCATGGGGATTAACTGAAACAGCCCTTATTTTAGCTAAAGACTTAAGTATGTAAAAAATAGAAATATTAAGGATGCTAATAAAATAGCAAAGTGTTCATTTGTATGGCAACATTAGTATAGCCCCTGGTGTTTTTAAATTGAAATAATTATTATTAAATAAYTAAATTAAATTAAATTAATAATTATTATTAATAATTATTATTTCACCAGTATTTTAAAGTATGATGTGCTTTAAAAAAAGACGTTTAAAAATAAATGTTGTCATCTGCAAATGCTTCGTGTGCGAGTAGAGCATTTAAACATAACCTTCCTGTTGAGCAACTCTTTTCTATTCTGAAGTTCATTCTCTCATTCGTTATTTAAGACGAGCTCACTATACACATAAAAAACTGATGTTAAGTAGATAAAATAGAACAGCATTTGGATGACAGTAACATTCAAAAGTAGGTCAGTTAAAAAGGAGCTACATCTGGCTTGTATTAGATTAAATATCCAGTAGCATTACATTTCTTGAGAGTAAAAATACTTCAAAACTAGGTATTGAAGTAATACCAAGTTTAATATTCATTAAAAGTTCTCCAGGTAACTCTACCACTGAGTAATTCATGAGGCATCATGTAAAGCTATGCCATGAGTTTAGGAAGCAGATGGCAAACCTATATACTGGGGAAATAGCATTTTGTACAGCATTGCAGTAACGACYGTTACGATCTTCCCCAGGAAGCACTGGAGGCTAATTAAGTTCATTCAGTCAAAAGTTTTTTAACTTGKAGACGTTTTTGACTGCAAACTATGCTGTGGTGAAGTCCTCAAGCCTCCTTCTCTTCTTTGCACAGCTGCTGTGCTTGGAGGGCTGCAGATTCGCGGAGCGGGGGTCTCTCACACCACCTCCAAGGCCTGCTGAACGCGGCGGGGCTCCTCTGTCAGCTCAGCTCAGCTCAGCTCAGCTCAGCTCAGCTCAGCCCAGCCTGCAGCTCTGCCGAGGACTCGCACCGCGAGAAACAGCGGGGCCTCTGCGGAGCCAACCTTCCCGCTGAGGGGCTCCACCCCGCCCCGCCGTGGGGACGGAGAACAGGGTGCCCCGCCAATCAAGACACCGGCATCACGAGCATCTCCCGCATCCCAACGCCCGAGCTTCGGGTCACCCGCAACTCAGCTGCCCGCCCTGTTCCAGCCGGCGCCGGAACTCCCAGGCGCCAGCGCACCCCACTCGCGCAGCTGTATTTGTGAGCAGAGGGGGGCCCGGGGACCCGCCACACCCCCCGCAGCCCCCCAGCCAGCGCCCAGGGACCCCACCCCAGGACGCYGCCGCGCTGCCCTCGCCACCGGCGACCGTTAACGGCCCGCGCCCCGCCGGCTCCGCGCGCTGCCGCGGCTGCCCCCTCGGCTGAGGGCTGCCCCGCCGCCAATGGGCGGCCAGCAACACACGTCCGCCGCCCAATCATCCCCTGCGCAGCCCCTGCGGTCCCGCCCCCCTCCGCCTTCGCGCTCTGTGTAGCCAATCCGCGCTCTCGACGAGCAGCGCTCCGCCAACCGCGCCGTTCTGACCTCCCCGCCCTTCCCCCTCCCCCTCCGCCTCTCATGCAAACCTGATGAAGCGGAAACCCCCTCTATCACGCGTCACGCGGAAGCGTTCTTCGCCAATAGCGCTGCGAGGCGGCGGCGTTCCCGCCTCGTGATTGGTCGCAGGGCGGGCCCGAGAGCAGAAAGGGGCGGGCTCGGCGGCACAGCAGGGTGCGTGTCGCAGGCCGAGGCGGCGGGCAGCGGTGACGGCGATGAGGGCGCGGGGTGCGGGCCGGGCCGCCGCGCCGGGCGCCGCGGGGGCGTGAGGCGGGTCCGGGGAGTCCCACGGGAGGGCCGAGAGCCGGGCCGGCGATGCGGAGGTGAGTGAGGGGCCGCGGCGCCTCCGCCGCCCCGGCGCCTTGCTCGGCGGCGTCAGGTAGGAGCGAGGCGGCCGCCCGGGGCGCGGGTGGCGGCAGAGGCCCAGCCCGGGAGCCGCGCCGCACCGGGCGGCGGCAGCCCGCGGGCCGCGCTGAGGCTCTGCCGCGCCGCGCGGTGTGTGTGTGTGTGGGGAGCAGCTCGGGCCCTGCCGTGAATCCCCTGCGGTGCCGCGTTAACTCCCGCCGTTTCTTCCTTAAAAAGTGATTCGGAGCTTTCGTCTCCTGGTCAGAAACGTTTGGAGGAGTACGGGAAATTCTGAAAATCCGAGGGGGAAGAAACAGTGTTTCCGAAAACTTAGCTTTGTGTTGACCACTGTGGCTTGCAGGTAGATTGTGTGTCCCATGTTACCTTGTCAGGAAATGATCAGATACATCACTCTTTTCATTAAACACTGCTGTTCGTTACTGAACAAAGCTAATATACTTTGGTTTTCGTTTCATAATACAGATACTTGCAGTTTGTTGTAGCGTTGCCAAAAAGGTTGTCAGCAGAACAACCGCTGATTGCATATACTTAACAAAATTTAGTAATGCCAGAGTAATCTTTTGGCAGTTGATAATTGTTTACTCTAGAGTATTTTTATCAAAATGCTAAAGCTTTGCAAAACTCAAAATTAATTGGCATTGATAGAGCTTTTAATTGCATTTAACTGCATCATTTTAAACGTGATACTAATGTGCACACATTTATAACAGATAATATTTTAACTTGTACTTAAAGAAAGAATTTCTGTTTTTTCCACTCTTGACTTCTGTTTCAGTGATGTAATTCTGTATACCTTAAACTGCAGCTGTATTTACTTGTTGCTAGTTTACCTTTATCCCTTTGAAAATGTTTGTTTGGATTATTTAAGAATATTGCTTTACTCTTCAGTCCTTTAAAACTTAGTATTTAAAGGGAAAAGCTTACAAGAAACAATTTGAACAGGTTATTCTGGCCTCTTTATGTTCTGAATCAAGGCTATGGAGTTACATGTTCATGTTGAAACTTGATAGCTGGTTCAAACATCTGTTTGGTTCATACAAGGCTATTGCAGGGTAGACACCAAGTTCTCGTGTTTCAGAACAAACCTCTTCATGGTGAGATGACCCTCCCTGTTGGCARTGACTCAGGCAGGGCAAAAAGGGAAGCTAGGGAAGCTTTGAAGCTGGGCAGTTTGTCGTGGCCTATGTCTGACACTTTTGAAAATATCCAGTGTTGTAGTCATAGTTCTAAGCCTTTTGCCTGTTGTTTCCCCAAATCTTTTGGACATAAAAATGTTTCAGGTAGTAGGTGTGGTAGAACAATGTAAGTGAACTGACTAATGCTTGCTGGTCTGAGAAGGTGGTTAGCACTTGCAGGTGTGCAGGAGGCTTTATAGTTGCTGTTATGTTGTGCAGTGTAATGCACAACTTGCCGCTAACTATAATTTGTTAGTTCCAAATTAATTCATAYTGAGGCCTAACAGTGGGTCTGGCCTTAATCTGACAAAGGTGTATTTTTTATTTAGGGGTCTGAATGTACTTTACCTGCAGTATAACCAATTCAATTTAAAAAAAAGTTTTAAACACMTTAAGATTATGTAACATTGCAGCAGTGGACCAGCAAGCAGACTATGTTTTTTTTAATAGTTACAAAGAAAGCTTCACTTGATGTATTCATCTTTCTTTTTTGTTTAAATTCTTGAACAGATTCTCTATTAATAGCTTGCCTTCATTCATACTTTCTCAGATGTAAATGAATTGTTTCCACAAGTGAAGTGGGTAAGGCTGTGACCCCTGTAATGTCAGAGGTATTTAAGTTTGCARTGTGTTGGAAGTTGATTAACTTTGTGGAAGGCTTGCAAAATGGGAAGTTAAGTGCTTTTGAAAGGTGAGAACATAAAAGGCAACTGTGAAGAACAGGACAGTATCTTACAATATATTACAGCCACCCCCTTCTCCTCCTCCCCACCCCCCCCAGTGTTGGGAAAAAGCAAGGAGAGGGAAATAGTGGATGAAACTTGATTCTTAATATCTTAGACATATGAAAGCTTATAGTCACTTAAATGTGCCTCCTTCAGAGGGAAAAAATAAATAGATCTGTTGTGTTCTTCTCAACTCCAGTATAGAGTATTATTTCAGTCTGATACTGATGTTGGACAGTCTGTATGTACTTTATCTTTCTTGATGATTGTGTGTGTCTAAAATAAAACTGAAGAAAATACTTTTAAACTTGAAAACAGTTTGACAGTCTGTTTACCAGACTTTATCTTAAGGAGGTCTGAAACTGTCCAGATGCTGTGTCTCAGATGTGATTTTTTTTGAAAATGCAAACACTTCAAAGGACATAGCTTCAACAAGTTGTTGCGGCATTAGTGTGATGACACTGATGCCCATGTGTAATATCTGTGAAGATGAAATGCCTGCATACTTAGGATTTGAATGGCTACATTGTACAAGGGTGTAAGTAGGAGGCTTAGCAGTTCAGCATAGGAATGTTTGAATTCCTAGTGGTTGAAAAATGTAACTTTTCTTAAATTCTAAATCCTCTGAAGCTGTTACTACTTTTCTTTGAGGAAAGAACTTTGTTAAATACTCTTTTAAACAAGAGATGAAAATAATTACAATATGACTGACTTCCTTTGCTTCCCAATAGCTTCTGAAGGTTGGGCAAGCTAAGTAGAAAGACTAGCAAAAGATTTGCAGCATGACTGAATGCTGTCAAAGAAAAGATTTTGGAGAAGAGGGTAACAAGAAGAGGCAAAAGACAAAGTACTTGCTTTTTATATACTGAAGATAAAACCATCAGTAATTGCTGAAATTCTCTTCCTTTAACTGAATACAAGGTAGTAACAGKACAACTCAGCTGAGCATATATTCTTAGTTTGTGTGGTACCCTTTCCTGTCTTATCTAAGGAAAAATGAACAAACCCTGTTAAAGTACTGTAAATTTTTATTCATACACATTTTTATTCATATCCAGTATGCTGTATACTGTAAGGTTATTTTTCCCCTCTTGCATATCTGCTACCATGTGCAATGAAATATTTTCAACTTGTTCTTGTTTATTGATTGTGACCTGTAATTTTTACTAAAATAATTTCTTCCAGAGTATTTATATAACAGAAGTTGATGCATTTCCTACACTGTTGRAATGAATTATCATTCTAAAATGGTAAAAAAGAAAGCTTCTGGACTTGTTTTCAGAATTGGATGTTGCAGTGCAGATACATTTTTTTCATATTTAGATTATTCAAGTTAGCAATAAACAATTTCTGTTATTTAAAGAACTGACTGTTTCAGGTTCTTAACTTTCCATTTTCTGATCCTCTATTACATGGACACAGTTTTCTACTTTAGTGTGCTAAAATGATATGCCTATGATGAGAGATGCTGTACACTTTGACAGAAATGGATGGTTGTTAAAGATGAGAAAAGATCTTTGTACTGGGTAGCTTTCATAGAATACTGTTTGTAAACTCAAGGAGAATATTTTTTTCTGTTCCTCTGAAATGAAGTTTCTTTCCTTTTCACTTACATGTGATTGTTCCATTTCCTTACAGTTCATTACAGTTTTTCCATAGGCCCTTGCTTCAAGGAACTAGAAACAGAAAATTAAAAAAAACCCATAGCAATAATAAGTAGGAATGGATGTGTGCATGATCTGCAGAATTTTGGCTGTTATGAGACTGTATTCACTGTCTCAGATCTCACTGAAGTATTTTTACTGTATATGAGTGGTGCTGGTCATAGCACCACTATGTTTAAGTGATTTGCTGTTCTACTTAGATCTAACTGTAGTTCCCTCAACTTAATATTAACTTTATTTTTGTTTATCCTAGGCTTTCTGCTCTGGATTTGGTTCTTTTCAAAATGAATACTGAACCATTAAAGACTGGACCCTCCAGTAGAATTTTTTAAAATTTTGTTTTAAAATTCAACATCTGCTTTGTTTTTTTTTTTCCTTCTACTTGGAAGCATCTACACAACTTTTAAAGTTTTAATCACAATGAATTCGGGTTTATGGAGTCAAGAAAAAGCAAGTTCCTCCTACTGGGAAGAGCGTATCTTTTACTTGCTTCTCCAAGAATGCAGTGTCATAGACAAACAGACTCAAAAGCTCTTGAAAGTGCCGAAAGGTAGCATAGGCCAGTTTTTTCAAGACCGTTCTTCTATGGGGCACTCCAGAAATATTCCTTGTAAAGGCAAGAAACTGCAGGTTGGATTAAAGATTCTGGAACAACCTCATGCAATCCTGTTTGTGGATGAGAAGGATGTTACAGAAATAAATGAAAAATTGGCTGAGCTACTTTTGGCCATTACTAACTGTGAGGAAAGATACAGCCTGTTTAAGAGCAAAAACAGGTTAACTAAAGGTGTCCAAATAGATATTGGCTCAGCTGTTAGAGTACAGCTGAGGTCAGGAGAAGAGAAATTTCCTGGAGTTGTTCGCTTCAGAGGACCCTTGTTGCAAGAAAGATCCCTAACAGGGATATACTTTGGAGTAGAGCTACTGGTAAGTTTATTGCTCATAGAGAACATGATATATATTTTATAAGATAAAAAAATAGTTTTATTTGGACAGGTAGTTATAATAAATTATATAAACATTGTCACTCCTTAAAACTGTGTAATCTTTATTCTTTTCACAAATATTCTCATCCCTTTGAGCATGACAAGTACTCGGACTCTCAGATCCCTTTTAAGCAAAGGAGTTGAGTATTTTGGTTTTCCCTACATCTGGCAACAATGCATGTACAGGATATCATCTGTAAACGTAGGTTTAGAGATTAGGTTTACTGCTTTTTRTAAGGCCCTGGAGATCAAATGACAACTAGCTAAGATTAGAGGATGGKGCTGTTGTGTGTTCCTGTGAAGGTTAATGTCTGGTCTGTTCCAAACATACAGGGTTAGATTTAGGAGAGTGCCACTCCTGCATTAGCACTATATTTTTCATAGTACTCTTTAAATGTTAGGCAAATTCTCAGCAGTTTCCACTAAGAACCTTAGGGAATATCAGGCCTGAGCACTTCTGAAAATCTCTTCTCTATGTGGCATCTCAGAGGTATTTTTGCATGCTTAGGATTCATGTCTAKTATGAAGAAGTCTTGCCTTGATCTGGCAATATTAGATGATGGAAGCAAGACTGCAGCTAAAGAAAGCATGCCTCTCTAAGAGGGGATGGAAAAAGCCTTCTGCCTGTAGCTGCTTTCTCATCTAACGGTGTCTTATTTGTTCACCTAAGATGGACAACATGTATTTTTGCCACAAATTCTGACTTAATCTCTGATGGTAATTTGTCAGGCAAATTCTTATTGTGATTTCTCCAAAACAAAGTATTATGCTACTGTTTTTGTACTAACCTGATTTTGCACGAAATACACTGGGTTTTCTTCTCCCTCTGACACTTAGGAAGAAGGTCGTGGCCAAGGCTTTACTGATGGACAGTACCAAGGCAAGCAGCTTTTCAGATGTGATGAGGATTGTGGGGTTTTTGTTGCTTTGGACAAACTGGAGCTGGTGGAAGATGATGACAATGAACTGGAAAGTGATTATGCAGCTCCAGTTGACACAATGCAGGTAGAACTTCCTCCTCTGGAGATCAACTCTAGGGTTTCTCTGAAGATAGGAGAGAGTATAGAGTATGGGACAGTTATATTCTGTGATGTCTTACCAGGAAACGAAAGTTTAGGATACGTTGTTGGAGTGGACATGGTAAGAAAATCTGACTTTAATMATTTTTTGCATGTGTGTTAGCTAGTAAATTACATGCAATATAGAAGAAGAGACATTATTCACAAGCTACTTCAGTGGAGGCTGACATAAAAATGGGAAATAAAGACTTGTGTTCAAAAATACCCCATGATAATTGTTTTTGACCTCAGGCAAATAGTATCCTATTTAATGCTGACAGCTTAGAAGTACTCTGGTTACTTTGAGGAGCCTCCACTGAGCTACTTGCAATGTTAGATATCAGTCTTCAAGTATTAGAGTTGAATGTTTGTCTTGTGAGCCTGGCTTTGTCTTGTCTATTTTTTTTAAAGGCTGGAATCTTTTTTCTTTATATTTGCTTTTAGCTTTTTTTCTTCATGGAACTGTTCAGTTCGTATGACTTTATTGTAAAAGATGCTGAACTTTAAGAGTAACATCTAATCTTTCTAGAAAATGTGAAATTTAATTGCCATTTAAAATTATTTCTAGCAGCCTCAGAACTTTTAAAATGAACTACTTGCAAATTCTTGGTAGTTGAAGGTGTGTGCGTTGTTTTTTGTTCTTTGTTTTTTGTAGATTGGATGCTTTCATTTTCTTGGTTGTAGTAGTTAGATAACACACTGGAACTGTTCAAACTTGCATATAAATGATGTATTTTATTAGAGGAATGCTTGTTGAAGTAGGAAGTTTTTTTTAGGCTTATATTTTTGCATTTTTTAAAGGATTATAATGCCTGACTGTTCTGAATACAAAGTTTTGTTACAGGGAAAAAGTCACTGTTCATTTCCTGTTTCTTGACCATTGGTCAAACACGTTTCTGAGTTGAATATGTGCATTCTGTAAGAGGCAAATTTTTTTCTTGGGAAACATGCGAGATTTCTTTTAATTATTTTTAGGATAATCCTATTGGAAACTGGGATGGAAGATATAACGGAATACAGCTGTGCAGTTTTGCAAGTGTTGAAAGTACACTCCTTTTGCATATTAATGATGTTATACCAGGTATTCTCTATTTTCTTGACTGGAAAACATGCTTGGAACATCTCAACCTAGGCATGTTACATGACTAAAAGAATGCTGTGGGATTATATCATCTTAAATTCACTTGAACTAGTTTCACCTTCTATGTTTTTGATATTTCTCTTCAGCTTCCTCTTTCTCTCAGACACAATATTACTAGGGGGAAGGATTTAATATAGAACAGTATATAATGGCATATCGTATAGTATTCGGAATACCAGTGTGCCTGAATATGTGAGTGTCTGCAGCAGGAATCTTACTCTTGAATGTTGTTACATTTATTCAGTGAATTTACATATCTTGGATTGGAAAGCTCTCTTCTGTGGTTGAGATGTAAACATTTTGATAATATTATTTATGCATTCTATGCAGCTTAGTGACAGTATGCATTTGAAAGAGTAAACACTTGAAAACTGTTTCTGAGAAATCTATAAAAAGACTGTGCGCAAATTTTCTATTGAGAAATACTCACTGAATCGTGTTAACTCGTAATCAGTACAGTTCTTCTGTTACACATGGGTGCTTTGAAAAAGGCACAGCTATAAAGATTTGTCTAGGTCGTTTGGCCCAAAGTCCTTAGGTAGCTATAAAATAAGTAATTCTGTGATTCTTCTTTGAAGAAAAATTCATGTAAAATTTTTGTTTGAGTTCTGTTTGGAATCATGGGCTAATGCTGAGTGCAGCTTTGTAGCGTGTGTAATCTGTAGTGATTGCCTTGTCTCTCTTCTGGCCAACTCTGCTTTCTTAATACAGTCAGACTAAAGATGCAGTGTGAAATGTTACATATGCTCAGTTCTTCTGTAATTTTCATTTTGTATCTCTCACCTGTTTGTTTTAGCTGAGAGGCATATTCTTGGGTTCTCTTTTCTCTGGAGAATTCATGGGGCTCCTGTGTTATTGGGGAAAAGAGCATTTGCTGTAATTGTGTTTGGGGAAAAAATCAGAACTTCATGCTTTTGTTTCCAGTATGGGAAGCATAAAGGTACATTGAAGAACCTGTAGTCAGTCTATTTAGTTTGTTCATTTCAAGAAATTTAGGTAGCCTTCAAAGTAAAGTAGTTGCTGATGCAATGGAAGCATTTCCTATTTCGAGAGTGTTGGTTWTGTACCAGAGAGGATTTTGCCTCACTCTCTTTTGAAACTTGCCATACCAGATCCAGTTAAATTTCAAGCAAAATTTCTCTGACATGGTAAGGCAGAGAAGAGAAAAACTAATACTTTATTCGTATACCACGTCCTAGAAACTGTGTCGCAGGACAGGAGACCTCCCAAGCTTGCCTATACCTCAAGAGGTGGTGGTGACAAAAGCTTGTTCAACCACAGTAAGCCAAAAGCTGCAGGTATGTATGAGAAGTAGTTTTCTTTAGACAGGTCAGATAACAGATTTGTTGTTTGAATAAAACTGTGGCCTTGTATTTTCTATCACTTTATACCTTCTGTAACATAGCAAGTTAAATTTCTCTGTGAGGTAGTGAAAGCTCAGAATATTAGCAAGTACTTCCTTTTTTCATTATGAACCTGTTAGTTTTCAGATTCTGTTAAAGTACAAACAGAAGTCAAGACTACTCAAAATATCTTCATGTTCATGAAGAAGGAACTGGAAAGAAAACAATAATAATAACCCCCCCATCAGTGTGTTCTCCTTTTACTAGTGGCTATTTTGGGTTATAGAATACTAATGACAGTAATATTGTGTAAACCTTGGTTCCATTCTGACATTGAGCATTGACAGAGATGGTCTTTGCTGAAGTAACTATGGTTACATGTTGACACACACAGCTGTGTGTAGTTGGGTCTGTAGTTTGATTACTCTGAAACACTTTGTCTTAACAACAAAGTTAAAAAGATACTTACTTTCAACTGCATTTCAAACTGCTTTATCCCCATAATTTATACTAATAAGAATTTAACACTTAAAGGGTATTTTCTGTGTTGTTTTTCAGATTCCTGACTTGAAATGTCAGTTTGGAGAATTAACTAGTTTTAGGATAATCTGCTACCTTGTTGCAAGCTTAGAACTGTGTTAGCTTTGATGTAAGGCTTGCTGTCTTGTGCAAAGGCAGTTCTGTCTGATTCGAAGTACATTAATAAATTTATATTATGAAATATGACCCTAACTAGCCTTTTATAAATGTAGATATATATCTTCAGTAAAACATGCTTTGTTTTCTAGGATCTACCTCTGAACCTGGGAATAGAAACAGATCTGAAGTCTTCTACACATTAAATGGCTCATCAGTTGATTCTCAACCTCAAATGAAAACAAAACCTCCATGGTATATTGATGAAGGTAATAAGAGATGATAGTCTTTTATGTAGACATGCATTTTATTTCAAAAAAGTATTTATGTTCTTTAAATAAAGCAAAAAGGAATTTAAATTAAAAGCAGTTGGAATGTAGCTTCTTAGCAGAAGACATTGCATCATGGAACCCCATGAAAACATAGTCTGTCTTAATTGACAGACCTGTTGGTTTTATCCTTTTAGTAGATTACTTTCTTGGAAACATATGTGAAGCTATGTGGGGATGTCTGTGTCTTGCAGGCAAACGAAAAGTTAAAGGACACTGCTTAGCTACAGGGAATGTAAGTCTTCCTTCCAAGTGTACAGTGTGATTATCTTTTGGATTGTCTTGTAGTTAATATTACAGATCTAAGGGAATTTTAATATTCTGCCATGCCAACTGATCAGTCTGGAGGAAAAGAAAATGGCTAATCGTATGTTGGGTTTTTTCAGTAGTTTTTTTGTAAAAGTCATTTCTTTAAAATAACTTTGAATAACAGAATTCTTATGTGGAAGCACAGGTATATGTGCCCAAAGAATCAGTAAACGTTGATTTGCTTCCAGATCCAATGTAGTGTTTCTTTCTGCTGGTTAGCTTTGCCAAAGTGTGGCTAGTTGGCTCAGTGGCTGAGGGGAGCAAATTCTAGATTGTAGTAATATTAATTTACCATAGAAACATAAGTCATCCCAGGAGCCTTAAAAAGGGGGGTGTTAAATTGGTTTTAGTTGCCTAAAAAAATGTTGATCTTAGAACTTATTTAAAAATTAGTTTATTTTAATAATATTTAAAGGGAACAGGGAAAGTATCCATTTTAGAAAGGAATGTGAAACTGAAGAGTTTTTTTCTGTTTTTTATTGTAATTTTTAGATACTAACTTCAGTTTATAAAGCAGTATGGGAAGAAAAGGTAATGAAGTAGAGGCTACTTGCTCTGTAAATCCCAGTTGTCTATTACAGACCATCTAGAGAGATGAGAGAAGATAAACATTTGTGCTAGTACATCTAGTTGTGATCTCATTTATCAAGCACTGTATTAGTCATGACTTATTTAAATCCTTTATTCTCTATGGGTACTGACGGATTCCTTGTGCTAGAACCAAAGTATCCTGTGATATCAGCCGGGGAATAAGCACTCTTCCAATTTCATCTCAAGTCTGCAAGCAATTACTCATCTCTAAGTTGGGAGCCAAGTCCTTTCTTGACTCACACCACTGATTTTTCACTAGATTTTGCCTGTTACAGTAATAATCCTTGGGAGTTATTAGCTTGTGTTCAAACACAAATTTTGGCATGAGATTAAAATAAAAAGAAAAATCTGATTTTGATCTAAACCTTCCCGTAGTTTCTGGCTAGTATCTCACAACTTGTGTTAGAAGAACTATTCTCTTTGCTTCTTGGTTTCCTAAGTAACCACTAGTGGAATTATGCTGCTTCAGGATGACTGTTCCACAAGGGCTGCTTGCATCTTCACTTAGATCTGTGATTTTGACTGAGTTAAAAAAAAAAAAAAAAAAAAAAAAGGAACTGCTGTCTCGAAGGCAGGTGGGTCAGAGTTCCCCTGTTTCACCAGAAGGAACAGAAAGTATTTCCCTGGGAAATCTCATGTCTAGAGGGTTTTCCAGCGTGCTGGCCATGTCCAACAGTGCTCCTTTTTCTGTGCTGTTTGTTTCCATCTGTTGTCGTGAAAGCAACTGGGCTACAGTTGTGTTGCCTCAGTCAGGCAGCCTGTGTCTCTAGTGTTGCCCTGTGCAAACATCTTCATTTATGTTCCCCACTGTTTACTAGATCCTAGCCAGGATACCTGTTACATTTGATCTGGCTTGTAGTTGCAGATACATTTATTGTTTGGCAGCTGAGTGTCCCCTTTGCTAGCGGGGAAAAAAATTTAGTTAACTTTTTTYTTTTAACAGTTGCTGAAGACCCTGCAAAATCGCTCACTGATTCTTCTCCAGGATTTGGGCATTCTTCACCACCTCTGCAGCCACCYTTAACAAACTCTGTGTCTACAGAAAACAGATTTCACTCCCTCCCTTTTAGTTTGACAAAAACCTCGAGTACTAATGGTAGTATTGGACACAGTCCTCTCTCTTTATCTGTTCAGTCAGTCATTGGTGATGTAAATACTACAGCTAACCAGGAGAGTCCATCAACAGCAGGTCCTATCAGTAACTCGCATGGTCTTGAAGCAGGTTCGCTGGCTGAAGTTAAAGAAAATCCTCCTTTCTATGGAGTAATTCGCTGGATTGGCCAGCCCCCCGGAGTAAACGAAGTATTAGCTGGACTAGAACTGGTAAATATAATCTGAAAAGTCAATTTTATTAATTACCTGTGTCCTTAGTTTTGTACCTGGGTATTAGAGTCTGTATACTCTGCAAAAGTCTGAAAGAGTCTGTCTAAACAGATTGTCTTATGATCTGCTTATAACCTAGGTAGAACTTTAAATGAGCTTTAACTTTTGTGGCTGCACAGGCCTTATTCTAAGATGGACTTGTGTCAGAAAGAGTAATTGAATTTGTAGAAGTAGTTACTTTAATTGCTTTGAAGAAGTGACCTTTACTCAGTTTATAAAGATGTTTGTTGAAAAAAGTGTTCAACTATATCCATTGCTTTCCCCTTACAAAGACTCTGTGAACTGGATCTGTATAAAACGTCCCTGCTCTAATAGTCCTTAGTGTGTGGGGCTTCTTCCTGTCCCCCTGCTTTCTCACATAGCAAACATGCACACTCAGTGAGGTAACAGTGATSTCTGTAATCAGTGGTAGTAATCTTGGTACTGACAGACATGTTTTTGTGTTTTTATAGGCCACTTGTAAATTTGTAGCTGCTACAAAGAGGAATTGCTGTTATGAACTGAAATTTACTTTATGGTGATTTCTTCCCCAGTTGTGAATGGCTATCAGTTATATTAATTTCCTTTGTATGCAGTTAGAGATGTACAATTTTTTTTATTCTGGGATAGCTTTCAGTAAAATTCTAGCTGAAGCTGTGTAGGTTTTTATGTAAAACAACAAACATCTTTAGTAAAGTAAGTGAGATATGACTGGGATTTCTATTGGTACAAAGAATCCTGATCCTCTTTAAGATGAAGATCAAACTATAATTTGACATAGGCATTCTGAGATTGTATTTATGGGTTGTACATGTTAAATTTGGGCCTTGAACTTGCCTGTATTGCACTTCTGTTCTAAAATCTCAATTGTTAAATAACTTGTTTTTCAGACTTAAGTTGTATTACCTTTTCTTGGTGTATGTATTGYGTGCTTTGAAGCAGGCAGTGTTTCTGTGCAGACTAAATTATGCTGGAAATACTCACTCTGCCCAAAGCTTGATGATTTTATTTAAACCCTAAATGATGTCCAGTTGTGCATGTTCTTTCTAACTCTACAGAGGATCTGGGGAAACTGACTAGCTTAGTTAGATTCTTAAAATTGACCAGGTGTAATTCTCACTGTCCTCTCCCACCCCCTACAAGTTTCCTCTTATGCAAAAATTTAAGTGTTTTTTTATTTTGTATGGAGGGAAAAATACATGTGAAGAAATGTCTCAGTCTTCTCAATAAAACAAGCTAAAGAACACCTCAGCTGAAACCTCGTATAGTAAGTTGCAGGAACACTGTATATCAAACTTCAGAATAACTGAAGGATGATTTATGGGTAGCTACTTTATCAAACATCTTTCTAGAACTCCATAATGAGAAAAATAATGAATTATCACTTTCATTTTTCAGGAAGATGAATGTGCAGGTTGTACAGATGGAACGTTTAAAGGAACTCGATACTTCACTTGTGCTCCAAAGAAAGCTCTTTTTGTTAAACTCAAAAGCTGCAGGCCAGATTCCAGGTTTGCCTCACTGCAGCCAGTTTCCAACCAGATTGAACGCTGCAACTCTCTAGGTATCAAGTTTGTTCTTATTTATCAGTTGGGAACTGACATGGGTTTTAGTTTGAATTATTGCTGCCTTATGYACTTAATATTGAATGCTTGGAAACCTGTACAGATATTGCTTAAATGAGATTGARTAGATCAGTTTGTATAGAACATAATACTTCTCTGAATTACTTATACTTTAAAACAAGAAAATGTTCATATATTTAAATTTTATGGAATTAAAGGGTTTCTTATGCTCTACATCTTTTTACTGTAGAAGGGGTAAAGCAGTTTTGCCAAAAATGCTAGTGCAACTCCAGCATTACATAATTGGAATTTCAGAGACAAAGGCAGTTATTTTTCTATAATGTCAGATGATCTTTTTTCTAAATATTAAAATAGAGRAGTCTACAGTTGTGGAGGTTAGTGATGGAAAACATGAATAGTTTTAGATTGACTTAAATGTTTTAGATTTTTGGGCTCCTGTCAACAGCAAAGAAAAGTTTCTCTGTACTTGTAAGGTGGTGTAAACAGAGCACTTAAATAGGAGAACTTGGTTCGTGATAGATAAAGCCTACTTCAGTGCTTYGTGGTTTCAAAAGTAATCTTATGTGCCTTGTCAGTGGAATTTAAGGCCCTATTTTTTTAAAGAGAGAGAGWGTCTGTTACAATAAATGCCATTCTAGTCCAGAGAAGGAATGCTTTTCACTAAGACAACACTTAGCCATAAAAAAGTAATAGGAAAATCTTAAGAGGATAAAGTTTGAGGCTTTAAAGTGTTTTTTTTCAAAAAACATTTCAGCCTTTGGAGGATACTTAAGTGAAGTGGTAGAAGAAAACACTCCTCCAAAAATGGAAAAAGAAGGTTTAGAGACAATGATTGGAAAGAAGAAGGGTATCCAGGGTCATTACAACTCCTGTTACTTAGACTCTACCTTATTCTGGTAAGTTCATTATTTGTATAGTAGTATCCGAACGTATGGGTGAGAGGGGGGGATGCTAGAAATGCAGAACATAATCTTTAGTTGTAATGACTGTCTTTATTATTACTGTGCATTTTACAAAGTCAAGCATTGTAATTTTTGGTATTTAACTTCTTCAATTTCAATGAGTTTATGTGCTGGCTAATGTGAAGTGCTAATCGATCTTCCCAGTGTCCAAACCGTACTGATCTTAGGTATCTRTATGCTTTTTGACTGAGGGAGTCCCAGAGCTGCAAGTGGTTTCAGGATGAGTGTACTGTGGCAGAAGTAKCTCTTATACTTGTTCTTAGTCCTGCCTGGACATTTGCTTTTGTCTGCTACTGGAGAAAGGATACAGAGTTAATGGACCTKTGCTCTCATACAACTGTGTTGTCCTCTGTCTATAATCTCTTTCTGAGCTTGTTTAAATCTTTGGTTTTCCTGTGGCTTTAGTTGGTTTGTCTTACACTGCTCAGGCATCTGGTTCTATCTTTTAGAATCAAAATAACCTTTTTTCTTTGCAGCCTGTTTTCTTTTAGCTCCGTTCTAGACACAGTGTTACTCAGACCTAAGGAAAAAAATGATGTAGAGTATTATAGTGAGACTCAAGAGCTGTTGCGGACGGAGATCGTGAATCCTCTTAGAATGTAAGTGAAAGACAAAAAGCTAGTCTCTAGTCTAATATAAATTTTATGATAAATCCTGCTGSGTATGCGTTCTTTTCACCAATCTGAATTTCCCTAGCTGCAGCTGCTCAACTGTTAATTTTTTGGAGTATTTTTAGTTGTTAGTGGTAAACTTAATGTGGTTAGAAGTAATTATTCATTTTTAATGTTTAAATATTTTTATTAGCGTTTGTTATTTGTGAATTAGCGTTTGTTATTTGTGAATGGAGTCAGCATGAAGTGATTATAAAATCTGTATAGGTATGAGTACGAAAGCATTGATAAATAGAAGTTGTCATGTAAATATGGATGTTGTGGAGGAACATGCTTTCAATGTTTTTGACAAGAAAAGTGCTTGGGTTATCTTATGTGGAGTTGCAGGAGTTGTTAGATTTGGAAGGGCATTTAAAGAAACTTTAATTTTTGCGTAGGGAATGCAAGTAGCCAAAACATTTTTATTAAACTTAACATGAGTTTTATTTTTTTAGGCACAGTGAACAAAGGAAATATGGCAAAAATGCATATTATGTTACTTCAGCTTATTTTTTAAAAACTTGCAGTTAATGGTTGTAGAACTGAAATTGTAGACTGTCAATGAACAATTTATCAAGTTTCTCTTCTGATTCTTGGAATAAATGCTGGCTTTTGAACCGTTCATAAGGATCTCTGTATGCTACCTACTGTATTTCAGGTTTCTGTGATACAGACAGTAGGATACACAGAGTAGCAGAAATCTCAAGGAAGACAAAGTCTTACTTTTCCTACCTTTCTGCCATGTTTAAAACTTTCTCTGCCCTTTCTCTAAAGTTTTAGGGGAAAAGATTGAATGCTAAAACTTCAGTTTCTCAGGTCAGCAATACAGTTCTGTATCTCAAATGTTGACTTTTTAATGACTTCTGCAGTCCTACTGTAATACCTGTCATTCTGAAAATGATACATTAAGCAGTGCATGTTTGTGTGAAAATGCAAAAACGAGTAATTATGTAGCTGACTAATCAGAAAATAGTTATCCTTCTGGTAAGTGTTTTTTAAAAAAAGTTCTTGAAATTTTTGCAAGAACCCTGAGTGCTACTCTTAATTTGTGGTGGTGCACTTGGAAAACAATGAGTCAGGTTGAATACAGGGAGTCAATACATAGCTCTGTTCTCAATTAAAGAAGGATCAGAGAGCTTGTTTCAACGTTTGACTAGGGTTTTTTTTTCCCCTCTTCTGACTTGATTAGAAACTTGTTAATAGCTTATTGAATCATTTATTTTAGATATGGATATGTCTGTGCTACAAAAATAATGAAACTGAGGAAAATACTTGAAAAAGTTGAGGCTGCATCAGGATTCACTTCAGAAGAAAAAGGTACCTGGGAGGTTTTCCTTTCTTTGGGATTTGTAAGAATTATACTGTGAAGTAACTTAAATACTTTTCTATATTATTCTAATATAAAACATGCAAATATTTCTTTGTAGCAATAATCTCCCTACCAGAGACCGGAATGAACACTGGGTAGTAAAAAGCTCTTTTCTACTGCCTTAGGTGTGTTTAGGAACCCTAGYCTAACAGTTTCTGCAATGACAACCTTTCACTGCCTCTGAAAAAGGAAACTCCCTTCTARTATGTAGGGGAGATCTAAGGCTTCGTTTCAGAAATGAAGACACTGATAAAGTTGGGGACTTTGTCCTCTTTCAGAATGTCACTTTGTTCTCCGAGGAATGAACTTCCCACCACCACATTTCATCRCAATGTCTGTGTAGTGTTTTAAGAAATAAGCTAGTGTAAGTCACATTAGAAAAACTAAATGCCAACCTTTTGATCTTCTGCATATGATTAATTATCATTGTGTTATGTAGCTATTTCTTTTTTGTCTGGGAGAACACTAGGCTCTTTGTAAATGCTAAATGCTAGAAACCAATATTTATTGCAGTTAGTGGCAGAAAGAGAAATATGCCAGAAAACATTGTGTTATGGAGAATAGACCTCTGGGAAGCTAGTGTTTGCTACGTTCTCAGCGCTTAGTC
The DNA here is from genome assembly GCF_003343005.1 of Rhea americana. NCBI lineage: Eukaryota > Metazoa > Chordata > Aves > Rheiformes > Rheidae > Rhea > Rhea americana. The sequence continues at coordinate 5,717,904 of NW_028186150.1, forward strand.
TCTAGTATAGATGAATTTTGTAATACAGCTTATTTTCCTATAAGGGCTACTGTCACTACTCCTTAAGTCTACTCTGCCATTCTGCTGTTTTATTTTGAGTGCTCTTTCTTCTGGAAAAATTCTGTGGTACCAAGTGWTTTCTCTGAAATACAGAACATCTTTTTAACCTTTACTGGCAAGCTTTGTTACACATTAAAGCTGTATCTTTTATTAGAGCTATTTGACTCTAAAAGATTAAATGAAGATTTGTGTCATGAAAAAGCTCATAGGTTGTCATAACCTTACAGTGTTACTGAAGCTGTAAAAATAAAACACTTATTTTTCATTTTAACATAAAGCTTATCATTAAAATAATATTGCCTTTTTAAATCTGTATTAAAGACTGTTTTTACATGCTAACAAAACTTTATTTTTTCCCAGATCCAGAAGAATTTTTGAATATCTTATTTCACCATATTTTAAGAGTTGAGCCCCTGTTGAAAATAAGGTGATTTTTTTGTTGTTGTGGAACTCTTAGAAGTGAATTTATCTATCTGTGGAGGCTGATGGGGAGGGAGGAGCTGCTGCCTTCCATGTTGAGACAGCCCTTAGAGCACCTTTGACTTGCTAATAAGATTTGATGCAGTAAAGTTAAATCAATAAACCTGATAATTTTGCTTACTGTTGGTGGTTTTGTCCTGCTAGTTGTCTGTTGCAAAAGCTCATGAAAATGGTCACAAGGACTGGACAAAGATCCCTTACCCTCGTGCTGTCTACCTGAGAGCCCTTGTTCTTTCCTATTAGCAATGCTCAAGAGGGGTGTGTGAAAGAGGACCCTACAGCACTTTGTATTATGGCCTACAGTTTATAGCTATTTTGGGGCAAACTGCAGAAATTTCTGAAACAGTGTTTTAAGTGATAGACTCCAACTTATGTTTCCTCATGTCTTAAAAAAAATATTTGAATGGTTTACCTTAGTTGAGCTTTTTTTTTCTTTCTTTATTCAAAATAAAAGATACTGGCATTTATATATGCYTTTGTTCTTACTGTAGTGCTAAAAAGGTTCAATTGCTTAAACTCAGGCAATGGAGCTGTAACAGATAAGGAGATTGTTGCCCACTGCTGTTCTGCTTGCTGATACCTGCACTGCCCATGTCCCTGACACATTCAGTGACATCAGCAATGTTACCAGTTATTTCCCTATAGTTTTTCAGTCATGATAGGAATTTTATTAATTATGTGTTGCTGTAGTATATATGCAGTGTTCATGAACTGTTGGGCTGCTCAGAGATATGGGAATGTGAACTCCAGAAACAGCACTCGGAACTAACTAGTGTCTCTCCACAGTACTGCAGTCCGCTATGCAGACATAATTTAGGTCTACTGTGGCTGTTGTCTGTGGTACTTATGTAGAGAAATTTTGAATAAGTTTGAAGAGGCGAGAGATCAAGGCATATCATGAATCGAGAACTCTGTTGCCATCTCTGCCTAGACAGAAGTCTGTTTGTTGGCCACYGTTAATTTTATGAAAACAAAACACCTCAACAGCTTTAAGGGTATAATTGAGCCTATATAGGACAGGTCTTTAGAAAATAACTTGCCATATTGTGACGCTCACAGTTATTACTTCATCACTTCAGTTCTTTGAAGTACAATGAGCTGAAGAACCATTGTGGCTAATGGACTCCCCAATGCCCCAACTCCCCCCTGCCAATGAAAACAGCTGGGGTACTGTTGTCTTCATGTGAGAATACACTTATAGTTTTAGGTAGTTAACAGGTGCTGCTGAGACAAATCAGAGTTAAAAGGAGTGAAGTAAAAGAAAGAAAAGATACCTCCTGTTTCACTTGTCACTTCTGCACTATCTTCTAGATATGTTTAATCCTTGTTTTGCAAAGCTTGGCCTCCAAGGCCTTTGTTCCTTCATTTTGCTTTTAGTACCTAAGTTGGTATATATTTTGATACATGCTGTACTGTGCATGTATATAGCTTTGAGTGTAATTCAGAAGTCTGCTTTTTTTCTCCCTGTAATAACTGTGTGGATAGGCTAAAAATTAATAGTAATACCTTTGTGCATTGCACTTTGAGAATCCACGCTTAAATGCTTCATTGTCATCTGAGGATTTCTCAGTGTATTTCAAAGTAGAGAGGATAGTATGTAGGATATAGAAGATCTATGCAGGGGAYGTATAGTAGATTTTCTGGTAGCTAATACTATTCTCCCGGTAAAATATAGCTGTTAGAGTAGACTTTCAGGATCTGAATTTTTAATTTGTTTTTAGATCAGCAGGTCAGAAGGTACAAGACTGTTACTTCTATCAAATTTTCATGGACAAAAATGAGAAAGTTGGAGTCCCAACAATCCAGCAGTTACTGGAATGGTCTTTCATTAACAGCAACTTGAAGTTTGCAGAGGTTGGTGACAGCTGTTGCTTTGCATCTTACAGCTTAATTCTAGAAATGATGATACTTAGATTTTTACCCATTTGGCAGTGGGATGAAAATGGGATTTGGTGTGAAGAGAGAATGCAGACATGTTGGTAATGAAGTAGTAGGTCAGTGGTACAGGTTGCCTATATTATAAAAATAGTTTAAAGTTGCCTTAATGACATGTATCCTTTGGCTAAGCAGAAAAACTCTAATTTAGCTCAAGCAYAACTGGACTTTATTACATTTGACAAAGAATTGGATGATAGTCTCCTGGGTGTGTGTTTTGATTAGTTTCAAACATCCAAATTTATTTTGCTTACTGTCTCACTAATTTTAAAGTCAGTGAGCCATGAAGTCTAAGTAGCTTGAAGGTGGCCATAGCATTTCCTATAAAGCTCTATAACTTTAGATAACTATCCATCTCATTACATTATATTCTGCCATTTTATGTAGGCACCTTCTTGCCTGATTATTCAGATGCCTCGATTTGGGAAAGACTTCAAAATGTTCAACAAAATTTTTCCCTCTCTGGAATTAAATATAACAGATTTACTTGAAGACAGTAAGTATAACATGTTATGTATAATGAAAGTGAGTTGCTGAAAGTGACTTACACAGTGGAAGTAAGTACTGCTGCATTTTCTATTATTTCACTAGTACGAGGCTTAAACTGAGGAGGAATTATAACCAGTAAACTTCCTATTCTCTTCCTCATGTCAATTGAGAGCTGTAATTTGGAAGAATGTATAGAATGTAATTTGCTTGATTATGTTTTTCTTTAACTTTTGTGTCTATATAAAACTATACTTGTTATTTCAAGACAGAGTTGTTAAAATTGAGCAAAATGATTCATTAAATGGAGATAAGTAAACTTAAAGCAAGGGTTAGCACCAAGGTTGGTTAACAGGGATTTTATGTTGACTCATTTTCATTAGTCTTCATCAGTTTGCATTGCATGTCTCTAAGCTTTTTTTTTTTTTAATCATTAGTTGAAAAATACTTTTTTAAAGCAGAAGAGATCTGAGATTGTGTGAATTTTAAGCATGTAGTGATAATGTTTTCAACTATAAATGTCATCTTTGTTTATATTGGCCTTATTAATGCCTAGTTCTATTTCTTTTGTTGTATTACCTAAGGCAAAATATCTAGTTATATATTTGAGATAAGAGTTAATAAATTATTGATTAGTTAGAATAATCATCTAAGCTATGGCATGAAACACTGTTATGGCAATTTCACCAGTTTATGCTATTTATTTGCTTGCTGATGTTGACAGACTTAAAAGCTAAGCTAGCTATTACCAGTATGATGAGAGAACTAACTTGATTTGAAAAGTATATTCTTACTTGTTTTATTTAGTTGATACAACTTAATGTTTGTTGTTTTATTTTTCACTCATTATTTAAACCATTTCTTTTATTCTATGTTCTGTCTTAGGGGAGAAGTTAGGTCATATGATGGTATTTCTGCTTTACTGGGCAATCTGTTTTTAAGCTTTTTTAATCTAGGATTTTTTACCCACATGTTAAGTAATAGTTTGCACTCCTTTCTATACTCCTCTCCTTAAACAAAAAAAGCCCCCAAATCAGGAGACTAATGCCCTGTTTAAAAATGCAGCTCCCAGACAGTGCCGTATATGCGGAGGGCTTGCTATGTATGAGTGCAGAGAATGCTATGAAGATACTGATATTTCTGCTGGGAAAATCAAGCAGTTCTGCAAAACCTGCAACACCCAAGTAAGTTGTCTCTTTTAGTCTTGTAGGGTTTAACCTAAATGGTGTGTACTGTAATAATCAAAAGGAAGATATAAGRGTTGTAGTGAGACCTTCTCACCAGTGCTGCTATAATTGCCTCTGCCAAGTAAAGTGTAGCCTTCAGCAACAAATCACGATTTCCACTTGATCCTGCAATGCATTCATCAGTTTTTTACTATAGACATGGCAACTGCCTTATCTAGCACAGAATACAGTGGAGAAGTAGTAAGAGCAAGCAGCTTGGAATGTGTTCCATGTGGCTTGCTTTAAATCACCATTTTGCACACATGTTACCTTGTTTGAATCAATAAATTTATGACATGCAACCATTTGACATTTAGAGCTGTTTGGTAAATTGCATGAAGCTGTCATGCTCGTGGCTTGTTTTGAAGTCTGAGCATAGCAGAAAATTGCTGCATTAAGTCTGACCTCTCTTCTGACCTTAAATTTGACTCTTCTGGGCATTATTGAACTGTGCTGGTAGGGAAAAAAGAAATGTTTGCTACTGTTGTTGCAGTTTCTTCTCTAATGCTGTTAATCTTCAATTCGGCAGTACTATTCTCTTTAGCTTTGTCTGCTACTGAAACAAATAATCGTGTGGGTTTTTTTTCTTCTGAAATATTGCTTCAATTGTAGGTTCATCTTCATCCCAAGAGACAGAGTCATAAATTCAATCCATTGTCACTTCCTAAAGATCTGCCAGACTGGGATTGGCGACATGGTTGCATCCCATACCAGAAGATGGAGTTGTTCGCTGTTCTCTGCATAGAAACAAGCCACTACGTCGCTTTTGTTAAATATGGGAGGGATGACTCTGCCTGGCTTTTCTTTGACAGCATGGCAGATCGGGATGGTAGCTCATTAATTTATTCTCTTACTAATTTTCCTTTAAAGTTTTACCTGTATTACCTGTATTTTAAACTTCAGTGCCTATTTTTAACCAATTTGGAGATATTAACATCACTTAAGTATTTGATCTAGGGACACTATAATCTGACCCAGCCTTTCCTCAGTATATTGATCTCGTAGGAGCCCCTAATTTGCATGGTCTGAATTCTACCTAGATGCCTCAGTAAGTACAAAAGTAACTGCAGGAATTTTCCAGCAGTACTCTTTGTGCATTCTTCTATACCTAGCAAGTTTGACAGAGATTTTATTTTAAATACAGTTTCRGGAACTTTCAGTCTACACTTCAGTGGATGTACACAATTATCAGCATGCAAATATTATTTCTGTAGCTTTGCTTAAATGAACCTGTTGTCTTTGGAATAAAAAGAAATAACAAAATCARTGCCACTCCTTTAAATCTCTAGAGTTAGCAGTGGGAAACTGTTGCCCTGTAATAATAGGACTGTCAAGATATCAAGTGTTCTCTTAGATACTATTGCATTAAACACTGAAAYAAGGACGCTATGTTCAATTCTAGTGCCTGAGAAAAACAGTAATAGATGCAAGTGTCACTTGTAGTAAGAGTTGTTTATATGGAGAATTCTTGAGCCCCTCTGTGTTGTGATTTCTTTGGGGTGTGGAGAAGATTCTTGCCTCCTGCTAAAGATGAAACTGCCACAGGATTAAGGTCTCAGTCATCTCCCTATACCCAAAAGGTTATCAAGCTTTGTTCTGAAGTGCTTGAAATATGTATGACTTAAGCCTATTATACTTGATTTCAAGAATGTAGATCATATGAGATAATTGGTGGATATCTGTCCTTCTGGAATTAGTTTTTGTGTCACAAATTTCTCTCTAGCTGGTGAGATACTAAAAGCTAAAAATAAGTTTCTGCTAGGGAACAGTGTCATTGATATCCATGTTTCTATTTAAATTTGCTTTTTTTTTTTTTTTTTTAACATGGAAACTGGCCAGGAGCAAATTCTGTCTTAGAACAGATGCTTATGGCCTATAATAATCATCAACTGTTACCAGTTGTCACTTTATTTAAAAAGTTTGAGGTGTAGCGTATATTCAGGTCACTCAATGTTTTACTTCAGTGTTAACAAAAAAACCCCAAAGTTCTTGTTCTGGTGGAGTTTTGTTTTACCTCGTAGAATGTRCAAACTTGCAGAGCAAACCTCCTGTATAAGAGACTAAATACATTCCCTGTTTTTTCTTAAACAGTTGGATATTTCAGAGAAATTATGTTTCTTTAGAAAAGCAAATAATTATGCTTGGCATGTTACTTTTTTATACTTTGAAGTTCTTGTGCCATTTAGAACACATAATGAAGTAATTATTTAAAGGCTAAGACTTATACTAGACTTAACTGCTTTGAATTTTTTAGATACTACAAGATACTCTGGCAACTGCAGTTTTTGCTGAATGCTAGTTTTCAGAAATTTACCCTGCAGTAGTGTAGAATGACAGGTGCAAATTTCTTAGAAGGCATTTTCAAGAATTGGTGATATTGTCATGATTAAGTACAATATTAAGTAAATATATGTACATGCTATACTAATCTGCTTCTTTTTTTGTTTTTCCTCTTGTGTATAAAAGGAGGTCAGAATGGTTTTAACATTCCACAAGTTACTCCATGTCCAGAAGTTGGTGAATACCTAAAGATGTCTCTAGAAGAACTGCATTCACTRGATTCCAGGAAAATCCAAGGCTGTGCACGAAGACTGCTTTGTGATGCTTATATGTGCATGTATCAGAGTCCAACCATGAGTTTATACAAATGAACAATGGTCTCTGGAAAACTGAAGTAACAGTACAGAGATTTCTGCTGTTGCATTTACTGTACTCCTTGGTTAGTTGTAATGCAGCCGTTGCTGGCAATGGATGCGAAGACAAGGAAGAAGCTGACTGAGAAAAAAGGATTACTGTTCCAAAAACTACATGTGGAGTTTTGTCATTGAAGTATTTAAGCATTTTGCACTCTAGGAAGTGTGCTTGTGTGTGTTTGTTTTATAAACAAAGTTTAAATGAAGTTACTAAAACTTAAAGCTTTAAGTTAAGTGCATTGATTATATACAGACTTTTTTGAAAATAAGTGGAATTGTATCAGGAGAAAACTCCTTAGTCCTTTAAGAATGTAAAGATACTGTGTTCTCACTTGGTTTATTTTTGTGGACCAAGGATGATGAATTTCTTCTGGTCCCCCCAACACCTGTGCACCACTGCCACCATCGCATCCTCCATCCATCTAGCACCATAATTTAACTGCCTTCAGGAGAGAATAACTTCTGCTTTAGTTTTAAATTGTTCATTGCATATTATTTCCATTAGTCTACTCCATTACATTCAGTCACATTCACATTTTAAAGAAATTAATATCCATTTAAAGATATAATTCCTTTCTTGTGAAAATCAAGCACACAGAMTTCATATCTGTTTAGGATTTTTTGAGGGGGGCAAAAAGAGGGTATTGAGGGGAGGCATAATTACTGAAACAGAAATACAAGTTAACAGATGTCTTTTTCTAATTGTATATTTTTAAAGAAACAAAGCAGACTGGAACAGAACAGCAAATAGATCCAAATCACTGGGAGGACAAAACAAAATACAGCTTGCCTCAGGGAATGTTACTGAAGTGGACTGTAGTCCTTAGTAAAACAAAACTGACTTTTTTATGGTATGTTAAGCTACTACTGGGGGGAAAAAAATACAGAATATTACATACTCCCCTCATTTTTGGGATTACTAATGAATATTCAAGACCTTTGCCTGGAAAGATAAAACCAGAAGTGAAAATAGTTCAGAATTTTACTGGATACCAAGTAGCTAATGAAAACTAACCAGAAAAACAAAGAGAACTGTATCAATGTTTAAAAAAAAAAAAAAAAAAAAAAAAAAAAAGTGGAAGTCTATTGGTGCCAGTTTGCAATGAAAAAGTTTCAGTTAAATACTTCTGTCTGCACTGATTAGCAAACATGCAACATGTGCACTCAGAAAATCTGATTGTACAAATAAGTTATAAATTGCATATAGATAAGCTATACATTTTCAACTCAAGAAACATCAAGATGTTTTGAAGGCTTGCTCATCGGGATCAAGTCTCTAGAAGGAAAGGTCATAAAATGTAACACAAGAAAACCCAGTTTGATCTGCTATTTTAAAGACAATGGAGACTGATCCTGCATTGTAGAAAATGTGGTTACTTTGTGGTTCTTGAAAAACCTAAAATACTTCTTGAGGATGTACTTTACCACAGGGCAGTGTAGGGCAAGAKTTGAAAATTATACCTGAAGGACTAAACCTGTCAGCTCAAAGAATGGAAAGCTGTACTGAGAGWACTAGTCTCTTCCATTGGCTGCTGGATGAAGTATGCTCTTAATTTTTTCACTCTCAGGAGCAAGGAAGCTTTTTAAAGTAAGTTTCACTGTTTTGCCTCTAGTAGTCTCCTGGCTTCTATGGTCACTTGCCTCATTAATATAGTCTGTGCTGCTCAGTAAAACTGCTGATTCTTTAGTTTCACTACCACTTAGTGCTCTTGACTGCTCTTGAAAAACTTCAGACAGGCTTTAGGTGGTAGTTTCGGTAAATGTCCTCGTCAGTGGAAGGGGTTACTGTCCATTGGCTCCTCCTTGGCCATGTACTGTCCTGCTTGGGGACAGAAGCTGCTAATGCTCAGGTCTGCTGACAGTGATGCTGTGGAAGCATCTCTTAGGGAAAATTAACCCCAAAAGAATAATTGTAAAGAGTGCATCTTGGCTRGGCCAGTCTGTGTTTGTTAAAGTGGTCTAGAGAACGTTTATGCAACCTCAGCAGATGGTGTGGTGACTCATCCCCTTGTCTGTATGTTGAAGAGGAAGTCTGGCCACAGCCTCCAGATATCATAAGTGAAMTTTTTAGGTAAAGCAAACAGGCAAAAGACAAGAATACAAAAAAGGCAAGAATAATTCAAATATAAAATAAACTTCTAACTCATTACCTACAAGGTTACATTGTTCAATATCTTCATCCCTCTAGCCCCAACGTGACTCTCAGCAGTACAGTAATTGAAAAGCAGTGCCCTCTTACAAACAGGAAGCAAGTATAAAGGATTTACAAAATGAACAAGCACAAACCTGTTTAAAAGGAAGACCACCAGTTTTGAAGATGTGGACCTTTTCTTCCCTCTGTGTAGTTTTCTCTGTGCATTAACTTTTGTATGGGCTGTGTTCAGCTCTTGTACCCTTTTCCTGCAGTTTCACACACATCACCTATAAGGTGATGTAAGTTATACGCGTACGTACTTCTTGCCTGTTCTCAGCTCAGAGATACAATCTTTGAGCTACTATGACCAGAGGGGGAGAGTTGGGCTTGGCAACCATTTTAAAGTTTTCTGGATGAATAATCCTATAGCAAAATATAATCCATCCTTTTTCACAACTGCAAACATCTGATGGCCATGTTTTTTTGGACTGCATATTCTATTAGTAGAAGTGAATTTTAATGTGTAGGTGTAAACAGTCTCTCTGGCTTCTTGTCTCCAAGCTTTTGGCCTTCGATTGAAAAGGGAAAAGATGACATTTGAAATCTTGCTGTGGTATACGTGGAGAACTTGCACACAAAAAACTGAGGGAATTTAAATGTATTATTGCACACACTAATACTGACTAATACTGTGTTTTGAAATGCAGGCAGTAAAATACTACCTGCATTTTGTACTACTTTATATTATTGCAAAGCAGTACATAGTTTTGCAAACAGTATATGGTTATATGATCAGTTTATTATTAAGAAGACAGAAATGTCTTCTGTAGGGTAAATACTGGTTTTGACAAGTGAGTCTTTCTTCATTTTAATCCAAAAAGCTTCTAAGTATTGCTCTGTGATGTGCTTCTGCATAGGACAGTGTATGCAAAATGCTATGGAAACTAACCCTAACTCTGGTTTCCTTTCTTAGAAGGGGTTATACAGGCAGAAAGCTATTTCACTTGTGACAGCAAACCTGTAAAATAAGTTATATACAGGAGTCATATAAACTTTTTAAACTTCAGAATATATTGTAGGGGAATTGAATAAGCTATTTTTGACGAAACAGCCTGCATTTTAAAGCACCTCCTGCTCTTAAGTGTGATGCCCAATGATTCCAGTGACTAAGCACCCAACTTCTCTTTAGTGCATTTGGGAACCTTCCTTCTCATTTCTTGGGTATTTTTTTTTAATGGTAGGTCTAACCATAAATTAATAGCATTTAGAGGATTACTTCATTGTTCAGCTCTTAAACATTGCTAACAATGGCCTTAATCTATGAGTAAGGAAACAAAGAAAATACAGTTCCTGACAGCCTGTAAAAATATAAAGTACCTTTTTATAACTGGGGAGAGAAACTGCGCCCCTATTCTTAACTCTCAGCCCCTACTCCACCAATCAATTTTAGAAACTGAGACTCAGTGGAAAACTGAACAAATCTCTGCAGTACTTACTGCTTATTTTGAACCTGGGGGATAAAGGGTATTAATTAAAGGTGCTGCCTTGCATGTTGCTGTATGGAACAGTGTAGGCTGCATCAGAATGCTGCCATCTTTCGGTGTGGGAGATGGTAAGAGTAAAAAATACATACGTTCAGTTAAGATATTTCTAATATATTTGTGACACTGGTTCTGAGCGCTTGAAAACAGTACTGTGTTTTACTAAATAGGCTGAGAGATTGCCAATTTAAGCAAGTACTGTGTAACAGGAATTACTCATAATCTTAACTGTTTGGTTCATTTCAATGCACTTATTTTTCTTGTGCACTTTATACTCTGCTGAGTAGATGAACTTGGTAACCACGTCTCTAATGATAGCCTGTTTAATATAATGTTAAGGCACAACATGCTGCAAATGAGAATTTTATGGTTTCAGAACTGACTTGGTGTAAAAGGCAGCCTTGAAGGCTGAGTGTATTTTTACCATTGTAACAAAGCATGTTTCACCGTGCTCTTGATATTTTGCTAAATAAACATCCCATGTTTTGTGCACCAATGGTTTCTTAAACTTACAGATGCTATCTTAAAGAATTGATTAGGGAAATGGTTGTATCAGGTTGCCCTGGACTAGCCTTATTTCCCTCCCCCCCCCCAGTAATGTTAGAGAAACGAGCTGCTGCTGGAAAGGAATGTACCGTATGCTGTGTCTATTAATTAAAATTGTCATTCTGATGAATCTCTTTATTTCTTTGGGGCTCAGATTTTTGTGAGTGTCAGAAGCAATGATGAATACAATGTTGGACTAGCTTGTTTAGTGTACTTAAAGGGTTGTTCCTTTTTAAATGACTTTTTTAAATAGTTGCTTAACATTTCCAGGAAACTTGGCAATTGCTAAGGGCATGAGGTCAGTTTAAATATTTTTAAAATCTTCATCTTAGTGTAAATATGTCTTAAATACTTGCAAAGGATATTTTTAGAGAATAGGTTTTTCTTTTTAACTGAAKTTTTCATTTGCAGTAAGATCATTATTTGATTTTTTTTAAAAGCATGAGAATTGGCATGGAAAAAATGCTTAGACCGTCTTACCTGTTTTGCAGCAAGGACATTAACGTTTTATCTTCTCTAGTGCAGAGCCCTGCTGAGCAACTGTGGCTGGAAGCTTGACTGTGTATTTCCAGCATTCAGTCACGAGAGGGCACTGCTTGTAGTTGCTGAAAACTTGGTGCCTGATCCTAAACCACTGTCTATAAAAATGAACTTTTATATTCACATGCATCTTGAGCTTATTTTTATAATAGGCTTTATAAAGTTTTAACTCAAAATGAGCTCTCTCTGCTTCATTGCTTTCACAGGTTTATGAATTTCAAAACTGCAAAATCTATTGCAGTATTGTTTAGATCGAAAGGGTGAATATGCTTAACTTTCCCCAAAGTCGGATCCAGGGGTAGTTCAGAAAGGAAGTGCTGCAAGAGGAGCCAGCGGCCGGTGCTGGGTGTCAGCCAGGCCCGTGGGCCCGCTCCTCTGCGTCTGCCCCGGAGGGGTGTCAGTCTGGGAAAGCCGCTGACAGGTACTTGGGGCAACGCGCTTTTGCCTGGGCCAAGGCTGGCACTGTGCAGGGCAAAGCTCTGCTCAGGGAAGGTCTCATCCAAAGGGAATCTGAATTTGAAAGATTAAAGTAGATAGATATTTTATACCTCCCCATACGAAGGTTTCTTGAGGGACTGTAGAAGTTAATGGAAACTGTAAGCAATCTGCATGCAATGCACTTAAACCAAGAAGCTTGATGCAAAACAAAAYGTGACAGAATGAAAAAGCACAGCGCCAGGCAGAAAGGCTGCCAGTGCTGCTTGAAGCTTTGGCCCGAAATTACCTGCTCCCGGCTGGCCCATCTTCAGTGTGATGCGGTGCAGTTATCCAGTCTTTTGGGGGACAGAAGGAAGCCAGGCTGGGGCGTGTGCTTYCAGATAGAGCCTCAGTGATGCCTGGGCTAGTGAGCGCCTCGCGGGCGCCGCCACCACTTGCCTCTCAAAGYTGATTTCTGCTGGGGCTCCTGGCCCAGACTCTGCTCCGAGTGGAGCAGGCCCTGCCCGCGGCTCTGCGTGTGCGTGCGGCCAAAYCAGGAATATCCCCGCGTTACTGCCGAGCACGCCCTCCTTGCTCCCCGAGCTCCGCGCGCGCCGGCGGAGGGCTGAGGGGCGACGCGTCCCCTGTCCTGCGCGATCCTGAGCTGCACAGTGCTCCTCCGACACACCGAGCAACGCCTGTCGCTGCCCTGTGCTGCAGCCAGCCGTGGGGACCGCCTATCTGAAAGTGTATTTTGCTGTTGCCACAGCCACTTACAACACCCCCCCCCCTTTTTAAAGGGATAACCAAATGCTGTTTTAGGGGGGAGCAGGGGGAAATGCTGTGGGACACATGCTGAGAAGTAATCTGATGACAATAACTGCAAGGACTGCCCTTTCCCCCAGCTGCCCTTAATACCACACCAGGGCTGCGCCGGCTTTGAAGCCGCCCGGCTTGGGCGCCCGCGGGCGGGCGCGCTGCACGCAGGAGCACGGCGCAGCGCCAGCCCTCCCACCCTGGGCACCCGCTCGGCTGCAAATACGCAAAGGCAACAATCTCCCAGGGCTCCCAAGAGAGAAAAAAACCCAAGGGCAGCAGGGAAGGGAGCGGGAGGGGGGACTCCCACCCTCCTGCCCTTCCTCCCTCCCCCCCCCGCGCTGTCTCTGAGAGCCTCGTGCATCCCCCCCCCAAATGCTTTGGAAACATCTCTTGAAGTTTAGAGAGCTGCAAAAACATATTGGCAGCATTAGCAACTGGCAATATCAGCAGCCGGTTTCATAAATACCACTAACCTATTAAAGCCTTTTAAGAGAAAATGCCTGTGATCAGTGCACGGATATTTTCTGTCCTTCAGCAAAGCCATTACTTTCAAAGAGAATGAGCCCGAAACTCGAAACTAAGTGTGTGTGTGTGTGCGCGCGCGCGCGTGCGCGCATGCATGTGTGTGCGCGCGCGTGCATATGCACACAAATGTGTGTATGGGGGGTGTGTGTGCGTGCGCGTGCGTGACCACAAGCCAACGGCATCTGCACGTGGCAGTGGTCCCCGCCGGCGGCCCGGCTGCCGGCGCCGCGAGGGTTCCTGCGCGAGCGGGCAGCAGCGTGAGGGCGCCCGGCGAGCAGGGCTCCCCGTGGCACGGCGGGGGCCGTGAGCGGGACAAGCCCCATGCTGGCACTCACGGCCCTGGGCCGGAGGCAGCAYGGTGGTTGCGCATGAGCGCTGGCATATGCAGATGCCTTTTATAACTGAGCTTATAGCACAGTTAAGAAAAGGGCTGTGGTGGTAGGGGAAGCAGCCTTTTTCTCAGCCAAGTCAAGTTTTGCAGCTGATTGATCTGGGGATACAGTAATTTGACAATGGATGTTGTTATCATTAATTTTTTCATATTCAAAAGAAGTATTTGGGCTTTTTTTTTTTTTTTTTTTTTTTTTTTTTTTTATGACTAGTATTTGTGTGCATTGATAACTGAAAACTGAAATAATATGCTGCACACGTGTATTTTTCTATCTCCCTACAAGCACGACTCTTCACGGCCCCAGTTATTTATTAGGCTCTGCTGGTGATCGCGCAGCCATTAAGCCACGGCCAAGGTCAATGCTGTGCTGGTAGCTGAGGCTGCGGTGTTACAACGGTACGGGCTGGGGGCTGCGGCTGGGGCTGGTGCCCACGCCACCCTCGGGGCTGCTCAGTGCGAACGGCCAGCTCACATGGAGACAGCTAATGGCTTCGGGACACCCCCCCACACACACACACCTCACTTGCTGATCAACCTCTCCCTCCTTTTGTCTTTCTTTTTTTCCCTTGGGGGGCCGGGGGCACACGACCGCCCAGGAACGTTGCCTCACGTAAAGCCCAGCTCCGCCAAGCTGGACCGGCTCCTTTGCAGCAGGCCTGGCCCATGCTCCAGCTGCAAGGCAGTTAAAGCCAGCGAATGCTGCAGGCAGCAGCCACATAAATACTCATTTTGGAAAAAGAAAAAAAAAAAGAAAAGCTATGCTAACAGAATGTCAGCTCTAACTTACCCAAATGCTTTGTAGMTATCCTACCTTTATTTTTCTAATTTTTGAGTCCTCTTCTCCCCCCATCCACCATCTCTCCCACCATCACGCCTTTTCAGTTATCTCTTCCCTTTCCTTGAGGAAATGAGCATCTAGGAACACAAATATAAACTTCACGTAAGGTACATCATACACTCATTTCCTTGTGATGGTATAGCAATTGGCTGGYTTCACCTTTGCTTTCTAACAAGACCAGTTTGTATGCTAGTGCTCCTGTGTTAAGATGCTAGTCACTTGAGAGCATCTCAAACCACACTATTTTTTTTTTTGTCTTTAACCATGCAGCTTTCCCACCTAACGAATAATTTGCAAAGATAATTTTCTTTCTACCCATCTTTTACAATAAATCAATGAATAAATAAATTATAATGCAGTAATTAAATGTATAATGAGATGGGCAACAACTATTAATAAATGCAGAGCTAGTTGCCCAAAGGTGAACAGACTTCCCCTCTCTTCTTACAAGCCACATAATGATGTTCCTATGATGGAAAAAACAAGCAGCTGCTAAACATGTAAATGAAACCAAGAGATACGAGTTCACACTGTAATACTGTTCTTCAGCCTCATTATTATCGTCACATTATCAGTTCTTCTATGACTTTTTTCCCCTGCATATTTAAAGATGGGGGGAATAAATACGCAATTATTTTTAGACATTCCTCTGCCAAATACCTTGCTGAATGAGCCTGACAGTGCTGCTGAAGTGTCTGCTCCCTTTGGTAACCTAAAACTGATGCAGTATACCTGAGTTGTAGAGCTACTGAAAACAGTGCTGTTCTGCAGGAAAAGCAAAAGAAAATGCTGAAATTCTGAGTTTTTTTTTTTTTTTGTAAGGAATGGAAAAACTTCTTTAAAAAGAAAAACATTCAGTATTAATATACATCAAACCTGGACAAAGCAATATATACAGGATATAAACTAATATATATTTTAATTTTAAACATGGATATAAATTATAACATTACTGATATGCTCTCAGCAGTTTGATATTGTCAAAWGGAAAAAGTAGAATGATCTTAATATACCTTTCTTGCCCCAAGTTCTTGCTGCTGAAACAGGCTCCAGGATGTTTCATTCTTGCAAGTAGTCTACGTTCATTCTTTTTTCCCTATTCAAAATGAAGTYAAAATGAAGTGCCATAGAGTTAACCTATCATAAGAACATTTTTTTTTTCAATAGCTGCAACCATGGATCACTGGCCATTTTACCTTTTCTGAAGGCTCACACTCCCCCCACTGTGATTGCATGTGCTTACTTGCATGCACACTTCACCACAGGCGCTCACAGTATTCAGAAAACTTTTTACCTGCAAGGTAATGATTGATCCACTAACTGTGTTTGCCCYAGTTTGATCATACTCTGGCAAGAATGATCCATTAATGAGAGAGTGGTGGCAGCACTGTCCAACACATCAAGTTGTTGATCTAAAACTTTCTTATATTTAGAGGAAGAAGGGTTTTCTTTCCCCTCATCCATTGTATACTGGCTGAGAATTACAAGGCCAGCTCATTAGTTAGCAGAGACTTCAGTGAAGTTACAGTGCTTGATTTATTGTAATAGATGGTAGGAAACAGAATTATCTTAGCAAATTAGTTTTGCTGATATGAAAGCTGGCCAGCAGATAAGATGCAGTGCCGGTGTTGAACCTGACCTGCAAGTGCTTCTAATGGGGTTATGCTGACTCACCGCAGATTACGTCCCTACAACTTTACAGAAAATGACCATGAAGAACAAGCAAATGAGTCATGACCGTGACCATGACATGCATGCAGTGCACTACCCGGGAACCATGCCCTTGAGACTGTCCTGCTGCCCTGAAGTTTCCAGCAAAGGTGAGAAGTATTAGCTGAGCCAGTCATGATTTTTATGCAATTTAAACACTGAGCAGGAGGCTGTTTCACACAGAAGGCTAGACAAGGTATTTATCAACTTGCTTATTCTAGTCACGGAAGTTCAACTGTATTTATCAACCCTAATGAAGCAATTTCTTTGGCTTTCCATTGCTGCACCTGTCTTGTTCTTAAAAATCTAGCAGCTGGCATGATGGGGACCTATGGCAGTCCGTCGACCTATTGAGGTTTTCTTCCAGTGATACATATAGTCTTATATAGGCTCTTTCATCCAAATGAATCCAAAGGCATCTAAGTTGCCAAACCTCAACACTTCACTGATCTGCTACCACTCACTTGCTTTACACAGGAAGCAATGGCAAAAAAAATCCCAAAGCATTTAATGAGTTCACAGTGTATGTTGTTTAGCACTGATACAGCTGTCTCGGAGGGAGTGTGCAAACGCTGTTTAAAACCAGGCAGAAAAAKAGATACAGGCAGATATGACAAGCTCAGATTAGGAAAGAATTTGGTTTGGGACTGGTAATTAGTCACATTTGTGCGTGTGTATGTCCAGGTGGTTGTGGAGAGGGCAGAGTAGCGATAAAATAAAGCAAGAACTTGTTTTGCCATTCATTATCTTGCCATTGCTACCTGGAGTATGAGAGCCACGGTGGGGAACCTGGGACAAAAGCCTTCAGGTGACATCGTTGGTTTATTGCCACGCAAGGAGCTCAGACTACATTAAATTAGCATAATATTCCTAAGCATGCATTTTAAAGAGGTGCAACTAAGTGTCTGTAACTTTATGCTGGGTCCCTGCAGCTGGCATGAGGAATTTTTTCAACTCTAACTCTGCCWGCAGCATGTGAAGGATCCCTTTCTGACCGACTGATAGTTTTATTAATGTTTGCCCTCTAGATGCAGTTACCTTGCAAGCCCTGAGACACCCACAGTTTGGTTGGCAATGCTGKCTCTGGCCTCACAGTCCAGAATCTTGGAGCTTCATAGGGTGATTGATTTTATGCCTTAAGCCAAACCTACATAAAAGTAACACTGCAGACTTGTGAAAGACCTCACCATGCAAGGAGCCTGAGAAACGTAGGCAGAAGCCCTCAGCCTTACAGATACTAGTTTCAATGGGTGGCCAAAGCCTTGCCACTTGGAGGGGACCCAGAAAAATATATTTATCAATCAACAGTGTAGAAACAGGTGACTAACAAGAGCTTTGCGCTGTGGTTTATAGCATGGGTCCTATTCCTGCAGAGGCCAGGAAACCTGCTAGACTGTCTACAGCCAGAACCACAGCCACCTCCTTTAGTTCTTGCAACAAGTGTGCAGAAATTTAAAGATAAACATGGATAGTAATAAAATGATAAAGATGGAGCGAGGGGGGGGGGAGAATGAACACTTTCTGTAAGGTAAGAACTCAGTGATAAATAGATCTGTGCATATTTCCCATCCTCATTCCTCACTTGCCAAGGCTGATGCTATTTTCATTAGGTCATGTTACCAAACATATCATTTTATACAAAGGTGCAGTATATCACAACTGGAGGTTGAGGTGCTTGTAGTGAACACAAATGAGCTTGTAATGGTCCATCTGCTTTGATTTTATTTAGTGATCCCTCAAGGGCTGGGAGCTAGAGTGAGAATAACAATGCTTCAACCCATCTGCTATTGTAGTACCAGCTCCAGTTGAATTATCACATGTTCTGAGTGGCTGGCATATGCTGTGACATAAAGCTACAAGAAAGTGTTGCTCTCCAGCTGTTGTGTTGACAAATACTTTTCAGCCAGTCATTAAGTTCAGCTCAATAACCAGGGGGAAACTGCAGCTAAAAGTTGATTATTATTTTATTTTATTTTAAGCATTAGAAATCACTAGTACAATATATTCTATTTAAAAATGTGTCACTAAGGGCACACATTGTATATGAGCTCTAACAATAACAATTTCTTTGTGATGCCCATAAATTTTGGTGTTATAGGCTTTGATGGGCATCTCTGTAACTGACAGTGTAAATCTTAAAAATGAAACAATGGCTAACCYTATTCAGGAAGCAGCACATCTGAAGCTGACTGTGAATATAAAAACTTGCTAGTTTAGTAGTGCTATGGGCCATGAGCATGCCTCACTAAAGAAGGTAAGACTCCGAAAGAGACTGTGATCTGAAGCCAYGTGCAATGGCTGACAGCAAGATTGACTTTAACTGATGAAGAAAGCATGAGGGGACCAGCGCAGAGACATTTACCCAGTGCATGCTACAGATTTGGATAGCTCATCTGGCCTTGCACCCCATCTGCACTGCAAAGTGTGAGAGCTAAAAGTGGCAACTGATTCTGCGTTTGCTTCCTCTTCCACTCTTGGTGGGCTGCTGAAGAGCTATGGCCATGATGTAAGCACCCTAAATTGTGCCCATGTGGAAGACCTGCTTCAGATCCAGCAGGGTGTTTGTAGGACCCTTGCTGGTAATGGCCAAGACTGTCCCCTCCTTCTTCCTCTCCCTCCACCCTGTCCTTTTGGGGCTGCTATGTTTGGGACATGCAAAAGTGATAGCACACACGCATGTGCCTGTGCATGTGTGTATTAGATCCACCAATGTGTCGGAGAACAAAATAAGGGGAATTTCCCACAAGTTCAAAGGCTGACAGCACACAGCCAGATGTGTGTTGGAAATGTGATGTTTCCTGCACAGCCTAACGTTCCTCTCCTTCTCCTAAGAAAGTACCCAGACAAAWCACATGCCTTTTGGGCACTGTCCTAGGCATTCAATGAGAACAGAGCAAATACAACCTGCTCTTGCATTACACCAACCATCTCCAGAACTCTTTTGCCTAATCTGAGAGAGCTCCAATGCAGGTGGAGGGATCTGTGAAGTTTTCTAACCATAAGACACTCAGCAGTGGTACCGAATCTTTGGCGCTGCTGTTACAGAGCCCAGCTATCAGGGAAGGCAGGGCATGTTTGCTGGAGCATGGCTCTTGTGCGTTTCTGTTAACCATTGCATTAGGGATTCAGTTCTTAAATACGACTTACGCTTGTATTTTGTCTCCAAAAAACAATAGGCACTCTTTATACTGAAGCATTTCAGTTCTAGAGGTTTATATTTCCTATTGTATCCAAGGACCTGTGGGTGCCAGCTGTCACTGGTGCTGTCGTACTATGATCCCCCTGGCTAGTGCAGGAATTGTTGATTATGTTGCCTTTTGAATCAGTTGATTACCATGAATAATAGGCCAAAAAGGCTGTCAGCATTTTGACTTTAACTATAACTGTTACAATTAATTATGGGTTTAATTAGCATATATGCCTAGCAGTAGAGAATATAATACTTCATGGGTAACAGATGATCCTGCAGCTGTAACATAAAGTGTGATACAGGTTGGGATACAGATAGTTATTAATAAATGGCTTCTATTGTTTGAGGTCCTTATTTATACAAATTAGCAGGCATGACATAATCAACCCAAACTGTATAATTTATAATAATTGATTTCATTTTGACTGACCACCAGTCGGCCTACTACATGCCCTCAGAAGAAAAATAGCCCTATTAGGATAAGTTTAATCCTAAACATAGCTAATGAATCCTATTACTTTAAGGTCATATTTGAAGCTTTTGTTAATTGTCAGAACCATTTTAAATTGATTAGAGGTAAATTAAATCAATGTAATGTTTAGAAAAACAATATTTCTAATGGATGAGGCCAAGCTGACCTCGAATAAACATATTTATCAACCGATTTCAGTGAATGAGAAGGCTAGCAGCTGGGCTCATAATTCATGATTGTCTATAATATGGGAAATGTCACTATCTAGGCAATTAATTATGTCAGGTAATAAATCTGTTGCTCACAGTTGAGCATTTGCCAGTTGGGGTGACAATCCCCTCAGCAAGTTTATGATGTTCAGAGACTCTCCCTCCAGCCCAGTCCTACATCTCCCTCCTCCCCCAAACTCACACTTTACTGTAGCAAAACAACAACATCCAACCTTAGGAGGATGAACCTGGTATGTTTCCATAACTTCCAATCGCTTGGACAAACTGATGACTTAGGATGAAGCATTTCTCTGACTAGTCATTTTGAATAAAAGGGACATACTGTGGTGAAAAAGGTTTYGCTGAAATGTACCACAACATTTCCCAGGTTGAAGAGTTCCAAAGCTGTTAACAGATCCTTACAGGATATTATCGTCAGTGACTGGGGTGCAGTAAATTATTGAGCAGCAAAATGTATAATGATTAAAGAAATAATAGTCTTGCATAATTTTGATAGTGTGAGAAATTCAGAATGAGTTAGCAAGAAGTAGGCTACGTGATATTTCACAGTTAATGATAAGTACAGTTTAATGTAAGCAGGACATAGGAAAAATGATACAGAGAGGTAGGATCAGTTTTAAGTTAATCATACATTCAGCAGCTCAGGAAAAAGTCTGACATTATTGTGGACAAATGACACAAAACATCTGTTCTCTGTTCAATATTTTGTCTCCCAAAAAGCAAAAGTAAACAAATTTTCATGAAGGAAGAGAGAGAAAATAGTACAACAAATAGCACAGCAGTAAATAGAGACAGACAGATTCTCACTTGTATAGTATTATATGCTCAGTACGAATTGTCTTATATTGAACAGACCATAGTAGAGCCAGTAAGACTAAGTAGAAGCAATATAGCTTATCTATATAAAGACAAGGAAAAGGAGGAGGACGAGCAATGGAAAGCTCACTAAATTCAAAAGAATCTGAAGAAGTTCTGAAAGACTGAAATCCTTATTTTGGGTGCTTTATTCTCCAGACCTATCATCACTGCATGTTGATGCAAGACGACATGGTCTGGTCACCATGTTGAAATGGCATTGTGTTTGCAATGAAGTAAGTCTCCTCCTGTTTCAAGCATGGGCTGTTTTTTTTTTTTTTTTTTTTTTTTTTTTTTTTTTTTTTTTTTTTCAGACTAAACTAGAAGCTACACCACTAAATTGGGCCTTAGGCCCTGAACTGTACTAATAAACGATCATAGCCTGACAGCCATAATAAAGAGTTAATACAGCCTATGCAGTCTTAGATTTTGCACAAGGGAGGTACAATGCACTAGCTGGTACACACTGCACTGCCTTGTGGAACCAAAGTGTGGGCTACTATAAATTAATTATGTGTCTTCAGTGGGCCACATCAAACAGCTCTTATCAGCTACAAATGTCTTATGAGTTGGCCTCTTCTGTCTGAAGTACATCACTAGGTTCTTAAAAAGTAGGTGTGGAAATGAGAAGTACTCAACTGCAGGTTGTAGGGTTACATATATTACGAACAACAGATGTATAAAAAGCCGTTCAGTAATAATATGGACAAATAACATAGCCACCTATGAAAAGAAGAAAATACAGATGCTTTCTGGGTGCCCAAGCAAGGTAGAACACATTCATCTGAGGTCCCCACCAGCAGGGTTTTCTTTGCATCATCTGATGGACAAACATTCATGTTTTAGTAAACAAGAAATGAGAAAAAGGCTCAGAACTAAAGGTCATCTGACAGGATCAGACACTACGAAGCACTCAGAACTACACCAATGTAGGACAGATGCCCTCATTTCTGCTGCTTCTCTCATGGAGGCTAAAAGCACTCAAAGGCCTCAAGCCCATGTTCACTTTCCACTCGGGGAAACGGTTTGGGTTACGCAGTTCAGCTTCCCTCATGCTTTGCCATGAGTCTGCTCTGCAGGGCGGCTTGCCTGTGGTTGTGCTGTGAAAACAGCTGCTTGGCCACTACCTTTGACAAGGTGTAGTACAGCTCRTCAGAGTGGGTAAAATCAAGACTTGCCCTCTATAGAAAACTCTTCTGATCAGCTATTATTTGAGTTACTGAGAATAAAACATCAAGCCACAGTAAGAGAGATATTCATCCTTAGCACATACAGACAGCTGAAACTGCCACTTCACTCAAAATCACCGGCTGATATGTTGCAGATTCTACTTGCAATTAAACATTCAAATAAAAAATGTGGCACATTTGCACATACTTTATGATCAGGTTTGGGAAAACATGAGAAAATAGAACCATCAGCTGTGAAACAATGTACTGGAGGGCTCCTGGATATTAGGAATCTGTGTGTGTGTGTCCATGTATATGTGAGAAAGAATGAGAGACTGTGTTTGTATGTGTATGTATAATCACTGTTTCATTTCTTGGGTAAAAGTTCCCTCCACCCTTTCCTTTATGGTGAGGAAAATTGCTCTTCTAACCTGTCTTCAAAATGTAATAACTCTACTTGCAACCAACCACTGTAGACCCTGACTGGACTCTGAATTATTAGTGTGAGATGAAACATTTCTTTAACAAAACTGAGTCCTTTAATATCCCCCATCTCTGTTATTAGATGGACAAATGAATTTTACTTTGAACATAACATGTGGCATTGTCTGAAAATTGCTGGTATGAACTGAAGTTGGCAGGTATTTTCTTGCTCTCCTCGTCAGTGATTGCCATTTATTATATGTTGCACCTTTATCTGTCAAATACTGCAGAGCGCTATATTGATTTGTGTCTGCCGCAAAGCAAAGGTCACTTTGATCAACATACTACAAAACCAGAAAAAGTAGGGTTCTGACATTTCATTACCTGGGAAAAAAAGGACTAAAATAAATAAGAATATGTTTGAGAACAGAGCACTTCAATATCACAGTGTGCAGTAACTGTAATTAACAAAAGAACTGCTCTATTGAGGTTAAAGAGAAAAAAAAGAGCAGGCAGGTTTTGCAGGGACTATTCTTTACATGACTGATTCTGTAACATTACAGCTGTGATCTTACTGAAGGGTTACATTCATTACAAATCAAATATATTGGCTTCCGAGAGTCAGGCTTCTAATGAGCAATAAAATTCAGGAACTCTTTAGCAAATTGGGGAAGATTTTATAACAATTTTTAATTTTGTCTCAGAAACCCTAATGAGATCAGGGACTTCCTATGCTATGCCCAGCTGAAGAGATGGTCCCCACCTTCAGGAATTTATAGTCTGAATACAGAGAATGGGAGAAAGAAACGGGTCTACCGCTATACCCAGCTTGCCCTGGGTCCACAAGGGGTTTGTGGCAGAGCCAAAAATTAAGCCCAAATCTTCATCTTCTAAGCCTAGTTCCCAATAGCTTAGTTGTCTTTCAACAATTTACTGAAGGAATTGTAAGGTAAGTGTGTCACAAATGACCTACTCTTGTCGTCCTTCATGCCTAGTTTCTTTTGGAGAACCCCTACACTTTGCTTTAGTGGGATTAACAGATGCTTCTACCCTATACATATAATATAAGACCAAAATTTCTGTAGTTCTCCATTCTTATAGACATTTCTCTTTTACATTTTAAGAATTTGCTTTCAGAATCAGTGTAGCTCCCTTCTCCTTTCCTAATAGTTCTTGTTTTCAGGATTTCCTTGCTTTTGCAAGAAAACCTGAAAGTCTTCCATATAAGCATCTATTTTTGCTAGTATAAAAATTATTTTTGTTCTTTTTCACACAGCACCCAGATGCCCTCACTCAAGAGCTGGGTTGCTAGACCATGCTCTCCTGCTTTTGGGGCACTAAGTTCTAGAAGCCTTCACCAGCAGAGGTGGCTCTGCGGCTCTGCAGCCCATTATTTCTCTGGAGCTGGGTTGGTTAATTCACATCCCTCCTCCCTTCGAACTTGATCTTTATATATAGAAAAAATGAATCTTTGATCTTAGTAGTATTACTGCCCTACCTGACTACAAGAACAAAGTGGTCAAACTATTGCTGGGGAGTTTTTTTTTTTTTTCCTGATTTTAAATATAGTGTTTAATCTTTTGCCAGAAAAGTCACATTTGTACTGGAATACAGCAAGCAGTTATACCTAGGATCTTTTGTTATATCTAAGATCACCAGGGTGCACATCACAGCTTGCATGGCATATGGCAGTGCTTATCATGTCAATAACAAAGTCTGAATAATGCAATTCTTGGTTGTAATTATCTTTTATTATTATCAAGGGTCATTCCTGGGCTCTTCATCCTTCCAACTCATGTGGAATTTTGGCCTTCCTTATTAATTAAATAGCTAGTGTGATTGAATTAGCCAATTAGCTCTGCCTGAAGGGATGAGCATTGATCCAAACAGAGGGCCTAATTCCACAAACTTGTTGATATGAGAGAGAGTCTTGCAGGGAGCTGGCTGGCAAGAGTGGGCTCACAGGATTTAGCAAGCTACTGTTTATCTAGCCCCGTTAATTTGTGATTGTAATTGTAATTTGTGATTGTGATTTGTAATTAGACCAGGTCAAAATGTTTTATTTGGATATTTTCCTATTGGGAAAATACTGTTTGTAAAACATGCAACCTTTCATGGGGACATGCTTGACTTTGCTGAAAATGTGTTTGAAACAATTGGAACAGAGCATGTAGACATCGATGCCTTGTGTTTTGATGTTACTGGGTTTTTGTCTCAGAATGACCTTAAATAGTTTTATTATCATTTAAAATATGTAATGTTTAAATTGAAAATCACAGAAAAGCCTTTAAACATCATAGAAAGACAGTCCTGAATTTTCAAAGGTATTAGAACAATTTTGCTGTAAAATTCTCTATCACAGGAAATGCCACACCAAGCAAAAAAATTAGACTCCATCTTAAATAGTTACCTCAACAAGACACTGCATATTCACTAATCCTAAAGCACAGATTTAAATCCCTTATAGCAACAGGAAACGGGTATTTCAGCAGGGCTATGAGCATTCTTAAGCCGCTGTGCCTAAAAGGTAGATAGGATATGTATGCAAATGCAGCTCATCTTGCTTGTACTCCACAATTCCTGCTCCCTTTTCTGCCTCCCTTTATCTTGACATGTTTACTATTTCTTTACACTGTGCTTCACTGAATAGCAGATCAAACTTCAAAGGAACTTTTAGTTTCACATTTTTTCCAAGCTCCTAAGCTATTCTTTTTCTGACAGCAGTGGATAAGAAATTGTCACTACTGCTGGTGACATGTCATTGGGAGATACAGAAAATAACAGATGGGCAGCAGTGAGATATCAGCAAGTAACTTCTTTAAAAGACTGTGTTGACATCACAAACTATGAGAGCAGAGGGAGAATGACCCCCAGAAGGGAACCCAATCTGCTCAACTCTTTCTAACACACAGGTGTTAGTGAAAGGCCTTATTTGTTTCTTTACATAGATAATATTGGATTTAAGTTTGTTTGAAGTTTAAAACAACTATGTTAGAATTAATGGAAACTATTAATAAGGATTAAGAAAAGAACGAAGGGATTTAGCCACCAACTCAGTGCTTTAAATGGTATCACCGAAATTATAACTTTAGGATTGCTCATGTAACTGGCACAGCTGAATGCCATTAATAAAAGAGTCAGGAATCCATGACTGCAATGTGAGATCATTGCGTTATGACATTTTGACGTCAGGCTGATGGATCTAATTTTCTAAATTCAGAACAATTGATTATGACTTTAAAAAAGTATGGCTCATTATCAGCTTATCCAGGCAACTGCTGACACCAACCATACGTAACACTCATTATGTTATGTCAAAAGTTATTGCTTTGGGTGGCCACAATTTCTGAGAAAATTAATTGCAAGATGTTATAGTATTAGTATATTGCATAAACCAAAACAGTACATGATAGTTGCAAGGAAAATATTATATAGGCAAAGAAAAGACAGTGATCTTTAGCCTTGCCTAAGCGCATTTTGCATGTAACAAACAGATGGTCCAAGCTGTCTATAAGAAACCTGTCCTTTCTGGTGGTAATAGAAAACTATGTAAAACAAAACTTGGGTTTCATTCACCACATTTTGTAAAACGCCTATGAATTTGTCTTTCAAAGCAGAAGTCACACAGATCCATGAGAAAACAGACTTTCTTGACTTCAAAGAGAGCAGAGTTAGTGCTAATTACTTTTGAAAAATCTCATGCTATGCTGCACCCTATAGTTTAAATTTAAAAACAATGAGACGGTGTTTTATTTATAGTAAATTACAGTTCAGGCCAAACTTTTGCTCCAGAGCATAATTTCCAGAGYGGATGACATGCACACTGTAATGGAGAGTATATTAAACAGAGGGCATAACAATATTCCTGGTAATAAAATAAAGTATTACTAATCCAGCCCAATACACTGTTCTGTACTGAGTGCTACTTTCAAAAGAAGTTCAGATTACAACAGAAAATAATCAAAAAATGTAATGCAAAATGTGGTCTGTGCACCAATACATTAGGGTTCTRTGTCTCCTTCAGAGTTCTTGGAAAGAATCTAAGGCACCGAAAGATAACCCGTTGCAACAGAATTTTAGGTCTGATATAGAGTGAAGACAGAAAATAGACAAGAAGAGACAGATTTATCTCAAGAGATAAAGCACCTAAATACCCTCAGCTACCGGCATCTGAACTGCTAGATGTAGGATATACAGGATTTCAAACAGTTTCAAGTAGTTCAAACAGTTTCAAACCACCACATTTAACATTATATTAATTTGGCTTGGGGGACATCATATTGTATTGACTTTCCATCTAGGAAGCTAAGACATTAGACAATTACAAGTTCAATAATATCACTAATTCTGCCAAGTCTTGCCAATTATCCTGTCTCCCAAAGGGCAAAGAATACAGAACAGCTTCAGACTGAGAAAATCAGCTTTTTACAAAAAAATTAAAGGAAAAGCTAGCATGAAGGAATATTCTTTTGAACTAGAGAAGGGTATGATGAAAGGAATTTTTTCCTCTGCTAGAAAAAATTTGCTGTCTGGCTGAAATAAGGAGGAGGTTATTCAGGTAGGGATTTACTCTTACCRTATGTACAGTAGGAGTAGGACTTTAACCCATGGATTATTTTTGGAAAAGCCAAGTTTTAGCAATAGCTTCCCACTAACAATTACTGATCAATCCTTTTGCAAAATTCTCTCTGTTTTGGAAGGCCATCTAACCATTAAGTAAATTGTGATGGACTAACGCATATTTGTACCTGGAATATGACAGAATGGCTCTTGGGAAGCAGCAATTTCCAACACTTGCTATGCTTGTTGAACTGGTCTTTCAGATCATTGAATAAGTCTCTGTGTGTTGGTTTTGTGAATTCATGTTCATACATATGTTGTTGACTGACATTTACATGAGACAGTTTGCTACTGTTTTGAACCTAGGCTGAGCATATATAGGGAGCTGTGATCTATTTTGATCTGCGCTTATTTTATGTCTATAATGATTGGGGTAAATGGATACAAAAATCACAGGACAGTGGAGACTTGTGACCATCACCAATTAGCACTACTTAGACTCCTAGCTCCTGTAAATTACTATAATTATGAGCTAGAGTTTTCAGGGGAAAAATTGTTTGGGGCTGTATCAGATCTTGAGAAATACTACTTATGTTACATCACTGTATCAGCACAGACAAATCCTAAGAATAAAAACTAGATTAGGCCCTAAATGTCAGTTCAGCACCATGGCACTGGAATTGTTTTCTTTTTTTTTGTTTTAGCTGAATTTTCAAAATCTGCCCATTTCTGGTACATATGACGTGACATGGATTTAGAACCACTCATAAACTACCAACTGAAGCCTTCTAAGCAATTCATCAATTACTGAATTTAAGCCAAAATTTTTCTTCATCCTTAATGGAGAAGTCTGATACAATTTAATAAGGATGCTGCAGAATATTAATAGTGGGTTTTTAGAAATTGCTCTGAACAGCTACAGAATTCACTGTTCCATGTTGTCCAGCTGTGGCAGTTTGAACGCTTTATAGAAGGGAACACAGTTCTTCATCATTTTTAAAAATAGATAAAAGAGAGAAAGGAAGGGAGAAAAGCATTATGTTTAATATTTCCTCTAAGAATGCCTTTTCTTGTCAATAAATAATAATAARAACAACTGAATCACATAACAGCAGCTCCAGGCCTTGGGTTCCTGACACTAGGGTAAGCTTATGTCCCCCAAGATTTTTGCAGGCTGCTCTCGTAGCCCTCTCCAGTGCAGTTCAAGACCTCCCCAACCTGTCCCATGGTGGCTGTTCAGTTCTCTAGGCTCCAGCAACACCCTGGCAAAACCCTCAGCTGGTGCCGGCTTGCTGTGCATCTTGCTCAGCATGCACCCTTCATCTGGAGCTGTGCAACAGGTACTTTGCCTAAGAAAGTTGCAAAAATCTTCCAAATAAATAACTAAAATTTAACCACATGGTCCTTTCTTCCTGTCTGCTTCCTTTCTGCCTGCAAGATCTTAGAACTTTTTTGGTCATTCTTCTTTTTGTTTTTAGCTTCTCTGAAACATGTCCATATCATCTATACTCTTCAAAGTCAGTAAATTACTGGTCAGTGTAGTTTTTGAAATGGAACTCCCATGAGGGGAGCTGGATCTCACCAGAACACAGCCAAAAGCGCCTGACTCCACTTGTTGAAAAGGCACAGAATTATCATATGCACTAAGCTTCCTTGTAGAGACCAGAAAGACACTTTCTAGAAAAAACAACTCCATTTACTGGTCAGACTGTAAAAATAGAAATGGAAAAGGGAAAAAGTAACCTAAAACCTATCTACTACTGTTAAACAGTATTTATTTATTTATTTTTATTTTTTTATATTTTCCCCATGTTCCTTAGCTTAATATGGCTCATCTGGAAAGGATGACTTGGTTTTCATACTGGCTTGACTATTATATATTTGGCATACATAAGCAATAGCTCAGCAAATAGAAAACAAAAAAAGGCATGAAGCATCATCTGTTGGGCACAGAAATCCTCATCAATAGATTTTTAGCATATGTAGGTTTAGCAGTTATACAAGCAGTATTTTAACAACGGTGTTAAAATTTAAAAATTTTAACAATTTTAACCACCAGTGGTTGATGCAATTGTGTTATTTTACTTGCAAGGGATACTAAAACAGCTATGTTAGAAGTCTACTGATGTGTATGCACACAGTTCTGCAAGACCCTGAAAGGCAAATAGTGAAGTGCACCTTTAGAGTATGGATAGACTCATGGCTGTTCTTAGACAGACCCACAAACAGCCAATTTCAGGATCAAGTTGAAGACTGTAAGAAAGTAAAGAGTTAATAATGTGTTGCAAATACTGTTCAGCCCTGACCACCTTTGTGTTGACTTGTTYTGAAGCAGGTTCATGTTGCTTTCCAATATGAAATGTTTTCATTTATATTAGCAACTCTTCCAAAAGGTAGACTTAAAAAAAACCCCAGCATATATAGAGTGGTAGCAGTTAATTTATCCCTCAGACTACCAGTTTCCAGCTTTAGGCAGCAACTAGCTCTTAAATTTCCAGGGAAGAGGGAGCTCAGGATGACCAAAGCAGCTACTTTGATCTGCAGAGCACTTGGGACAATTACCTTGTGGCCTTATTAATTCTGCGAGGTCTTAACCCAGACACCCAGGGATGGTAATTTAGATGTCTTGAGGAGTTATTTAACATCTCATGTACGAAAGATCTGTACATTTTGCTGTGAGTGACATCTTGTCTTAGTATCACAAGTGGGTGATAGGTGGCTGATAATGCCACTTACTTTCTTATTTCCCCATCCAAAACGAGCAAAGCCTAGAGACAGAGGAAAGCCCCCAGTGAAGCAGCACTGTCATTCATTATGTTGATGATTATTTAGTATTTTTCAGACTGTAGGAGTCTATGGCACTCAGTGCTGTACAAATGAGCAGCTAGAGATGACCCCCTTCCCAGAAAGCTTTCCAAAGACAAACAGTGCTATTAATAAGAAAATGGGGTAAAGCAATACTAGGCAATGCAGTAGCCCATGACTTAATGTTTTGCTCATTTTCATAGAGTAAAATGAATGTCAGTTCCAGTTAGCTGAGCTTGTTTTGAAACTTGGAAGAGTACCACTGCCAATGCAAGTTGGAGATGAAGTCAAAGACAGGCTATAGCTGTTTACTTTTTACAAAGGTAGAAAATAAATAGAAGATTCTCCCATGAAGAAAAGTGTATGTGCTGCCCCTGCTCTCTGCCCCATCTGCTTCCCACAGTTAGAATGAGGTTCTGAAGGACTAGACTTTGGGAAGAAATGAAGAACAGTAGTAGAAAAGACAAAATTCCTGTTAATATAACTAGGAAAGACTTTAAACACTGCATTGATGAAGTTATTTGAAATGTGCACTGCCTCTCAGTGGTACAAAGTTAAGTATAAGGCTTAGGAAAGTGGGCCAATATCAGTTTTTAGAACATTGTTAACTCTTACTCTATGAAATCTCCTTTTAGCCACTTATTCAGTCCAATAAAGAATCAAAAAGCAATGAATGGCCTATTATTTAAGTCACTACTTAAGCATTTTGAGGCTATAACTTAGAGATGTGATTTCTCCCACCCCCATCCCATTCTATCCCACAGAAAACTTGTGATTTTATGTGCTTTTTTATGCATGTATTAAACAAATGGCACAGCTGAATAGCTTTTCTTAAAAACTGGACATTCACCAAAAAGAAGTTTGCCAGCACAGACAATTAGGCTTTCTTCTTTTAACAATAGATTGACTGACTGGCACATTTGAAATGCGAGCGTATTTTTTATTCCTCCGTTCACCCTTTGAGCTGATAAACATGAACAATGGGAAACAGCTGGGACAGGAAAACATTTTAGTTTGTATTTTCAAAGCAAGCAAGAAATAAACCCATCAGTGAGAGCCAGATCACATCTTCTGCCTTAGGGGTAGTCAGCAACTGGGGGGAAAAATACGATCCATATTTTTAATCAAACATTACATATTTATTAATGTGCAGCTGGCCCATTGTGTGCATGATTTTTTTTTTTTAACGCTGCGCTGCGTCCGTCAGCCTGACATTGTTCTGTATCTGACATTACTCTATAAGGATCTGGAAATGCACAGATTTAATAGGAATCATTGAGACAATTGCTTTCTGTATTATTAGGTCTGTGTGACGTAGGTACCATCTGAAATTCAATTTTAGAAGAAAAATAAGATATTGTTCCATCAAGACAATATTGTGCACCTGTGATACAGTAGGAACATACATCCTCCCAGCCTCTCCTATTTTCCTTCTCACTCATCCAACTTTTTGACCATTTAATGATGCATGCCTCTCTTTTGTTAAAAATGTTTGGGCAAATGTATTTTGATCCTTATTGAGATTAAACTTTCAGTACATCTCCCTGGTAGCAAAGGTTGGGCTGTTCATTAGTTGGAGGTTTGGCCTTGTCAGGTTCCATTGACTGTTGGCTAAAAGGATCACTTTATCATCATTTGTCTGCTATGGAGACAGTCTTTATTCAGCCTTGATTCCTCTGGGGTCACAGCTGTCATAACTTCACTTGCTTTATAATGCAGACCTCAGTTTCACAATTCCCTTAGGTAGCTGTCTAATAGATTCAGTTTACCTTAATATAGGTAATATGTTACTTACAAAGAAATACAAGGGAAAGGAAAGGACAATATTGCTTAAAACATCATCCTCCTAATCTACTGCTTGGTATCAATCATTTGGAAATGATGTTAAACTCAGCAGAAAAGTATGCTTCCCTTTTGGGTTTAAAATGAGATCTGGGTTTTACTCKCTAATCTTTTAGCTGAAAATCTTTACACAGAACCCTCAGGCCTGGTTTTGCACTGGTGAAGGTTGAGATAATGCCATAGATTTCAATGAAGCCATGATGCTTTGGAGATCAAGACCTTCACTTGCTCATCTACCCAAGATCCTGCATCTAAAAGATGTCTGTGGGAGTATAGGCTTTTTCTGATTTATTCTGGGGGATTGTTTCAATTTGGGATTTTTTAAACACTCTAAAAGACTGCAACTAAGATCTTTCTTCATAAACCGCATATTCATATTTATAGTTCTCTTTTCTCTAGCTGTCTTTTCTTTAGCAGCTGCAGCTGCTGCCATCAACCTTTTCATTACATAATGGGATTTTCCTCCAAAACTTCCCAGCTCAGTGAGCAATGCTGGACATTCTCTCGCCAGGTTTTAATAGAAATCAACAYGAGCAATGGAATACTGTAATTTCTCCCGAACACCATACTGAGAACACCATTTGAAACACTTTCAGCCCCTAGGCTTCTGGCTCATCACTGCAGCAAACCTGAGTTGTTTCAATATCTCTTTGTGACTCTCGTAACAGTTCCTTTAGGTAAGAGCACTGCATTGGCAGGAGAGGCCGGACTGACAGCTGGGACTGGGAAGTGGGCAATATTCAGGCTCCTTGGATGAGAGCATTGTTAGAAAAGCGGTTCCTCCTCTGGCATTCAGGAACATTAGTAGGCAAATGAGGCAAACACTGTGGGCAAACAGATTATCTATCTATCTGCTGAACAATATAGTTTAAGTCAATCTGAAACCATAAATTTGACCTAAGGTCATACACTAACGTTTTGAGCTAGAAATCAGCCAGAAAAAATATGGTACTGCTGGCCTTTCTTCCACAATGGTGGCACCCACCCAGRAACTGAGCGCCTAGGGATGTTTCTGGCAAGAGAATTTGGATGGACATCTCCCACTCTGAAGTAGGTCCATCTTCTACAGAACCAGTTTTACACATGTTGACACAGTAACTGGGAATGCGATGATTTCCCTCAACATGAGGCCATAGAATCAACCTCTCTCTYCATTTGGTTTAAAATATCCTGAGATGTTTTACAAGAAGTGGAACAGCTTGAACAGGGTCTTGTGAGAACCCATCTTTGAGTACAGTGGTGGCTAGCACATTCACCCTGCAGGTTAGACATATTGGCTTTTGCACAACCAGCTTGACTTTGAAGGGGAGAAGTTCTGAGAAGTTTCAAGATTTGGTCTTCCTTCAAATTTCCATTAAAGAGCAAGAAAAAGAAAAAAAGAGAGTTTGATTTTCTAAAATCTGCTGGTAGCATCCGTTACTGTAAATAAAATRCTTACACTTATCATAGTCTCTACTTTGTATCTTCTAAGGACTTGACAGAAACATCTGTATGCTTCACTGAAGGTAATCCCCTCACTACATTGTTAGCAGCCCTACCAAAGAAGCTTTGCTTTTCATGTTTATTTTCAACAGGAAGAATGATGTTTTTAAGATATCACTGAAATGCACATAGCAGAGACAGATCTGAATGAAAAGCCTTAATATAAAATTATTTTTGTCCAGACAAAACTGTCATTAAAAGAAGGTCTTGCTATACAGAACTAGCCAAAAGAAAAGTAAAGTAACAATGTGTGATGGCAGCCTAATCTTCAAAGAGGGATATTACTTTGGGAAGTTTGATTTCCTTTGCATTTGCAGAAGTTTGTATGGTCAGAGTTGCACACTGGCCCCAAACCTTCCTCTTCAGACACAAGAGGATCCAAATACCAAATCCACTTCAGAATTCACTTACTAGCTCTTCTTTTTCCCCAGATATTGTTTATTGAACAAGTGATCGCATTTCTGAAAGAATACATACACACTATCAACAGCATATTTTCACAGTGCAGTTTCTTTCAGATTCCGCTCCGTCATATCTTGTGCCAGCATTTGTGCACTGGTAGGTGTTGAATTTCCCAGCCAATATCTTAACTAGAGTTTGAATTTCATTTAAGCTTCTAGTTTAACGCCAAAACTTACTGCACTGTAATATCTTAATTGTTTTAGATTGGCAAGCAAACAAGGAAATGGATCTAGAATGGTCTGGAAGGTGAGCTTTCCCTGTAAATATTATCTTTCATTCCCTATTATTCTCCTCCAAATATCTTCCTTACAAGAAATTAATTCAAAACAGTTATAGGGCAAATAAACATGACATAGAGSAAAAAAAATCCAAGCAATCTTTTTAAAGGGTTGCATAAAAGCTGGATATAAATGCTTGTTTCTAAGTGYACTGCAGCACCATCCATGAAAAGAGCCTTTAAGACAACTTATCTTACAGAGGAAAATGTCACCAGATACAGTGTTCATCATCAGGTGTACTACAGTGCATTCATATGCTTGTACCCCTCTTTGATTAATATACAGCAAAGATGGCCACAAGCACACAGAAAGTTTTATTGAGGTTTAAATCTTCATTCAAATGATATAAAAGGGTATTGATTGAAGATTTAGAATTCTATAAAGCTGCTTGGCCGTGTCTGTGGCAATCTATGCCACATAAAAACTGAAGTGCTTCTACTTTGTTATTGAAGCATTTCTACTGTAATTCCTTAACATTATGTAGCGCTCACAGTGTTGGGACATTACCACATCTGGAAGTATTCCTCTTACAGAGGAGCCTGCCCGCCATCAATTGTGTGGGATATTA
Organism: Rhea americana; assembly: GCF_003343005.1. Lineage (NCBI taxonomy): Eukaryota > Metazoa > Chordata > Aves > Rheiformes > Rheidae > Rhea > Rhea americana. The sequence continues at coordinate 5,752,581 of NW_028186150.1, forward strand.
TAGAACATACACACTGTTGATGTCTAGGAGATAATGGAAGAGGAATTGTTACTGCAATTACATATTATTATGCTTTTCAGAAGATAATGTGGGTTCATTCATGTGAGTATTTTGAACTAGCAAATACCATAATTGCTTACATGTCTGTTATARTCCTAAATTCAGTTGACATATCTGATGTACTGTTGTGTTTTTATCTGGCCAATTGCACATGCACTCTTTATGATTTTCCTCAGACCCGCATGTAGTGTGCAAACAAGGAACTTGTGCATCATCTATGCATTTCCCTCACAGTTTTAGCCCAAGTAAACACCCAGGAAAATAGAAAGGCAGAGCACTGTAACTGAGCACTTACCACTCTTCCCCAAGAATACAGAATTAGTCTAGGCGAAACCAGGGTAAGTGAAAACAATCCAATCACGCTGTAATGACAAATTTATGAAAGTAAGAGCATCTGGATTGTTTCAACTGCCCTTTCACAACATCCTGGATTGACAGAGAATGTGCGGCAAATTATTCACCCAGTCACTTAACTGGAAAACAAAGGGAGACGATTAAGAAACATCAGTATTCAGAAGTAGCAATCAAACAGACCCAGCCAAGGAGTGATGAAGAACAACAAGCCCAAGCCCAGCCAAGAAATGGTGCAGTCATCTCACTTTACAACTACAGGTTTAAGGTTTAACAATCCTTTGAAGACTTTCTTGCAGTAGAAAGCAGGAGGACATAGATAACAACAGATAGCTACATGGCAACAGGATAATGTTTGTATTATTCTCATGTTCACATTCAGTGACAGAAAATATTTGGAGAAGAGATATGTATTCTCCTAAATTCTTGCTTAATAATCCACTAGAGGGAGCTTATGTATAATCTCTGCTAGGCCAATAATGTTAAAGARAGTTTGGTTTTGCATAATTAGCAAMGATGAGGTAGTTACGAAGGGGAATATCTGCACTGCTATTCTTTTCTCCATCAGTCTTCTTGGAGCTCAGTAATGGTAYTTTTGGCATCTCCAGTTCCAASCAGAATAGCTACTTGCTTTTCTCAAGTGGAAGGGGTGATTTGATTGGAGTTAGCTGGAATTCATCTTCATCATCGACAGACTAAATATTCAGGGAAACAGCAGTTGCTGTTGAAGGGGAGATATACACTTGTAACAGAAAAATATTAGCAAGGTTTAACTTTCCCTATCTTCTGTCTCCATATTTTAATTCTGATTCCCTCATAAGAAACAGAGGAACAAGTCAATCACAGTCACTGCCTCCTTATTTCAGTAAGACAGAAAGCTTTGAGTACAGATGGGACTACGTGCATTCAGTGGGAAACCAGAATGTCCCCCTTCTATAGCAGGAAGTTGATACAAAATTTGGTATATTTCAAAATATTTATAAAGCAAATACCTTCAAGTATTTGCTACAATGTCAACCTAACAGAAAACAGATTTAGCTCTGTCACATTATAAATACAAGCTCAAATTTAGTAGCGAAGATGCAATTGCAATTATGACTCTAGATCTAGAGCTGACACACTTTCAAGCTATGTACTTATAGAGTCTACCTAAATGATCAGAAACAGTATCAAAAAGCTTATCATAAAACTTGAAACTACTAYATCCTTCACACTGATTTTGTTACCTTTTCTCTTTCTATTTTTTTTTTGGTAGGAGAGAAAACTTATGACTACACTTCAGCTGTCACCAGCTTTCAAGGTTATACTGATAGGAATGAGACATATATTCCTAATCTGCATACCAACACATTGAGAATGCAAAGGCAGGCTTTTTGCGATTGAATAGATGATGATAAGGTCTTAAGTCTTTYGAATTTCTTGTGTTGTACTTGTATTATCATATGATTTCTTAAGCCAAGGATGAATATGTAAATTTCTTGCCACTGACTTGCTCCAAAGTAATGGACATTACACTTACACAGTGGCAATTCAGAGTGTAAAATTGATTAATATTTGTTTTCAAAATGACATGCAGTGATGTATGGATCCTTTTACAACTTAAATTAATACTTTAAAGAGATGAATGGTCTCTACAAAGGATGTTAAAGTTCAAGCTGAAAAATTTGCATATTTATATTACAACCAACTGATAATAATTGTCGAAACAGAATGTAATGTGGTTCGTTTTTCATTTTAATCTGGTTGTACTCAAACACAGGACCTCATTAACTTCCAGCAACTAATACAGCCCTATCAGTCCCCGTAAAACAGGCTTGCCTTGAATTTATGAATTTCAAAGACTATTTCCAGTGGTGAATCACTGTTAAACACTGGGTCAACCACTAGCACGTGCACTCCATGTCATATGCCATAGAAGCATGAAAGTTACCTGGTCTAAAGTACTTTGAAAAGCCCGTGGCTAGATACCTACTTGCTAGATGCCATTGGCATTGAAACAGACATCTTGCCTTTGATGGCTCATTCAAAGACGTACAATTTTTCCCTGAATGATAGAAGTTGGGAAATGCTACTCCATCCACTTCTAGGTTAGGTGAAATTATTTAAAAGTGTAAAATGAACAATGGTATCTTTCCTTAAAAAAGGGAAAAGAAAAAGTGCAGGACTTGGTGGAGGAGATAACAGACCCCAGAAGGCAATGAGAATACAGCCCAAGTAAACGCTATTCAGTTCAGATTTAAACAGTAACAGCAGTAGAGTTAGTAGTATATCCCTTCTCGGAGGACAGGAGCATAAAATAAGTATGCACTGGTCTTCAAACTGGTATTGTATTGTACCAGATATATTAGGAAAACCTACATCAATGAATACCGACTATTCTAATACTAGTGCTTATTTCTTTAAGTCACTAAATGTTGATGGCTATGGAAAGAGGCAATTTGGAGGTACCACTTATAATGCAACCTCTTCAGCTCCTCCTACTTAACCATATAAATATTGTTAAATAATAATTAAAAGGTAGTGAGATTATCTTATTTCTATTAACAAAATCATTCTAGAGAAATGTAATAAACTATTTTTCTATGTTATGTCATATTTTGACAGTTAATCTGAACTGATCTGTGGTCTTGAAATTCCATGTACCTAAGAACCTACTTACATCCATTCAGATGTTTTTATCTGTCCAAGAGGCCTGGTATATGGCCAGTCTGGTAGGATGGGAGAGCAACTGAAATTTTTATCTACTTTAGTAATAAAACAGCTACAAATAACTAGGGACTACTTGTATTTATAACTGACCCAAAAGAGACATCTGACAGTTGATAATACCTGGATTGGGACACATTCCCAATCTCCTAAGGATATTCTTAGAGGGAGCAYGGTAACATTACTAAGTCAACTGCCTGAAGCCCAGATGTTGTCTTTATGCAAAAAAACAGGTCAGTTAGGTCAACTCCCTGGCTGCTTTGTGCAGTCCCGGAAAAGTCCTGAGAGGCTGAGAAAAAGAGGAGGAATATTCAGAAACTCTCTAAGGAAACGGAATGTAATAACAACAACTTTCATTTAAATGAAAGCCATCTATGAAGCCATCCATGTTTCCCCTTATAACTTGACTAAGAACTTGCCTGTAGGTCTTCCTGTCAGCTGCCAAATACCTGGAGGACAATAGTAACAAACTGTCCAACTGCACAGCAAACTGGACCTTCAGTTGTTGCAGCTTTATAATGTTGCAAGAATTCAGTCTTTGTGTGCCAACTGGCAAAATCAGTTTACAACACAAGCCAGAGAGATGCCTTGTAGACTTCCTAGGCTGTATCGAATGAGTTATGTTGCCTCCAGGGCACCACAAATATTAAAATGATGCTACAGGAGAGAGAAGATGCTGATAAAAGAAATCATTGCACTGATGGAGGGGAGGGAGGAGAAAACAATGCCCCAAACCAGAAACACATTAAGGGGCTCTAAGTTATTTATTATCACTTAAAAAAGTGACATGGTCAGTATGGACAGCAAATATTAACTCAGGTGCTTACAGGTTGTCAAAACAGGATAGAAAATTTTAAACAAGGAATGGAGAAAATATATAATACACAGCATCCTCCAGTTCTTGAATACTTTGTGGTTGTTCCATCTAAAACATGGTGTTACAGAATAGCATAAAGAAAAGCAACATGCACACACAGAGYTTTGGAATGGTTTCTGAAAAATTAGACAGACAGGATTCCTTTGCTTAGCAAAGGAAAGCTTGAAGGAGGWTTTGAGAGGCCATGCCTTAACATGCAAAAGGTAAATTGGGAATAAATAGTTAACATTTCTCATAMTACATTAAATAAAGATGAACCAGTAAAATTATCAGGTGGCAGGTTTATAGAAACTAAAAGCATTACTTCCTAACCGTTGTTATTTAACTGAAACAGACTTCCACACAAGATTCGGATGTTAAAATCGTGTCTGGGTTCAGAAGGTAACTRGAGAAAATTCAGGCCAAAAATGTCCATCAAGGACTATTAAACACAAAGATGCAAATGTAAACAGCAGTCCCTGAACTTCAGATTGCTGGAAACAGTGAGAATACAATGGGGAAAGCTTCACTTTGGTTGCCCCAGCCTTATGCTCTTTTTTGTAAACATCTGCAGGAGACAGGATGTAAGGCTAGATCCTTGCACAGAGCATAGCTGCTGCTGTGCCAGCAGCAGCAAAATCAAGAACTGTAACACAAGAGCACTTGTTCTACTCCAATCACAGCTGTACAGATCCCATAATACTTTGGCTTTTCAATCCCACCAAACATACTGGCAAATTTTCCTGTTGTCACAAGGTTCTTAGCCACTGAAACTAGGCATTTCTGGTAGAAGTTCGGGCAACCCCTATGAGGCAATGAGGGTGAGGTAAGCCATCAGAAATACATATTTACACATGGAAATTGTTAGCAATATTGCTCTTCTTTCCCTAGAGACCAGCTCCATTGCAATAGACCTGGAAAGCACATGCACACATGCACACACACACACACATACACACAGCAAGAATCAATAGATACACTTAGAAAGCCTGTTATACCATGTTGTGCTTCACAGATTTTGATAATATCAATCATAATTGAGTTAGATATAATCCATCTGACTTTCAGTATGCTAGGGTCAGCAGGGGACACAATGCCTCACTTCACATCAATTACCACATATAGTAAGGTGGTGGTAAGCAATTCCATTTGATAGTTTGCCGCTATAAATAATTATATAGCTATAGCAGTAAAGTTGGCTCTTGGGCACAATACAGAATCATGAATTTTCATTTACTTATATCTCAGAAGCTGTTAGGCCTGCTGGTTTGAAATGTGAGCTCCTGATTAGGTGTATCAGTCTTTATATTAATGCAGTATATGCAGCTGGTAGATGCTTTTGAATGAAYTTTTTATGCTTTCTCTTATTTCATACGAGAATATTTTCATAACTAATACAACCAAATGACATATAAGCCCTGACTAGAAATTGCTATGACAAAGCAAACTTGGTCTCATGCTCCTTTAATATCATGTTCAGTTTTTCATGCAGTTCAGGTTCTGTCCCATCCAAGTCTCTGGGGATTTCCAGTAAGAAAGATGCTTTTTATATTCTGTATAATAAATTCTTACTAATTCAAAAACATACAGTATAAAGCAGGTTTATTAAGCAGCAGAATAGTGCAGAGAGGATGTATCAGAGATTTTTTACTTTCTTGCTTTGGCTGGATATCTAGTCTTCTTTTAATTGCYGTTATTTATGATACATTATGCATTAACTGGGTTTAATGGCCTACTTTAAGCAAAACAATTTTGGCCCATGTGATTAAGAGCATCTGTCAGCAGAAGTAGAGTGGACATAGATATGAAGTCAGATTAGGAGTAGGGCAGAAGCATGAGAAGGTGTTTAGCTGACTTAAATTTGAAAGTCAGAAAAGAACCAAGTTGAGAAACACCTACGGAAGGTTGAAAACTACAAGAAGTAGAGGATGATGATGAAGAGAACCAGAGGAAGCAGTCTTCCTAAAATATATGAGGATACCTCTACGACCCATAAAATGCAATATAAATCATATAAAATTTAAAAAGCAACATGGAAGCGGGAGGTGAGAGGAGTGAAGATACAAGACAGTCTGTGAATGAGGTAACTTATTTGCATAAAAAATACCACTTTTAGAAACTTTGTAATCAAATTTTTCTAGAAGGTAGCAAGTATTTGGAGGTCCCSATGACTAGTGCTGCACATATGAATAAGTAATGGAATACCCTAAAAGTCATATTTTTCTAGTTTGAAATGTACAGAGGTTTTCCAAGAACATCTACTACATATAACAAAGCTTTTATAGACTAAGAATTTGCTTCAAAGGGAGCAAAGAATCATAACCTCAGTACTTTTTCATTGGGAGCATATATGCTTGATACTTTCAAAAATTAAGCTTTACGTTTTCTTAGGGAAAGCAGTGTTCAATTCTCGGAATTGAAATAATTCCAAGACTCTCTGCAGAACTAACATGCTGTGATTTAAAGATTCTTGCCTTACCAGAARGTAGAAGAGGCTGTGAAAATGAAATATATCTGACAGTGGTCATTTGGTCAGGTACAACATATTTCTGGCAAGAAGAAACCAATTACAACTAGCATCTTGTGCTATTTACCCCATTCCACCCAATGATCACAGAATGAATATGGGAAACATGCCATACTTCTCCTGGAAATTTTTGTGGTGAGCAGGGGCAAATTTCCCTGGCAAACTCATTTTCAGAGCTGAGTATGCCACAAGCAAGGGTTGCAGAGCACTCACACAGACCTCTACCAATTGCTTAGAAAGATGCTGAGGAAGGAGGCATTGTGCAGTAAACTAGGAAGGGACACACTGTGCTGGGGCAATGACAGGAATCAGATCCCAGAGTGCTGATGTGACTATGCAACACCCAGAGGGATTTAATGGTCAAAAAGAGAAGAAACGTGTCTCATCAGGATGCTGAAATGGGGGTCAAGATTTTAGGAAAGAGCCTGTCCCTTTTTCTTTCACCCTGACCCAAAGACCAGTTGTGACAACTAGTAGCAGTAAGACAGCAAGGGAAATCAAAAAAACATAAGTAATCTGAGAAAGAATTCATCCAGGAAGAAGTCTTCTAACCAAAAGGAAATTAAATGCATTAATGATGTTGCAGACATTTGCTCGAGTTAAYGATTCAAAATAAGGGCAGTTTACATATGCTAAAGGAATGCATAGCTATCACTAATACTAAAACTCTTTTGAATGAACAAGGGCAGGTTTGCTGTGTGATTATGATTTGATAGGGTGAATCTAATTTTAGTAATGCAACCTATGCGAAAATAATGCAACAATGGCTTTGGGAGACCCAGGTCATAGCCTGTAGAGCCGCATCTTGCTGGTCAGAGAACTGGTATTTAGCAGCACGAATTGAACTGCAATCAACAAGCAGCCTGATTTGTGTTCTAAATTGGTGTTTAGCAGCATGATCTGAACTGCAATCAAGGGAGAACTCTGAGCATTTTCTAAGGGGAGCAAATGGATAGTTTCCAATCTCATTACACAAAATATTTGTAGCAATTTAAATTAGATTGGAAAAGATCCTAAATTATTTTTACATGAGATCTGTAGAAAGGGAACTTTTTGAATACATTTCAGAGCAGCAACCTGCGCAAACATGAAGGTTCTAGTACAATTTCCACTCTAAATGGGCTCTTTATAATTTTCTACATTTCAAAAGAAAAAAAACTTGTGAAAAGACATTCTAATATAACAACTAGGTATTTCCTGTCTGCTTTTTTACTCTTCATTAATGTCTCTGCTCTGTAACATGCTGTACTACCTGCAAGGGTTATGGATTTTTTTTTCTACAACTCCAATGCTTCCCAGAATAATAGCAGCACATCTTGTTCGTAAGAAAGGTTGCGATGAATATGGCCTTGAAATGCCACAGGTTAGTCTCCTGATGTCACTGCTCAGAAGGCTTAAAGAATAGAATAAATTAATAATCCCTAGGCATAAATATTATTAAAGAAAGGTGGCCACATCATGAACAGATGTGCTCTGCATCTTCCCACTTGGCACTGTTTTTCCTGTAATCATGTCATCAATCTGATATTACACCAGAAATCTGATATTTCACAAAATTCTCACACTTGAATATTTTAACAGCCATTTCCCATACCAGTTTTGTAGATTTTGTGTTTGTCTCATGCTTTTCTTCATCTCCTCACTCAGTCACAGCCAACGGTCAATTTGAAGATCTGTCTACCCGGCCTGTTGCCATATCTCTGCATATTCATGAGTAAAATCTTTCCATATCCACATGGCAAACCTTTCAAACTGTCATAAGGAAGAAATAATCACCTTTTCTTTAAAATCTAACAATGGCCACCAGAGCTGTGTTCTTTGTATAATAGCTAACACTGTCACTAGTAATCAATTTATTTTACTGGTAAAGACAGTATTCTCATGACAAGTCAAAGACCTTTGGAAACAGTACATCTGTGCCTGCTATTTAAGCACACACAGACACAAAGAAGCAGAATATATTAGAAACAAAAAATATGTCAGCTTGTATAATGGTCCCATTGTTTGCTCTACCAGAGAGGGACTGTGCCATAACATATGACACTGAATGTGCTTTTCTTGTTCTCTGACCTTCATAATAAAGTATTTGATGCAAATACTCCAATCACATGGAGAAGATGTGGAGGTTAGTTGTCCTTTTCATTGATATCCCTGCTGACTCAAGAAATGTGTTTTTATGAATATTAAGAAACCCAAACAGCAGATCAATGGAATCTCGCTTCAGTGTGCTGTCTTTAATAGCAGGTGCTTTGATTCACTGTTGGCTCAATACCGACTCCCCTCTGGCAGAGACTGAAGGTACGGCACYGTAATGTTCAGTGCATGATTCCTGTATTGTGACTTCTGCGTTAGGCTGCTTTGTTACTTTGCATAGGATGAAAGAGGCAAAGAAAAAGCATGGAGACACAGTTCTATGCAAATACATTAAATAATACATTAAATTGTTCTATATAGCACTGTAGCTATATGCAGTCCTGTGCAACACTTTCTTATGGATAGTGGCCACAATTTAACGGAGGATGGGCTTCCAAAARTTTATAGTGAAGTAGCTTAAGTCCATTTACTCATTTAGAAACCTCCCCTGACTCTAGTGGGAGAAATGTAAGGTGGCAGCTTTAAACATACGGCAAAACCTTAAATAATAAGTTACCCCTTAATTACCCAGCATGTGCCATCAAATTATCCAGCACTAGGACAGCTGGTCCAGTTCAGTCTTTCTGTTTGTTTGATAAAGAATAGGGAACAACTGCCCATAAGAGAGGGAAAAAGGGCACTGTGGGGAGAGAAGGAACTGCGGGGAGGACTGTGACTTGCCACAGGGGCCAGAAACAGAAGAGAGTCCCAGGGTCACTACAGCCAAACTCCAGCAAGTGCCATTCTCTACTGACAGCAAATAAGCAGCTTGGCAAGCCTGCCTCTCCTCTGGCTGCATACACAGCTCTGCACTGACTGTCAGATAGTGCTTGAAAGCTGCTAATTTTTCTGTAATTGGAAAAGAGGGTGGGCTTCATGAGCCAAACAGGACAGTGATGCATTCTTTTATCATGCATACTTTGCTACAATAGAGCTACAAAGCACATCTTCTATAAGGAGCAGCAGCCCCAGTCCTACTCCTGTCTACTGTTGCACATCTCACAGAGCTAAGTAGCAGTCTTCTGGATTATACAAGAGTTTCCAGACTTCTGCTTTATGAGATTTAAATGTGTCCTTCCCAAGTCATTTGGTGGGATTATAACAGTTCGTTTCTGCCTTTCTAGATTTTGAATGAAAGGATGGTGCAGGCAGATACTCGTCAGCTTTCCCTTCCTGGGCACTCTTTAATTGGGCTGTTACACACATCTACATGAGATTATTGCATGTAGCTAAAGAGCACCTGCAGCTTAGGAAATCCATGGTGTCCATGTTAAATTATTGTTTCACATCATTTTTCCTTGTGGAAACCAAGCAGACTTCATGCGCAAGTGAGTCAGCTATTGCAGAGTGCAACAGTGCACAGAAATGAACTTTAAACCAACCCCAAATGAAGCAGACTAAATATTGCCTGCCACTATGAAACAACCAGAAGTAGAATCAGAGGAGCCATCAAAAAGCGCTGTTAGAGGTACCTGATCTTACGCTGCTAAATCCACGTGGCCTTTAATGTCTGCCAGGAGCAGAAGGGGCCTGCAGTAGTTAGTATAATGGCTGAAGCTCCTTGAGACACATTAACAATTCCAGCAACCCTTCCCCCAGAAACTGGACATTGTAGCAGAATTCCTACATCTCAAAGGGCCACTCTATAAACAGCGATGAAATCTGAATATTCAAGCCTTCAGCCCTCCTGCTGAGCACAGCTGAGACTGCTGCAGCTTARCTTCAAAGGCGAGAGAGCCATGAGAAAGGAAGCAAGGCCTTAAAGTGCACAGTTGACTCAGCAGTGTTGCCTGGCTAAGCTATATTACTATTGTGTGTGCACTATTAAATGGTATTGTAACGTACACAGCAGATCTTCTGCTTTGGAAGAACAGACGCAACATTTGGCTATTCTCATGCAGGGTCAAATGCATCTAATTATTACCTGACTATTAACTTACATTTTAAAAGGCTGAACCAATTCTGAATACATCATTGCGCATTAGGTAATGATTTAGGCTGTGCAGTAGTGCTGGGACCAGGTGCTCCAGGCCATGGAGATTCTGGATCCCGGAGCATGTGGCTGAGGACTGTGAAGAGGATGGGTGCTCCCTCCCATGTACCTGGTCAGCATAAGGAAGTCAGTGTCATGAGTTGCTGCTGGCAAAGGACTGAATTGTTGATTCCTGGGGCACAACATGAGTCAGGCTCACACTGGAACAGTCAAGTCTCTGCTGATGTAAGCAACTGTTTGGAGACACACATGCAGCTCCTCGTATTGCTGTTCTGAATCTGCATCTTCTGTATACCAGGCATGTGCCCAAACCAGTGGCAGTTCAGAGAAGGCAAAACAGAGATGAGTCCTGTTGACTTAACACTCTTCTGATTATTCCTTCTCCTCCTCCCCTCATCTATTCTGCACTGACACAAAAGCCTCARTCCTCCAACATATTTCCCAAATTCAAATGTTTGATATTTGGACTTTAGTAAAGCCATATCCTCTGTGAAGGAGTAGGACATGCTGATACCCTTATCTTACTGTGGCTTCTGCAGATGCCCAGGGACTACATCTASTGTTTCTGTCTAGCACTCCATGCAGGTTTCTTCAGTGAGATCTTAACATGCCTTAACATGATGAGCTTCAGCTCATCTCTATTGTACAGGCACAAAGGAGCCTGGGGCACTTCCTGTAAGAGCAGTTTATTTCAGCAGCAGTSATTAGACAGCTCCCACTTAAGCAGGATGCTCTGCAGAAGAGTATATGTCCATTCCTTGGCACTGTCACTTTCACCACTGGGACAGCTGTTTTTTGGCTAGGACAGTAGGTTAGGACAGCTTGCAAGGTGTTTGAGATGAACCCAAACACAGTCAAATGGTAGCACAGCTGATATCTCTGGCAGAGCTGTTAAGGATTGCCACATCTGAAAATAAGAGTGATTTAGTAAGACTGATTTACTTTTTATTTATTTATTTATTTATTTTTTGTCTACACCACTTGAAATGGAATCTGTTTGGTAGTGCATTTACTTGTTGTTCCTTTTATCCTGACTGGAAAACACACATTTATCTTTTGGTCACTTATTCATAATTTCTGCTCTTTCTCTGAGTTCTCAAACTGATCCCTGTTATGCCCTGTTAGTCACCACTTTCTAATTATTCTACTGCAATTCCCATTCTAAAATATAAAATTATAAGAGAATTTCTGACATATACGCCCAAGTAGCTCAACATGCCCTTGTCAGGCTGTAATAGCATCATTGCCTCTCACTGAGCATAGTGGCTGTCTGAAGTTTAGATGGTCTCAGTGGAAACATGGACTGGTAACACATTGATACATCCAAATTTTCACTGTCAGGGAAAGCATTTTTATTAAGCAGACATGTTAAAAGTGAAAGGTTTGCAAGAACATGCAGCATGGTGAGTTGCAGTTGGGAAAGCCATCTTTACATCAAAAGCAGGCACAGAAGTCTATCCTCATGGGTATCTTTACAGAATACAGATCTGTGCTTAATCTCATTGGCCATTGTATGTCATATAAATGTCATCAAAAGCCCAGCATGTCTCTGGCAGTAAAAATACCCAGTGGTTATTAAAAAAGTGAGGTGATGATAGTTCTCTACAGCTCAGCACATTGCTTATTTCATGTGTCCCTGGTTTGAGTTTGGGAGGAGTAGGAACAGGGAGGAAATGTTCATTTCAGGTCCTAATTCTAAAAACATTTATACCTTAGTCTTACTTAACAGAAGGACTTGCATGTACAAATTATGTTATGTGGACAGCTATGTGTGAACTCAGGCACTAAATATTTACTCAGTAAATTGCCTATTTAGCATACAGCTTTGTCTCAGTATGGCATAGTTACAACTGCAAAATTGGGATGCTACAGAAGATTCACATCATCAGGATGATAGATTCCCCCAGCAGAGATCATTCTAATGAAGCAACAGGCCCAAACTTCAAGTTCTCTCACAAGTAGGCTCCATAACAATAAGCCTTTGCCTTAGTAGAAGTGAATGCCTACTTGCATCTAAAGAAACTGAGCTGTGCCAGGGAAGACATGCATCTGCTTTCTAAACATCCGATTTCAATTGCTGCCCATCTTGTTTGTTTATCCTACCAGAATTGCTCACAACAGAGTGACCATTGAGAAGCTCTGCTTTGTTAACAGCTCCAAAAATTGTTATCTTTAATGGAACTTTGAAAGCAGTGAATCAAAAGAAGTCTTCACCAGTGTCCTATGTCATTTGTATCCTGAAGARATACACTCTCTCACTGTGTCCACAACACTGGTCAGTAAGGAGAGATGGTAAGATGTTAGTGAGATCGCTACTACATAATTTATAGGGAAACTGAAGCAGTTTGAGTTTTTGAGCTGATTAGTTAGTTACATCATGGTTTTGAGATGATTAATACAGTTGTATTGTGCTCAGCCAGCCACAATTTSCACGACTGCAGATTAAATATTTATTTTAATTGCTACCTATAAAATAAATTTGTTCTGAAAGGTGCTGTTAGTACATGTACAAGGCATGTTTGGTGTTAGCTTAGCTGATTAAAAATAATTGTGGTTAATTAGATTAACAATTTGTCACAGTTTTTACTAACTGTGCATTAGGCATTCTTGGTAATTCTAGTAGCCAAATAAGGATTGAATGGCATGCAGAAAAAACATCCTGATGATCCCCTCAAAGGAGTCTATCACATGAGGGATGGGACCTCTGCTGACGAGAAACATGTCTTGCTAATGACCAGACTGGCWTTTGATGTAAGGCAGATATGCTACTTCACTCTGATTAATCTTTTGCTGATTTTCTGCAGAAGGGTGAATTTTATATTCCATTTAAGTGCAGAAGACTCAGATGCAACAGCTATCAGTGCAATACATCACTATCTAAATTTTCCTGTTTAGCCTTTAAAGTTGCTGATTTGCAGAGAAGGTGTGAATCGCCACTCTGCTCACCTATTCCTGTGAAGTTATACTGGTTTTACTATCTCCAACCTGTTCAGTATAAGGCACTGTTCATCTTTTAATAAGATACTGTAGAAATGAGATGTTCTGTGAGAGAAAAAGACAGGGGAAAAAATGCTTTTTGTAAATGCAGAAATGACTATATTCAAATGTTTTCATGAGATGAAGACAGTGGCTAATGCCAGTAGGTGAGCAATAACTAGACATTTCACATGATATTATTTCAGGGTATGGCAAATACTTAGTATTTCAAAAGCATATTTTATTAATTACCATGGTATATATTTCCACATCAAAGGAAACAGGAAAATTAGATTATAAGGAATAAATATAATTACATTTTACTTGTATTCTCATCTGCCCTAAAGACCATATAACAAAAAAAAATATAAATCAAAATTCCTCAAAAGTCTAAGTGCTTTAAGTTACTGTAACATTTTGTGAGAAATCAAAGCTKTTTAACAGATTAATTCAAAAAGTTTCTCTTCAGGCATGGCTAATTACAGAGGAAGTCCAGGCTTATCTACACCATTAAGGCAGGATGACAATTCATACTTGTGACTGCAAACACAGAATATGGCCAATTAATTTCTGCAGAAGTGGTTATAAAAGGCAGTCGAAAAAATTATGAAATACCCTTTCCTATTTTATTAAAAGGTGCCTCTATACACTTATGTGGCTATTTCTAGAGAGAAAATATCTTTCACTGTTACTTGACTTGAGACTTGGAATCACTTATAACTACAATTATCTTTTTAGCTTAGTTGAAACAAATATTTACTATTAGGCACAGGTTAGTCACAGATTTTATGACTAATTCTTTCCATATCATAAATTAGTTGTTCTGATGAAAGCATAAGCTGCATTAATAATAAAAGATTAGCCCTTTTAGCATTATTTCTCATTTAAAAGGGAAAAGAAGAATCTGACAATCAAAGTTAGCCCGTTATACTTCCCTTGCTCTAATAAAGTGAGATTTTTGATGCAAAAAGATGAATTAAGAACCTCTGTATATCAGCATCAAAGTAGAGACTGTGTTTAAAAAAAATGAAAAAAAGCTTTTTCTATTTGGATTGTGCTGATAACATTTATTTTTCCCTTTCCATCTGGAAGCCCTGTGGGTATCATGAGAATTGTAGCAAAGCTGATTGGGGTCATGTGTGAGGGCACTGGGATCAGAGCCAATGTCATGTCCAGCCTCCTGCAGCTTCAAGAGCTCCCAGAGAGATTGTAAGTACAAATCTGTGGCATATTGGGAAATGAGGGTGGTAACAACTGAGGTCAGTGGCCAGAGTGTTTCAAATAGTCTTGGGAGCAGTGATCAGTTCTTAACCTGCAGAAGATATAGTGAACAGAGTTTCAATAAAGAACAGTGTTTTATTCTACAGGAATGATGGTCTAATCCTATTACTTCATGAAATTTGGGTACAATCACAGAAATACGTGGAGCTTACAAATTTGATTGAGAACATCTTCTTTCTTCATTTGGCAYAGAAGTTAGAACAGCACTTCTCTTCCTTTTTGTTGATTTACTTGTTTAATAGCATCGCCAAGAAGGAAATTAGATAACAATGAAACCAGTAAACAAGAATGAGTTTTCCAGTCCCCYAAAGACAAACAAAGGTGGCAAAATTCTGTATCAGTAGAAGTAGGTGTGGGCTGCTCTTGCAATGCCTTCCTGAGACTGAAAATGATGCAGAAAATGTGGCAAACATCTATGGTATAATTCATATCATAAAATATGAATYGATACAACTCATAATAAATTTAATTTCATAACATTTCAGGAACTATGAAACATTATCACAATTTAGTAAAGGAGGCAGTGAACCACAGAGTTTAAATGTGCTGCTCAGGGTCATGCAGCAAATCCATGAGAGCTGAAGATCCCTGTTCCTAGTCTCTCTGTTCTAACTATGCAGTGGTGCCTTGTCAAGAAAGCTAGTATGTGAACACCAGTACAGTAAGTGTGGAGATGACCAAATTCACTGCCTTTAGACTGCAAAACGCTATATTCAGTTTAATAGAGAACTTTGAGAAGCATCTTCACCTATCATCAGAAACCTATCAAGAGAAAATACTGCTGAGTAGCAGTTACCTTATTAAATAGCACCAAAACCCAGGCTGAGTTGTGTTGCTGTGCCTGCACCACAGTGCACTAACTGCCCTAAACTACAGTCAGCTAAATCAKTCTGCAGGCAATGCCAAAGACAAGACATGTCTGAAAGCTGGTCTCTCTTATGAGCTCAGCATTATGATTAGATGCGGAAATAACTTATTTTTGCAAGGATAGATGCCAGAGCAGATTGTGCTCCTGTGTTTCATAYTGCAGTCCAGTAGCTAAGGCAGTCGTCCATGAACTGACATACTTGGATCCCTCCCCTCCTCCACTCGAGGGTGTTTGGATACATCCCTCCCTCGGGGGAGGTTGGAGTGAGACAGTCAGAAGTGCCACTCTACAGTATGATCTCTGGATTTTAGTTGTGGTTCTGCTGCAGGAACCAATTCTGCCTTCCCCCTGCATCCCCCAACCTCTGAAGAGTCAGTATATAAGTAACCTAGGTGGTACTGGGACTACAGTGTGCAAATCCAAAACTCTCTGCTCCCAAAGGACTTTGCATCACTGAGCTCAGAGTATTCTCCTTCTTGCTCACACCTTGTGAATTGTGAGACAGAATGAAACAAACTGAAGTTCTGCATTTCATCTTTCTCTGAGTACACCTACCAACATGTGCTTCTCAGAGAACTTAGGCCTGTGGCTGCCAGGTCTGTGAATCCTACCAAGTCTAAGTACRATATACACTAAAATAAACACCTCAGACAAAATGGTAGCTATTCTAGGCATGTGCAACTGTACCTCATAGTAGCTTTAAAAGTGAAACCTTAGATAAATATGGGATATTTAATGACTAAATTAGGTGAAATTTTAGGGAGATTAGGCACACATCTCCTTTTTAAATCTTGCCCTGTGTTCCATTAGCAACAATCAAATCTACAGTTAAGTGTATCCAGCTTCTCAATAGTATTAACTGCAGATTACTACAGAATCTTCAATTGAGTTGGAAATAACCAGGTACCTCATCCTGCGGGAGGAGGCACTTTTCTAAKGGAAATCTGACAACTACAATTGACTCTTCAACTTTTTGTGCAGGCGGAAGTGAATTCTCTGGACTTAAGAGCCCGGCTGACTAGTATCATCTCCAAATAGGGTACGTCTCAATTTTATCTTGCTGCTATGCCAAAACCAACCAAAGCTGCAACTACTTACCTCTATGAATAGATGAGTATTTTCAGCAGAAGTGTGCTGGTATAGGATGCATTTAGGTCAACTGCTCTGTCTCAGACCCAACTCCAAAACACTCTTAAGGTGCCCCCCCCTTTTTTTTTTAAATCTATTTGTCATATGATTAAGTTATTTGTCATCATTTTGTATGTATGTGTATATGTATATGGAAGAAGGGGACAGATATCAGCGCCTATGCTTCAGTTTAGCATTTCTACTTCTCCCCTTCTCCAAAATATCAGCTGCTGAAGGAGCAGATCACTCTCRATCTAGTGCAGATCAGTAGCAAAACTGCACTGCACTGCTACTTCTTCAAGAGTAGATATATCTTCTAGAGACAAGTCCAGTCCTCAAAGACAGTGTTCTTCATCACATGCTCTCAGCCTGTAAACTACAGTGAGAAATAGTAGATAGCTTTCAGAAAAAACTTTCTCTCCTGCTAGTCTGTTAAACTATGTCTGGACTTTATACCGTGCTTGGATTGCAAAAAAAAACCAAACCAAAATAGAACCCTATTTGTTATGTATGGCAAAATCTGAAAAATAACAAAGGCCAAAATATTTTTCACATGCACGKGCCAACAACTCAGACAAAATGGCAGCTGTTCTAGGCATGTGCGACTGTGCCTCATAGTAGTTTTACAAGTGAAACCTCAGATAAATATCTATCTAATAACTACGTACGCTCAGCCAATTAGGGACTGTGGTCAATGCCCACAGAGCAAAAATTTAAAAATCTTGTAAATCAGAGTAGAAATTTTGCTGTCAATCCTTACTAATTTTAGAGCCAAGAAAGAATATTTGAATAAAATATTGTCAAAAAAWTTGTTAAAAGTTGCTCCACTTCTTCCAGCTCAAGTGGATAAAATAACAGTGATTAACATAATAGTTTACCAGGTATATTTCACCTGACAGCAAGCCGTTGACTTCAACAGTTTTGCTTGCCCTATTTATGAAATGCATCTCAGCTATAAAAGAGCTTGCTGAAGATTATAGAAAAATGCCTGACTTGTTCATCCAGGGAAGCACAGTAGGTTCAATGCGACCAGTGATCAAACAGTTTACATTTTCACAGCTTGTCATACAATCTTGATGAGGGGAAAGACTGATGCCTCTGAGGAGAGAACGCCCAAGTCAACTTGCATTTGAATGAGACTTCCCAGTAAAAATGTTTAAGTCTGCTGCTACTAGAAGCTTCATTTTCTCTCAGTGTTGTTGAACTCTGAATTACTCAACACTCTCCAGAAAAACCCTATCTACATCGGAAATATTCCTACTTCTGTAACTCAGCGGAGCTCAGCTACAACGGAGGCATACACGAGTTTTCCTGCACTGGACAAACACACCCAGTATAGCCAAACTCCTGGGTATCATTTGCGTCCCTTCCAGTGAAGGACGGCTAGCACTCATATTGTGTTAAAATATCCTTTCGCTCACAAGAAGCCTGCAAAATCCATTTATCTCCTAGAGCTGCAAATTTCCCACAATATTGCTGGGTGCATTTGTACCTTTAAGTTGCTCTTTTCCTTTCCAAGTTTTTTTTTCGTCAGTTCTCTCCCACCTCCTGTTCCATCTCCCCAGCTAATGCTACATCTTATTTCATGCTGTGACACCATTAGTGGAACCTAATCTCCTCTCTGAAGTAGACTATTAGTGTTGGTTGGAGCCACTTATGAGGTCAGACACTCACACAGCACTTATCTGAAGTGAATGCCTTGTAACTAATCAGGAAAAGGTAACACACCGTCACCTTGCCCACAGCTCCCCAGCACCCAAATTCCACTCATTTACAGGGAGACAAACCCTGAGCAGCCCAAGCTTTGCTTTTTGTTTTTTTTACATGACAGAAGCCATAGCCCTTGAGTGACTAGGATGGAATGAGAAGGGAATAAACAATTAGACAGGGCTGCAAGAACAAATCCTCCTGTTTCATTTTTCTTCTTCACTTGTCTCAGCAGGAGTAGTTTTACCTCCTATTGACACCCATTGTGCTCTTGGCTGCTCGCTATGATGCAGCTGTTTTTTTAATGCCTATCAACCCTCTGCCTTTTTACAATACAAAGGTGACTTGTTAATACAAATGTTGTTGAAACCTTAATAACAATGAGCCCTCAATATTGCACCTTGTCAGGGAATGTATCAATGCTTATGGATTCATTTAAAAGTCATCTGAACAGGGCTGCTGGTCTTTTATTTTAAAAATCTACACCTAAGAAATATGCCTGTTGTATTAGACTGTATTTCTAACTCTACTGGGTGCAGTATTATAGTTCTACTGTTTCCTGTGATACTCACTCACCCTCGTATTTACCATTTTCTAGCTGCCTCAGAGACTACCTTTCAACAAAAACTCAGTCCACCAATGAAACTCTCAAATCCCACTTTTGTTCAGTGCTCATAAAAAGATACTTAGATTCACCTATTCTACTCTTGTTGTACCATTAACAAAACTTCAGCCAAACCAAACATAATTACCACCTACGCCCCAGCTTAACTGTYACTGCACTTGCTAAGTCATGTGACAATGCTATTTCAGAAAGGACATTATCCATCAAAGTCAAATACAGGGATGATCACACCTCAAATGGCTAAGGTGTTTGAAAATAAGTTTACAATTGTCAGAAATGACAGACTGGTTCTTCTTTCTGTTATGGCACCATTACAYGGATGTTGGTCTAGTCACATCAGAAGATATATGCTAGTGCAAAATGGTATTAGATGAAGAGCAGATCAGAAACCGTGAAATTTAATAAAGACGCTCATATATGTAATGACATTACTGTGCACACTCCCTACAGGAGTGCCATTTTCAGACAGGAAATAAACCTYAACAAATGTTTCTAGAATATTCTTAGCTCTAGATCAGCATATTTTTAAGTCATTTCCTAACTGACCCATTTTACCATACCCATGGTCACTGGACTTCTATAGAAATATGGGAAGTCATTGATTTGACAGAAAGGCTAGTGACTTAATAATTTTGATCTATTCTACCACACAGAAAGTCGATTTTTGGTGCTAAGTCTCATTACGAATTAAATATACRTAGTCTAAATATTTCTGATGCTCAACATGGAACATTCTTTGCATGCAACCATTGGAAGACAAAAAAAACCACAGAGGGTAAAAGTGTGCCAATGAGAAGATAAATACACATTGCCTGGAGTCACCAGGTCAGACACCGATGAGGGAATCACAAACCACCATGTCACTCAATGCTGATTGTGCAAATGAAGACAAAACAAGGAAAGAACTTTCTCTCTACTCCCAGGTATTTACGTAAAGGTTTTCTCAACTTCAACCAAATGATTTTTCAACAGAAAATGGATTCTAAAGGTGATTAGGACCTTTTAAGCCAAGGTACTGAAAAGTATTCTTCATTAAGAAACACACTCAGAATGACTTACAAATAAAGTGTGGCTTCCTCTAGTATAAGACTACAATAGCTTTTAAACAGCTGGCAAACACTATGCAAAAGTACTCAGAAAGAAAATGAATATCTAAGATATGTTTAGGGAACACAGTCTAGCTAGATTCTTAATAAGAGACAATTTTACTTTTTAATCAGTCAAGGTAATGGAAATGGACTTATTTGGTAGCAATAGGGGGAAAGTCTGTCCAAAAAAAAAAAAAAATCTTTGCATGGAAAGAAATTGGTACCAATGTGTATGAGGCAGTTATGCAAAGACTGAGCAAAGAGAAGGGTGAAAATATCCTG
Source organism: Rhea americana (assembly GCF_003343005.1). Classification (NCBI taxonomy): domain Eukaryota; kingdom Metazoa; phylum Chordata; class Aves; order Rheiformes; family Rheidae; genus Rhea; species Rhea americana. The sequence goes on from NW_028186150.1 coordinate 5,773,162, forward strand.
GATCAGTTTGCCCTAGAGAATAAAAGCTTTTGGTGTGCAAACCATAAAAGCTGAATCATTCAGAAAGTGAGCTAGACTGCTATTGTAATTCTAAGTAGTAGAACTATATAACACAGMTGTTTTATGCTTTGAAAACCATTTCCAGTATTCCAGTGTCATATTTTCCTCCACTCCAGATCATTACACTCTTGCATGAAACTAATCAACATTACAAATTGAAATTAATCTAGCAAACAGACTGTTTCTTATTATAAAATTATTAGGTTCTATTACACTGTTTTAAAAATCCACATAGGGATTAGCTGGAATTTTGACAAGTGACAACCGCAAAAGCAGAAATAGCTCCTAATACCTGATTTAGAAGTCTTTGGATTTTGTACCCCTGTATTGTGAACAATAGAGTCTTTTTTGGACCCTTGGTTTATGTTAGGACTCTGAGTCACTGAATATTTTATGGTGTTCAATGAACTACAGTGTGAGTCATTCATCAGCTTTCAAGTATTTTTGGAATTGTGTTATTTTGCTTAAAATTGCAGAAAAATCAAATAGCAGAAGTGATAAAAAATGCAGCATTGTAGATTTAATAAGATCATGTGATAGAATCAGAACAYATACACATCAGCATAAAAATTAATTTAAACAAAAATTAGGTCTAGGAACGAAACGAGGGATTCAACAATGAATTGTTAGAGAGTTATTGTATTCTGAACAGGACCCATTTTACTGGAGCTAGTTATGGTTGCCAAAAAGTTCTTGCCTCAGATGTTATCCGTGCTTACAATACTTATTTCCACACACTGCTATATTTCACCATTTCTACAACATTTTAAAGACACTCAGAATTTTTACAATTGCTAACTAATTGCTAAGAACATGATCCTAAGAACCTAAGATAACATACAAAGTGCATGATCCACAGCTAATTTAGGCCAGTGAAGTCAACGAAGAAAAAAACCCATTGAAAAGAGTCAATCTTACTGCAGCCTAGGATACAAAGAACTATTTTATAGTATTAGAAAGAGATTGTTCCTAAACTTACACATCATTTTCTTGTTCCTGTTTTTTTTTTTTATTATTGTTTTTTAAACAGTGCACAAACCACTACATTCCATAAGCAAAGGTGTCAGCATAAGGGCCTGAATCATCAGCATCACTGGAAGATAGGGAAAATAAAGCACAAAGCTTTACACGCTGCATATGAAGAGCAGTGGCAGAGCTCAGGGCTCGCAGACTTGTGTTCATGATCCTTATCCAACACTGCCTTTCACACAGGTTCAAGCTAAATGACATTTAGTCATGGTTCYCTTGAGCAGACAACAGTTTTGGCTTTCTAGAAAGGCTGAACAGAAGCCATTTGGATTGGAGAAATAATGGAAAGGATTGTGTCAAAATCTGGAAGTTTTTTCTTTATTGAAAGCCAATGTTCTTGTGTCACAAGGCTTTGCCTGAAAGAGAAAGTTTTCTTAGAGGCATGACTGTGTTGACACTCTTATTCTTGCTTGAGAGTAGCTTTTCATGGGTTTTTTTTGGAAACCTCTTACTAAGCAATATAAACTAAGTCAAATAAGAATGGGCTCATGGGGCTTCTTTGGATGGAACTAACAAGTTTACACTTTAGTGAATTCTGAACAAGCCTTTCTGAATACACAAGATTTTAGCCAGTTCTCAAAGGAAAACTTGCTCATTTGGACATCATCTACATTGGAGCAAGAGATAACAATCAAGCTGGTTCCAATTGTCTTTCACTGTTACCAGGTCTCTGAGAGATTAGAGGATGAGGGATCTGCTTTATCTAACGTGATGCCATGTAAAAGACAGCAACCTACATCTAACCTGTCCCAACTAGACTGAACATCCTTTCCCAGTGCAGGTACCCCAATCTGTTGCTGACAAAGAGTGCCATGTAAGTGATGGACCTCTTCTTCTACTATTAGGAGTTCTGCATACAGAGTGAAGCCTTTAGGAGCACAGCGCTCATGAGATTGACCAGTCAGCTTTTAGTGCACTGATGCTACCACCTCTCCTAAGGTGACAAGTGTTATTAGCACCAGTGAAGCACTTTTTTTAACAGAAAATATTTGGCCAGAATACTCTGATTTGTCAAAGAATCTTTTTTAAAATCAAAACACTTAGGAACCTTTAACTGGGGGAATAGATCTTCAGTTAAAATGAGAGGAAGAAGGCTAGGGTTAAGTACGCAGCTGGGCAATGGGAACTCCCGTCTGTTCAAAGCAGAGAACCATTCAAAGACGAACATCTCTACATCATCATCCCCATCTGTGTGATATGGTGATATATCACAGGGTATAAATCAAATGTATTTATAACGTAAATAGTAACAGAACAATTATCATGCAAATTATTTTTTCATGAAAAATTGCATAAGATATTAAGTTGTCCTAACATAGAAAAATTAACATTGAAATAAGAGTTTCTCACACAGCTCCAGTATTTCTTCATTAAATGATGAGAAAATGGAGAGAAAGGGTTTGTCTGTCACTAAAAAATCTGCACAAGAAAGACTGTTGCTTGGACTTCCGACTCCTTCCTGTCATGCATGAATGACAGGTGCCAGTWGCTGTAGTTCTTTATTCTCCCTTCTGGAAAATTTGAGTTGTGCTCCCCCCAAAGAAAGACCTGGCTGCCCACCCACATTCACAGCTATGATAAATAGGATTTTTACAAACTCTCTTACCACAGTTCCTGTTTGAAGGTGAAYGAACACATTTCTGGTATTGAAGAAYGGCTGCTTAAAAATCAAGCTAAAGGGTTTTGCGGGGGTGGGGGTGGGTTGCTTCTCAAACTACCCCTATAAATGGAAAGCAGGAACTAAACATACGTAAAAACAGATAGTGTATACCACTCAGACATGAAGGATACATCTTTTGTTAACATTTCACAAGAAAGGTTGCCTACATTTTCGCTGACAATTTTTCTCTGAGCAGTTCTATGAAAACATTCTCTGTATTATAACAGCATTTATCTCAGTCACTCTAGTACGTCACCCAATCATATCATTCAAGCTTGTTTCAGGTACGGGTTACTTTTCCATTAATTATATTCCAAGCACATGTATACATATCAGAGCTGTTGGGATGTCTATTTCTATTAGTTTAACAAGCCCTGGTATTAATGAGATTGCTCTATAATTGAACCTTTTCATGGGTCCCTTGGTGATGAAATTATGCTAATTTGAATTTGCAACCACAAGGCATCCATCATACTTGATCAAATAGTAAACATCAACAGTGATATGCTCAGAGTGTAAATGTGCTGTTAATTATTACAGAAACGAACAAACCCTATTATTTTATCCTTATATTTGCACAACTTAATACGATGGATGAAGACAGAGTGTGTCAGACTTCCACTATGTGGCAGCATGGTCCACTTAACAGAGCGTGAGCTTGTAAATATTGTGATATCTTGAGGACTGACATACTGTGTGTGTAGAAGAGAGGAACAAACGTGGATGTATTTCATCTGCTCTGAGTCACTGTTGTGGGAAACAATGATACTGATCAGTTACATATCTTTAAAAGAGAAAAAGCATCAGATTTCCCCACTGCTATAATCACTCTGTTCTAAAACATGTGTGGTTTGTGGATCACCAAGGGTTTTAAGTGAGGGATATATATCAGAATATCTCCTGTTGGATGATTTACATCAACTTCAAAAATGTTTGTAAGCTTAAGCACATAAGATCTTAGGCACCTAGGTTGCAAAAAAGATAGATTTGCACAGTGCCTGAGTTCTTGTGGGCACCATTCACCACCTATGGTCACAGCATAYGAAAGAAAAGAAGAAAAAAACAGGCCGTTTTTAATTAATGACATGAGCAGGAACAGAATTGTCACAGTGCAGGCATCCAAATTAATATGCTTTTTGGCTATGTTTTTTATTAGGTGCGATTTCTACTGTATTTTATAACTGTTTCAGCAAAAAACACATTTCAGTGAGTTGCTTCTATTGTTGCTTTAATACATAGAGTTGGACAGAAAATAAAAGAAATTGAGATTATTTTTTTATCATTTTAGTTTAGCATTATCACATCCCTAATATGTATTTATTAATCAGAGTATTCTTGCACAATTACTCTACTAAAAGAAATATATCTAAATGCAGTGACCTTATGAATCCTGTGAGCAAGATCTGTACTCACTAATATGAAATAAATCGGTGCCAGATGTCAGGGACTGTTCCTTAAAATCAAGCTCATTTTCTCTTTTTGACCATCTTTCACTGTATCTTATATAATGAAGTATGGTGGTGGTTACGATATTAATTCTAGTTTTTAAGCCAGTTTAACTCCTGTTTCCCTCTCCCTTTTTAATATTCAATGCAAGCATTTTAACTCTACCTGTAAAAAAAGATCATTCTGAAAGCCATTAATCTGCTCATTCAAWTAATGCAAAGATAAGGGGATACCTACACTACCTTTACACCATTCATTTCATAAAAGAATCACATCATTCAGTGAAAGAGCATTCAAATATGTATTCAATGAATTCCGCATATAGTTCAAAATAATTTCAAAATGATCGCAAGATTGATGCATCTCTGGGGCAATTCATCATATTGGACTACAAGTTACTCACTCCAAGATGGTCCTACTGCTAGAACGAAGGCAAAGCTCCTTGTGACAAGACCTCCTCCAAGATTTATGTTACCCCTTGTAATCAAGTGAACTACAAAAGCTTAGGTTGATTTAACAAATGAATACAAAAAAATTTGTAGATTTCTAAAAACATCCTCGTTGGTGTTCTACTCAACATACATATCTAAAACTCTCATTTTCTCATTTAAAAACTCTCATACTCTCATTTTAAAATTTAAGTCCCAAATCTTTTGTATAGATAATGGCATAGAAACAAAATGAAAATGAGGGCGATGCCTCTCCAACCTCCCAGGCTTATCATGTATTTACTGATGTCCTGCTAATGACGTTTTGCAGTCCCCCAGACAGTTTACCCCCTACTTTCTTTTATTATAACTGAATTATTTTGATACCTACCCCAGTCATGGTAAGAGTTTCATAATACAGAAACAGCATATCATAAAGTACCCCCCAAAATTAGTTTTGCAGTTTCTTCCCTTTTCAACATTTGTCAGAGGAAGCGCACAAGGGCTGCTTGGGCAGCACCCATCTCCAGAAAGTGCTATGTTCTGTTCCTGCTGACTTAAGCCACGCAGCACAATATCTAATGAGTAGAACTATCAGAGTATGGCTGAAGACAAGGAAGCTGATAGTAGTGCTCTTAYGCATGCAGGAGAATATAGCTGGGATTTACACAGACACTTTTTCTACTAAGAACTGCCAGTGAATTTAGCTGTAGAAAACCCACCTTAATTTATGCTGGTTGTGAAAGGAATGAAAACTCTTTCCCAAGAGTGTTTTACCTCCTTTATTTTAGCCTCAATGACACTTTACCAGCCAGATGTTGGACCTGATCTGGCCTTATTTACCTATTGTTATTACTGCTCATCCCAGCAGCCTGCGTTATTGTAGTCTCACGCAAGACTAGAGTCAGGCTTTAATTTTTTTAGAGCTTGTTTCAATCCTTTTTTTTTTTTTTTTTTTTTTTTTTTTTTTTTAAGACAGCATTGCCTAATGCTGTGGTTTCCCTTGTAAGTGCTTTTGTAACTGCCTACTGCTGAATCAGCAGCCTCTCATACTCATTATAGGCATGCCAGCTATATCAGGTTCACTCTGCGCTGCGCAACCACTTGTGAGTCTTAAACCATACAGAAGAGCCTCGTGATTCAGAGGTAAAAGATCAAAATGTCATTGCAAAAGAAAATTCGGGGGAGAGGAAGGAGGAGGGTATCCACATTCAGCAAAAATCCCAACCATAAAAAAACTCCGTATCAGGTGCCACTGTATGGATTTGTCCATGCAAAGGCTTTTATAGTCACATGTAGGACTAAAGAGTGCTGGCATCTATCATTGCAGACACTCTTCCTAGATCCCTCCAGGTGCCTCCATGAGTCTTCATAAGCTTATCCTGAAATCAGTGAGTCTTCAAAGCTAACGGCATAATTACAGTAGCAAAAAAGGTGCTAAGGCACTTCACAAAATCTGGCCTGCAAGTGCGATATCTTTCCACAGAACAAACCTGCACTTTCAGATCTCCTCTTAACTCCTCTTGAGCACAAATGCATAGCCTTAAACTTTGCTTTTCAGATCTCCTCATAACTCCTCTTGAGCATAAATGCATAGCCTTAAACTTTGCTTTAGTGAAAGACTTTGATTATCTGCATAGCAGAGGTCAGAGGCAGGTGAACACCCTTAGCTTGGCTTGAACTAGGACTTTTTAAAATGCTCACAATCTGCTCTCAATATTTTCAGTGCTAGGGAACCCATGAAACCAGGGCTCATCATCTCCACTTTGGAAATCTGCATTTTCCATCACCTGACCTTGTCTAATTTCAGATTTCAGTCACGGAATTTGTTGCTTCTAGGTTGAAGATTCACTTATCAACCCTTTTTCTTCAATGCAGACACATAAAAGAACCTCTTTGGCTTCTCTCTCTAGGTAAAGTAGAGTGAAAATATTTCATCATCAGTACCATATGATACACATAAATGAAGCAGCTTTTCCAGAAGATACAAGTTTACTGAACATTTCTACCATTATTTATTATTATGCTACATTATTCTACATAGTATGGTTATATCACTAGCTGATATTCTTTCAGTCTTGACCCTTTAAAAATAAAAACTTTGCTTCTAATCCTACTTGAAATAAATTTCTTTTTGCACCTTTTGGTACTCTTAAGCATTTTTCTACATTTCCTAATTTCTAGGCATCAACACAAAACTATCCTTTATATGTAAAATACCTTTGTTACATACTTCTACATGCATTTTAATAGTTACTCTCACTTTCTCTCCAAACAAGAGTAATGAATCACACCTACAAAACCCATCACTTCCTTGCCTGTGATATCTAAGTATTTAATAAAATAATACAAGCAGTTAAACTATGAACATTCCTATTAATAAAAATCTAAATTAGATAAGGATTTTCTGTTTTTATTAGTATCATTATTATGTACTGATGCTATTTAAGTTTCTAATCCTGATAATATATTTATTTCCATTACATAATCTAACCACGTGCTTGTCCATCTACTTGGTTCTATTTTTTTTTTTTTACAGAAGACATCTAAGAATTTCTGTCATAAAATTTGTCTGCAATAACACTGATCATTATCTACAGGAGAACAAACGTTTCCAAACCAAGAGTGATGCTAAAGTGAGTAAACCAGTAAAACCAGATTGCTATCCTCTTTCTTTTCATGCATTCAGACTTTCCTAAATACGTTACTATCAGCTAGCTGATGTAATTTCCCAATCATGCAAGTCTTACCACTAGGGTTCAGTAGCAACTATGGTCAAATCTATTATTAACAAGCAATTACAATCCTTAATTGCTTAAGTGAAATTCAGAACTGATCATCTGTGTATTCAATATTGCATAATAATGTAAAAATGACAATTAGTTTCCCTGCGGACAAGCACATTCATTAGAATATAATTTAAGAATGAGCATATAACATAATATTGCCTGTTTCAAGTATATTTCTCTCTAGATCCATTCCCTTTTGTCAAGGATCTCACTTCGCACTTTTGAAAACAATATAGTCCCGATCTTTTCTTGACTAAGAGTCCCAAACAAAGCAAACAAACAAGAAGCAACCCTGAAACACAACCAACAAAAGCCAACACTGGAGTAAAAAGCTAGCAAAGGTTAAGGTATTACTACAGATTTTCCAAACTTCTTAGCATCCAAGAACTCTCGCTCTGATATTTTATGGCCAAAATTTAGATTCCTTTCATATTCTGGTCTCAACTAGTTTATCTTATAAAATCCAAAATATATTAGAATGCCAAAACAGTTGTATGCAGGCTTAAGGCTTTCAAGTTAGTTTACAGGAATTACTCTCCAGCCCAAACTACTATTATAATTTGCCAGACAATCACAGAATAATAGAACTCTCGGCTGGAAGGAAACACTGGAGATCAGTTAGTCCAAGCTGCTATTCAGAGAAGAACTGTTGTCAGCACTAGACCAGACAGACATGACTTTGCATAGATGACTTGAAAGCCTGAAAGGATGGAGATTCCACARCATCCCTGGGTGACCTATTCCAGCAGTGTAACTCTAATTGGAGCGTCGTTGTCCCCAGTAACAAAAGTAAGGATTCAGTGCAGTACATTATAAAGATCTGTAAATGCCAGAGATTATCATGTGGTCTTAAAAACTGATCAACCACATTACTTAGATAGGGATGGGTAAATCTAACTGTCACATCTATCACAAGAATTTGTTTCGTATCGATCCACAAAATTCATTTATCTCAGTTCATGTAACATTGTCAGATCATTTCAAATGCATGTAACTCCTGATTCATCAACCTGGGAATTACAAAAAAGAAAGTGTTCTTGTGTTATGAGAACAAACGTATCAGTGCAGAACACTGCACTACGGAGTAAATACAAGCTGAGCTTTCAAGGAATACAAAGTTCATTAGTTAACTATTCCAAAGCTCCTGAAGCAGATTTACTTTTGCACCCTTCCTAATATCTTGTGCCTGTCAATACCTGTCACCCATCTTTTCCTAGATGAATATGTCTCGATCAGTACAACCGAGATAAATGAAATGCCTGTGGATATACACATGCATTAAAGAGCTATGCATGCTCAGAATCACAAAAGGATGAGAGAATTGACAGAACAGTCTAAAGCACAGAAATGGATATCTTACACAAAAAGTTCATGTCATTGTTTCAGTGATATTCCAAGGGGAAAGGTTCTAACATTCCACCTGAAAACTTTAGAAGGCAGTCTCTCGGGGAACACACACATATACATACATATACATGTATGTATACGTATATGTGTGTCTATGTACGAATATACATTCACATGGGGCTTTTTCTGTGTTGCAGCAACAGAGGTATTTAGAGTAGCCATGCTAAGCTTGCTACCACATCAGCTGGATCCCTAACAGAAATCAAATGATATAGTTTAAAGCTAAATCAGATATCACTACCGTACACAACAGTAATTACATATCCTTAAATGGTTTTTCAGGAGGTATATATTCAGCACAGACTGACCAACTTGTCTAGGCTGTTGTGAGGTCTATTACTGATGCTGCTGTTCTTTACAATCAGATGACTCCTCAGCATCACTCTTTCATGGACTAAAGAAGGATAGGTTGTTACCTCAGAGAAGAATAATATAGACATTACAAGATTAGAATTAATGGTCACAAGCTAGAATTAAACTGGTAAAGTTTTGCTGTGATGGCAAAGAGGTCAATACTGTATCAGGTAACTGAGGAAACCATTGGCCTAATCCAGTATCAAACAGCTTCACATACAATTTGCAAGTGACAGCCCACAGAACAGAAAAATGCACGATACAGAGGAAGTGGTGACAAAAGAGTTAGGCTTTAGGGGAAAAAGAAAACATCGCTCTGCTAAGCAGGCAGCTACCTGAAGATGACATACACAGCACATGACTGAGCAGAGCAATCAAGGCAGCCAGTCAAAGTCTTAGTACTTAAGAAATGTCACTGTGGTACCTGCAGTGTCTAGAGATTGTCAAACCTAGACAGTCCCTAAAGAGAGGTTTTCTAAGTTCATAACTTCAAACTTAGTTTCATGAAGTAGGTAGAAATTCACGGCAGAAACGCAGATAGATGTGAAAGGAGCACAGGGACTCTTGGGAAAGAGGAAAAAAATGGCTTGAGAATAGGAAGGGGCAGGGTGAAAGCAGCTAAGTGTTGGGAAGTATCAGGTGGCTTTTGAGTGGGAATGAAATAAATTAAGACTGAGAAACTCCAGGTGAGACTAAGGTCACTACAGGATACTTCTTGCCCTACCAGAAGACCCTRAAAGATCGATTTCAGAGTGGAGACAACCTCAGAAAGAGTATGAATACCTACCCTGCTTCYTGCACTGGACCATCTCCTTAATTCTCCATTTAGTCCAACTTCTACTAAACAGTAGAGTCGGCAGTTTCCAAATACAGTTTTTACTACACTAGTTACTGTTCCCTGTCACATTTAGACCACCTGGCAAAAAGCCTGCACTGAACAACTTGCTAGGGGATATTCAAGTGATTCACTTATAGCCTTTTTTAAAGGACTTGCCCCCTTTACCAAAATCTCTGGAGGAAAAAAAAAAAAAAAAAAAAAAAAAAAAAGAGAGATCTGTTGATCATCCCGGTCTCTGCTACTTCTAACCTGTTAACTGTTCAAAACTGAATCTGTTCTTTATGTTCGTTCCCTTCACCACTCCACTCACTTTGTTCACCTTCCTGGGTTGATGCAAGGTTTTTAAACTTGTACTGCAATCAGTTCATTGGACTCCTTATGCAGTATATAATACTCTTTATTTATAAAAAATGCTCCACGGTCACAGGTTGAACAAGGACAGTGACAGCTATTGCCTTGCAAAAAGAKTAGACAGATGTGCAGGTGGAGTCATGCGCCAGGGAAATGGTTTAACGCTGAGCAAACTCCTAACTCTCCTCTTAGAAAGAAACTAGGTGTAGTAAATGAATCATCATGTAGTTTTAAAGATTAGTTCACTTCCACATTTCCTTCACTTTGTAAGTTTGTTTCCATCTTTCCTTGCCTTAAGATTGCAGGCTTCCTTAATTTCACGCAAAGATGACTATAGCTTAGCACTAAGATCAGATTCAAATCTGCAAAACTTTAGAACAGTTAATTTTAAGCTTACATCCCACTATCCACTTACAGAATTATTTAGTTCTTTAATGCAGCTATTGTAGCCTATCTTGAATACAATACACTTACTACTGAAATATACTCATGAAAAAGCATTATAACCCCTTCAGAAAAAGCCATACAATCCCCCTGAAGTTATATTGTAACAGTTCAGCCTGTTTTTACAAAATATTTACTGTTTTATAACTTTTACCAGACAGATCATACAAATGGTACTTTTCAGTCTAAATGAATTAATCTTTGCTGGACAAATTTCACAGCTATACAATGGATATGGATTATTTGTGAAGGGGTGAACTGACACCTAATTAGATTTCATTTTAAGTCTAGATGCTGCAATTATGACTTCTGAATAAAAGTGGTTGTTATTTAGCAGGGTAGCCTAAGCAATGCACATAATTATTATAATTATTGTGTACCTAATGATATCTAATAGGAGTCAGCATTGTAAATAAATGCTGTAGACTGTTCAGCAGGGTGGCCTGCACTTTGCAGAAAACTAAATAACAAAGGTTAATAAATATGTTTGCAGAGGATTGTTTTACAGGAGCCCCGGGCAGCACTATCTGTTGGAGATTAGCTACATTAGGACTCAACAGACCAGAAAACATCCAGAATAATAGTCTTGGTCCCAGCTTACAGAGGCAGTGTATTAAAATAGCTAAACCGAATTCCTTCTGCCCCCAATCCCCAACTGTCCTCAAGTATAAGCTACACCGCTAATTTTTCTATAAGATTACTTAGTGGATAAAATTCAGCTTTATTTGTTGAATGATACAAATTAGAGAATGAGAAATCAACCAGACAATCAGTTCTTATGTTTAAAGCTTCTATTTAATTCTCAGACCTTAAGAATAAAAAAAATAGATATTGCTCTTTAAAGTCTGGATTACAACAGCTGCAGATGCTGCCTAACCCCTATTTGCACTATATTAGCAGAAGGATTGTATTTATGTAATGAAGACAATGTCCACTGCTGATATAGATGACACATCATAGATTTAAGATTGCATGTGTTTGCAAAACACATTTCAGAACCTTCAATTTCCAAAGTCCATTGTGTTTTCAATTATCTTCCTACCCAGGCAAACTAGGGAGAGACTAATCAAGCATAATGTCCTCACATACTTCCCACTATGCCTTCCTTAGAGAGGTCAAAGGCCACTGTCAGATCACTATTGCAGCTTGCTCTGCCATGGGAAACACTGGTATGATTTACAGTTTATAGCCTCCATCACTAAATGTAGCCATTAGTAACAGTATGCCTAGCTTCAAAATAATTAAGCATTTTGTTATTTAAATTTTTCCCACAAGACTTTCGAGATAAACTTATAATTTTGAAAGTGTTCTGATAGAAGCCAGCCAGGTTCCAAAAAAAATGAAAGAAACCTGCCTACAGCCATAGTTCCATTAATGTATTTAATGTTCATGCACTGAATTGAATGTAAATATTTGGTTTTGAATAACAGACCTAATACAAGCTGCAGATGAGGGGAAACAGTATGCATCTCTCACATGTTAGTAGATGGGTTATTAACTGAATGCTATCCTAAAATAAAAGGGCATAATCCAGATAGACACCTAACTGCCTCCTGAATGGGAGGTTTGTAGGTCACCACATAAAAGCTATCCCCAGGAGAACCTTCCATCAGAGACGAGAATTGGCCACTCACTCACTCACCCCTGTGCAGAGATYGCTTGTGTTAAACTATCATTGCTGTGAGAACGAACAAGCTTGCACCCTTCTCCATCACACACAACAGACACTGCCATTATCACGTCATCTGGGAAGGCGAAAATTCAGCCACGATGCTACAAATGGCTTCACTTTATAAACCCAAAAGAATGACACCTGTAGGACAGTTTAACAGCAGGATAAGGGTAAAAATCACCCCCGTGGGTAGACCTCCCCTTTCCTCTGTTTACTGTTAGAGGAAAGCAGAACAGCTTGAAAGTTTTATCCTACTGTACAGCTATCACATACCTCCCATAAATGCATAACCAGAAACAGTACATTATATGCGCACTTCAGCATATAAGCCTTTAAATATACGAGGCATATACCAACAACAATAATAAAATATGGCTTTTAACCTAAGTTGGGTGTATTAGAATCTACCAAAGGTGCAGCTGTCATGCTGGAAGTAATTGGTCAACTGAATACTATTTTACATTGAAAAGGTAGCAATGCTTTTGGAACAAATAACAGGACTCCTTCTTGGTTCAGCTTTTGGTAGAAGAATGCTGTGAAATTATGAAGTCAATTCAACTCAGAGAAAGTATAATTTTTTAATCACAATATTTTTTAAGCCACAGATGGAATTCATTTTAAAAATTCATGAATTAAAGATATGCTTTGAAATTGAGTCCAGCTTCCTAAAAGCAAGTATAATATATCTATACAGTAAACTCAGGCATTAATGTAAACCAATTTCTATTTGCATTTTGACTGCTACCTCATATCTATCAATTAACATACTGTACTCATAAAATACATGCTTTAACACCCAGCTGACATGTGAAGAACTTCTACGTACATTACAGGCTCAGCCTCAATGCAAACCACTTTGTTAGGCAACAGTATGTGTGAAGTACTGCATTTGTACCCTATTTTATCAATCAATTTTTCTTTGATAAATTCTATGCCTTAAAGAAAATAGCCTAACAAAGCATTAAAGAAACAAAAAGCAACCTGTTGCGTAGATATTAAGAGTTCCRACAAATTGTATTCAGGATCACAAACTCCAATTTTCTCTGATACTAGTGATAATTTTAATTCACAGAATTAACATTTTCCTCATCTAAAAACGAGGCCTTTAAGAATAAAAATAAAACCCTTAAAAACCTTTCAAAAAACATTCGCTTTCCTCAACCTTCCRTTGGCTTTAACAGAAGTGTTTGATATATATAACCAACAGGGTGCATCTACCTATTCAGACTCTGGCAATGGGTCTACATAGGAGTTTGGTGGGCTTGAAGAGTAGAAGAATCAGCCTAAAAAAAAGGCCCAAACCTGCTTCTTTTTGTATACCTTTGATTTCAATARTATTATGCAAGTGAATAAGGGAAGCTGAATTGGGGCTAACGTGCTACTGTAGAATCATAGAATCACAGAATCTGCAAGGTTGGCAGGGACCCCTGAGATCATCTAGTCCAACCTCCCCGCTCAGCAGGGTCTCCTAGAGCATGTTAGACAGGGTTGCATCCAGGCGGGCCTTGAAGATCTCCAGAGAAGGAGACTCCACAGCCTCTCTGGGCAACCTGTGCCAGTGCTCCGTCACTCTCACAGGGAAGAAATTCCCCCTCACGGTCAGGCGGAACTTCCCGTGCTTCAATTTCTGCCCACTGCCTCTTATCCTGTCACACGGGGCAACTGTGATTGACTAGTAAAATACGCCAAAATATGCCAGCAGTGATGGATTTGGTTAGGCAGATAGCAAGCTGAATATTCAAATGGAAATCAGGATTCTAGAAGATCACTGAGAATCACAAAGGTGTTTCGAATGAGTTCATTCTTTTTCATACATGCAAAATATACTCAAAAGCTACAAATGCCACAGAACAAAACCCACTCTTTCTTTCTCTCTTTCCCTCTCTCTCACCCACTTAAATCAGCACTTTCAGTAATCTGGATCCAGTTTATTGATTACTCCAGCTGCTAGGGAGGACGTGGTTGCTTACACTGAAAAAATACCCAGCTCAGCATGCCAGTGAAGGTCCTTTCAGAGCAGGCTCCAGCTCAGTGCTTCAAACTTCTTTAAAGCAAGAAAGACTATTTGCTTAAAACAAGTTGAGTGTTTGTATTTTGTTCAGTGTTCAAACCCCTTGATAGTCCCATGAGTCTTTCCCCTGAAGCTGGTGCTGCGAACACAAATGGTTTGTTAGTCATGGCTACTACACTGGGCCATTTAAGCATATCAGAGACTAGGCAGAACACCACCAGTGTGAAGGGAGGAACAGAAACATCTTGCTTTGAGAAAGCAAGATACCACAAGAAACTTTCACTGCACTAAGACAGGGCTGGCTCATGCACATAAGCAATATAGCTGGCTGGCTAAGTGATCACTTCTGTGTGGACATTACTTTGGGGAGCAAAAAAGGAGAGAGGAGCAATTTTCTTGTCCAATTAGGTTGCTTTGTGCCATCCTAGTGGGTCATCACTGGCCAGGGGAATTTGATGGCATCAGTTACTGAGCTCTTGAAAGGTTCACAGTGCAGCATCTCTTGCAGAGATCTCTGCTAGGTCATTCGAAAATCTGAGTTCAGTAGTATCAGTTATATTGAATGAGATTGCAAATTTGTTTTGGTAACTAGAGTTTGCTCTTATTTATTGCAGRTCTCTCTTAATAGCCTCCTCCTCAAAGAGCAAATTTGGTGTACAGTATTGGGAAGCCAAATTCAGTAGCATTTGTCTCAAGGCTTTCTGTACAATTGACAGAGGTTCTCTGTGTAATCAGCCAACCTGTGCAGGTGCTACTTAGGCGAATAAGCTTCCTCACTCAGTTATGCTCTGTGCTTCTCAGGGTAAATATTCCATTTATAACATGCTAAAATTGAAATACTGCCATTATGCCTAGGAAGAGACACTTCCATGAGAAGAAAGGTTTGTCATTATATTAATGTTATCAAAAGTTATCCAAGTTTATGACTTTTCATCTGCCAGGAATCTCCTCTCTGCAAACAGACTTCCAAAGTTGACTATAACCCCATTTTTGTTCTCTTTACTTTATTGTACTGCACTAAGGGGTTTCTACAGAACACAATAAAAAAAAATATTGCAGGAGAACATCTGATACTAGGAAATGATTTATTTGTCCTTATTTAGCAGCCCAGCAGAGGCATTGGTGGTAAGCTAGGTTATTTTTATTTTTTGTTACTAATATGCACAGATCATTTTGTTATAAATCTTTCAGTGAACTTTCTCCTTAAGAGCCCTAACAACTTATTTTGTCTGTGTAAAGGTCAATCTCAACAGCAGCTGAAAAGATGCAGTTGTTCTTTAAATATTATTCAGTTCATAGCAACAGCTTCTTTTTCTATCTTTTGTATGCTCAAACCTTCAAAACAGATCCTGAATCAGGATCTGTTAAACATACGCAGCTCATAACATGCAAGCAGTTACTAATCATGCAAGTTCTTAAAACTGAGTTAAGCAACTAGCTGTACTGCTGCCTCAAACATATGTGCATTTTACTCCATTTATAGAGATCCTTGCCATCACACTGATTCACTCTATAGGTATGGGTCTCTAAACCCACTAAAGAGGAAAAAAGAATAAAGAATATGAGGAAATTTCTATATCTTTGCAATCACTTCTGGTTAAAAAGAAATCAAGCTGCATAAATATATAATGATCAGTATGTAAYGGTTATCAGCACCAACAGAAGTTGCTCATTCTGAGGGCTAATGTGTTTGGTATCTCTCTTCAGGATTTTCTCCAATCGCAAAAACACCAAACATTATATTGGAGTAAATCTTTCAATTATCTTGACTCTACATGGATTGAAAACATAACYGTTTGATAAATCTCCTTCACAAGGAGGAATTAAATTAATTTGAAGTTGTTTAGATTTATGCATTCAAATAAAAATCAGGAAATACATGGATTTTCATAATAAGCCTAAGTTTGGGGGGATTATTTCACGTGCTACATTTTCAAAAACCAGTAATGCTTCTCTAAGGATGTCTTAATACTATCTGTGCCTGTCAATTCTTTGTCACTTTGATGGAGATAAWTAAATAAATTGCTTCTGAAATCCTGCAAAAATAAAAGCTTTGCAGTTAATAAACACAATCATGTAAAAAAGGTACATTTTAATTTGTTATTGATACCCAAGAAGTTCACATGTTGCCTCCCCATCTGCACTGAGTTTTGTTACTTTTTGAAAGAAAGCAGTGGTAGAATGAATACACTTGAACAGGGCTTATTTCCTTTTTTGGCAACTCACTAGAAGAAAAGGAAAAAGCAAGCAGTTTTGTTACACAGAGCCTTTAGAGACAAGAAACTGTTGTTTTATAAGAAAGGCTACTTAAGGACAAGAATAATGAAGAAATTACTTTACACATAGAGGACACATGTTGTCTAGTTGAGCACCAGATAGTTGAGTACATAACGTTTGTCATATGAAAATGTTTATGGTGTACATTAAGGGGGGGGGGTCTACATTTTTGGTGAACTAAGGCTATTTTGAATGTCAGCTTTTAGATTTGTGGCTTCAAAGGTCCATTTCAGGTTTTCATGCTGTTACAGGAAGTTAACACAGTGGGAACAAAATAACTAAAACGCTAGCTATGTGTTCCTGTCCTAGCAGGAGGGTTTTCTTCCTTGACTGAGACATACCGACAAACAAGATGTTTAAGCTATTTCAGTGGTGAGCAACCCCTATAATACAACTGCAAGTAGCTTGAAAATCAGTCATTGTACTACTGAATATAAACAAAATAGCCAACTCAAGTGTAGATGAAAAATCAGGTGAAAAACAGCTAAAACTTACTGACACTAGAAAATATTTATTAAATTGCATTTATGTTTTTAGTTACTTAAATGTATTAAATGAAGCCCAACAACGTCCGCTGTGATCATTTCAATTTACCAGTTATAACAGAGGCTTCACCTCTTTTGTCCCTATTGGAACACCTTGTTTCATTACAGGCAGTTCTAGTTGACCTTTATAGTCAGGGCAATTCTTTAATATCTTTGAAAGTGACAGTTGAATAGTACACCCCTTTAACTGTATGGGTGTTATATCAGAACAGACTGTCCCTGGCATTTTTTATATTGAGGTTTGCCTACAATACATGCCTAAAAAGGGACCATGAAAATTCTTCTCCTGCATGCAAATTTCAAGGATTTTACAATTCTACAACCATTCAACCTGGAAAATATGGAGCAACAAGTTCCTTGTCTCTTACTATTTTTGAGGAAAGTATAGATATTTTCTTCCACATCCATTAACTAGAAAATAGTTACTTGGCCACCAGATTTGCTGCACTGAAATTATTCTTCCAGATCAGGTAACTATGTTGGAAACCAACCAAACTAGATAAAAATCTGTATATCCACTTTCATCAGAATATAGAAGTATTGCTGAGGAGAGGCTTCCGTATGTTAATCTGCTAGCCTACTTATTTTTTCCAGGGAATGAAAAACAAACATCTAAAATGTCCTCTAGAGAGGAATTTTCTTCTTTCCACTGATTGTTGAATAGTGAGGGATCAAATGAAGAGTGTGGACTAGACTGCTGAACTTACTCAAAGATGAAGCTGGTGGGATGGATTATTAGGACGCAATTAAGGAAAAAGACCAATTCAACCATGACAGTGGTTGATGCAGATTGAAAATCTGGACTGAAAAAATGTAGTCTGTGGTAGCAAGGGTGAAGTAAAGAGAACTTGTAAATACCTTCTGAAGAGAATTTAGAGGGTAAGCATTTTTATAAGCTAACTAGATCTTGTGGTATATGGAATGCCTCAAATGAGAAAGCAGCTAGCATGGCAGATTGAACACCATAGCTACATGAACACAGGCTGATCAGCTAGCCAGACAACTGAACTTCTTTCCTGAGGCAGATGGGTGCTTACTGACTGGATACTGGAACTTTCTACTTGTCCCCAGTGAGTAACTACTAGGGCATTACTTCTTAAGYATGGTTTTTGTAGCATTGAGCTTCAAAATAAGTAAGTGAGAGGTTAAATTACCTAAACTCAGAAAGTCAGCTAAAAAGGAGTTCTTATCAGCAGAATATTCTATAAATAGATTGCAACTAGCTATCAAAGTCGCAGCTTAGGTTATCCACATCATCATGCCTCATGTGGCACAGCAAACCAGAAATTTATACAAGAAAACTATCTGTGCATCACGCACATTATAATCATAATTGTCAGTAAAAACTGGGTTCTCATTGTTCAGTTTAGCATAATAATAGCAGTCTTGGAAGCAATCCAGTTTAGGTACAGTTAGTTTAGAAACAGCATTGAACTCCTTGGAATATGTTGCCTATCAGCTTCTGAAAAATAGGTTAAAACAAACTGATAAATTAGAATGTTTTTTCTCAAATCTTTCATGAACCRTAATTTTAGGGTTTATATATAGTGATTTAATGATGTCCCTTTTAACATATTAGTGATAGCTAGGCCTAAAAGCTTGCCAGAAACTAAATACTCTGCCAAAAATCAGCATTTTAATTAGGATGCACACCAAGGTGCATCAGATCTCATGCATTCAGGCAAGGTTGTGCAATACTTTGAAAAAGAAGCCTGCTGCAGAAATTGGTACTGATGATGTGGTATATGGAGTTTCTCCCTCAAGATTAGAATAGAAGGCTTTCCATAGGTAGTGCGAGGACTTTTGTCTGCYGCAGCTAGTACATTCAGATAAGATACAAAATTAGAGTCTTAAATTTCTGTAGCCATTACTGGCTCAGTTGCCCTTACTCTATTCATCAAGATGTTAATCCTAGTGTCCTGATCAAATATAAAACAGATTACTGCACCCTCTATGACTGAAGTTATTCTTCTTGTATTTTAAATGACAGTATCAAGTGGTTGTGTGATGTTCAAGTTTGGGGAGAGTATAGAAGTGACCATTGTTCCAGAAGGATAGGCTAAACCTTTCTACTGGCTTAACCTTTCTACTGGCTTAACCTTTCTACTGGCTTACATAAAATTTGAACATTGACCTATTTAAGCACCAAACTCTGACCTTTTAAAGAATAAATTACAAAATTTAGAGTGAAGGACCCTCAGTGTAGCCAAAAATAAATTCAAGAGATGCTTTCTTCCCCTCCTTGCAAGGAAGCTTTTAGTTTAGATGCTTCAGATGGCAGTCTGAACAGATTTCATCCTAATCCTTTCCATTCCAGTTTTGTCTGACTGAAATAATGGTGYTCCTGACTTACCTAAACAAACATTAGCAAATTATCTGGTCCTGAGCATACATCAAGCATTATGCTGATGAAACACAAGCCCTCCCAAACTGATCTGTTCATAGAGCTGAAGAGAATTCACCRAGCTACTGAAAAGCATATATAGAATCTAATGCCAAAAGAAAATTTTACATATGCACCAGATAACTTGGTACAAGACACTGTAATTATCAACTACTTCTAAGGAACAGCTTCAGAAAATCCTTCCTTGGACAGAATTCCAAGAGCYCTACCCAATCAATCGTTTTCATGTAAGTTCCAATTTTCTCACTATTTTATTCTCCAAATCAGGTCTTTAGAATTATCCTGTGCTTACATCACTGACGTACATCTGGAAGTCAGATATATCAGATGCATACAGACTTCCCATATTTCTAATTCTAGGGAAGTTTTCACCCCAAGTGCATAAAAGTGGAAACCATGTGAGTGTTACAAGAAGCCATCAGTCTGACACTGAATTAGATTAAAGGAGGGTGGTAAATAGGAGCAAATAAAGAGCAATATAAAAATGAAAAGGTAGAAATTAAACATATACTCTCCAAAGTTGCTTTTTTAACATGCTAAGAGTCAGGATGTGGAAAGAAGAAGTGACAGTGGTGGAAACAGAGAATGAATACAGAATGACAGCTACAGCATCATGTTGAATGTTACAGTTGAGCCATGCAAATAGGRATTTGTCCTTGCTTCCAGACTACATACTGTGAGGTATCATCATTTGTTATCAATCCTCATACAAGCTGCCATACTTAGGTTATTAGGTAGATATCAGCACAATCAGTCACAGCATTATTGATAAYGATGAGAGTAAAAGGGGCCACAAACCATCAGCATCGTACAATCTGGGCATCACGCCCTTGTTTGTTTCCTGCAACGTTTTATTAAATTCAAAGCTATCAGTTTCTGTGTTTCTTCCATTAGGAATTTTTTAAAGGATAATAAAAAAAAGCCATCAAATAAAAGTAAGCAGTTTTGTTCCCTGGGAACCTCATTGCCAGCACTCCCCCCAAAATACAAACCAACTGATCTGATGTTTGATTAGAATCACAGGGTGCTGGAGGAAACAGGTTAATGGTTCTGGTTAGGTGTCATGCTTTATGCTTTTTTTCATATCCCTAGGAGTCTGATGCAATAGCAAATATAAACATCACCCAGAGGATGAGCTCAGGGTTATTTCATCTTATCCCTAGGGGAGGAGTTGTTGTTCAGCATGTTCCCTCACTTGGCAAAATGCAGTTTGGGTCAGAGAGGTACCATTCCTGACCTTCTATTTATAAATCCAGTTTGTTTCCTGTTACTACTCAGTAACTGTTAGCTTTGAGGTTGTTAGATTCTGAGCACTCCTGATGATCCTCTGATCAAAGTTCATCTTGACTTGTTCTAAAGACATATATAGTAGGAAAAGGAAGAGAAAAAAAAAAAATAGAAGTGTAACATTTTATTATAACCAGTTCCTTACCAGAGGTAGATTACAGTTTTATGCAAATCATCTAGATGGACTGAAGTACAATTCTATGAGCCCTCCATTCAAATACACTTACTACAGAGATGACTGGAACAGTACATACAAAATACCTTTAAAACCAGTATCCACAGACAGTAGGGACCTGTGGTGTTAAGCATTTCACTTGCAGGAAGAGAACACAACTTCACTGTCTACAGAGGTGTTGGTATTTAGAGACACCAAATAGACACAGTTATCAATATGCAAAAAGTAATGATATGTGCACATACAAAAGTGGATGTAAATTCTTGAATCTACTAATGCTTGCCTCCCTCCTACATAATCAGAGGCTCTTGCCCACTTGCACACCACGTGGCTCTGGCTCTTTAGTGAACAGTGGGCCCCAAGTCTCCCCATTGACTTCATTTCATTGTCATGCATTTATACAGCAGCGATATGTGACAGATGATAGATTGAGATCAAGACCAAGGAGAAAGATAGCATCAGAGTTTGCCTGTTCATGCAGCTGTTGACCACCTTTCATTTTCCCCAGCAGTGTGCCCCTACAACACTAATGCATGAGTAGTAAGCAATACAGCACTGCCATAGCTCCAGCTCCCCTTGCCTGCTACACAACTAGACATTTCAGAACGAAAAAACCTGCCCTTGACAGTGTTGGCAATCATAGCAAATCCAAGCAACCACTTCAGTATGTCTTCAATTTTCATTGAACTGCTGTGCAAATTTGTCTTTCACTCTACTTATGCTCCCTCTCACTCAGTTGAGAAAGTTTGAATTTAATCCCACAAACTTCATTACAGCTGTTTCTTGCAATATTTTAAGGAAAAACATATTACTTATCTTTTCAATTTTAAACAATATTTTGTTTAAAACCTTATATTCATTTATAATTAAAAAGCCTAATGAACAAAAAATTCAACCAAGCAAAACCAAAATTTCACAGGCAGGTTAACCTACAGATAGAGTTGATTATTTTGGTATATTGCCATGGTATATAAATCCCTGTTCCAACTCAGAAAAAACTGACATCTCTAGACAGCAATAATAYATTGAGAAACATTAGCTCAGGCTCCAGAAAACTACTCAAAGTGAATATAGTATAGGTTCACTGTCATCTTGCTACCCTGCTTCTGACTGTGGATGTGGTTTATCCCACATTGGCTTAGGTATCACCAYGCCATGCAGTGTAGCATACCCTTACATATTTTGCTGAAAACCTGTAAGGTCAAGACCATGAAAAACAAGTCATTCAGAACAGAATATAGTTTTTTCAATTTACATATAAGTTTTTAAAGTTGTATTTCTCTCGGAACCTATCCAACTATTTAGCTCCTCACTCTACACCATTGACTTAAGTATGCTTTTTTCAATGCAGTACTTTACATCCTGAGTAGTCTTAGGATGAAAAGAACGGAACTTGCAGAGTAAGACACTCACTACGACAATATTTTGTTTTGCTAGATACAAAAATCGTTACTGTTACATTTTTTATTCTTGTACCTGAAGAGAACAATTAATGAGGATACATATAAAGAAGCAGAAAGAAGAGGTAGGCAGTGGGCCCATTTTTTTTCTCCATACTTTAAACTGTGAAAGTATCATTATCTTCAGAATTGCGCTACTTTCAATTTCCTTTCTAAGAGAAGACAAGCAATAGTCAAGAATAATCTGTGTATTTTTGGCAAATTATTGGAAACTACTCTTACCCTTCCTTTTCTCTCTTTCAATCYCTCCTTCCTCTCCCCAAATTCCTACATGCATGAATCAAGCAGAAGCAAAGAAAGAACAAAAGCTGTCATCTAGATTGTGAATCTAGAATTCAAATCTAAAGAATCAAAGTATCTATTTATAAAAATATGACTGCAGCAGTCAGATATTGTATATATTAAATCCCTATTAAAAACACCATAAGACAGAACTATTTTATGCCTTTTCAAATTTTTCTAAGGGGTACTGATACCACTCTGAGGAACACACAGAGGGAACCATAACCAAGAATGAAATGCATATAGGATTTTTAAGAAAGGCTTTGTTAAATGCATGGTATTTACTTGAATATAGAGATTTCTCATTTGAATTATTTGGTAACAAAACAAGAAGTAGCTTTGTTAAAAAACAAAACCAATTACACACTTACGAGCAAACATGGATAAGGGATACTCTCACAAAAATCTGGGCTGATTTATTTCATCTTACAATTAAAAAACCCCACAGTAATGAGAGTTAGGCCAACCATGCTAGGTTCATTGTATACTGAAAAAGTCTAACAATTAAAAAAAAAAAAAAAA
>NW_028186150.1:5796631-5844712 GCF_003343005.1 Rhea americana
CCCCCACCTTCACAAGTTTGCTTTAGAATTTGCCTGATTAAGTTTAAATCAGCTTTGTAACCAAATTTCATTGCGTTTTCTCAAATCTCACAGTGTTTTGTCCAACTTGACAAAAAAAAAAATAAAAATAAAACAAAACACTTTGTTTTCTACTGGCTGGAACATGAGTATCCTCAGAAAGAGTCAAGAGAGAAATTCCCAGATTCTGCAGTTTCTTAGCAAATCACAAAATCATATTCTCTTACATGCTTTTTTTCTTTGTCTCTAAACACTAACCAAGAATTTTATGCTACTCCTATCAGGAATTTTGACTAATTCCTACTAAGCAACTAATTCCTTAGATGGTATATTTCTGAGTATTTCCTTTGACACGCACCAATTAAACCAACTGATGATCAGTCACTACATTAAAAAAAATATATATTTTCAAAGACTCCCTTGGCATCCTCCACATACGTATGTATGTCATGACATACCACTTTCTACCRTCTGTACCTCTTCCTTTATATATACACACTTTGTGTTATAAATTGTTTGGCCGTGAGGTAGCTTGACACTTGACACAACAGCAGGGCTGGGGGTGGGGGAGCATAAGTGCTGATCATTAGATTATAGCTGAAGTATTCTCTCTTTTCCTCTCCTCCTCCCTGTGTTCCCTGGAGACCGAGGTGTTAATAAAATCAAACAAAATGAAAATGGGTAAATTATTGCAAGCTATGAACACCTACATCGCGCTACGCCTCACTAGTTTCCAATACTGCCTCATTCTTGAGGCAACCAAAGAAAAAGATGCAATTTCATCCTATAGACCGGGTGGTATAAGGAAAGGACAAAAGAGACAAGATATTGCAATCCAAAGGTCAGTGACCCACTCCCTTGTATAATTATAGCAGTTCACATATCCTACCAATCTGTCTTTGGATGGCTGATGGTAAATTAGTAGCTAAAAAAAGGGCAATTTTTAAACTCTTCAATAACTAGTAACTGAGCTCTAAAGCTGAACTATCAGATAAGGAGATGGGAGCAAGTGTTGATTTGTTATTTATTTTCTAAAAGTAACAGATCTACAGTAAGACTGTGTCTCCTTGCTGTACGTTAGGAGTTCTGAAAATAAATTTAATCTGTGAACAACATACAGATTTTGAAGAGTTTCAGGGACCTGCAACTGTTCTTTAATGCAACATAATGCAATCTGATTTTCCACAGCAGGTACACTTTACATCTTCTTTAAATTCATCGCATTTTTTTTGAAAAAGCATTTTAACTGCTGTACATTTTTGTCCAGTATCCCTAGTTTCACAAGATAAAACAAATACTAGATTGTGTCCTTACTTTGCATTTGCCCAAGAAAGTTCTATGCAGTAACAAAAAAAACGTGTGGCAACATTAATGCCGAACTTTTTGCTGACGTATGTTAATAGCTTGTAGCTGGATGTGGTGCTTGTTTTTGGTCCGTCTCTAGGTACCAGGGTAAAGCTTGGTCTAGTGGACTATGTTGTCTCTTAATGCTTATTACGGTCACAACTGAGGGGGAAAGAAAAAAAGAAATCAGCCATATAAGACGACAGTTCAACTCCTGGTATATCACATATAGCACTCGCTAATTTAAAGGATGTGGCTCACCTTTATTAATGAATGGAGGTCAACATTTTAATTGCCTGCCAGCTATTGCTTTTGGAGCAGTGTCAYATAACTCTTTGGATTATGATCTACTGAACAATCCACTAAATGTGATAGCGTGGGCCAGCCACTGCTCCTAACTTCTTCAGTGGTAACACTAATAACCCTTTTGGGTCTTAAGAGTGCATGTGTTGCATATTTCTGGATTTATATCTTACACAGATTAGACAGTAATAAAAAGTGGATAGAAAAAGAGGGCTCTGTAAAGAGCCTGTCAGCAGTATTTTCAGGTGGAAAAAAAAATAGGAGGTTTTGATCTGCAGAATGTGACGTGTATAAAGTACAACAATTAAACAGAAGGGTGGATATTTYGAGCTCATTAAAATTTCTTTTGAAGATGAAAGTCATTAGATTTCAATGAGAACTTGGAGCAGAAGCTCACACTGACATAAGAATATTTAACTTGTAGTCTACAGTGCTTCAAACAATTGATAGTATGATAAATAATTGCTTGGCTGTAGTAACCACATAGAAAGAAAGAAAGAATTACCCTAATCAAATAGTCAGCGTAGTGTTGCCCATCTCTGTGCTACACATTTCATTCTGAATTGTTCAGAAGTTACAAAAAAGGAAATCCTAAGTTCTTAAAGGGGAAACYGTAAAGGATTTCTTTTCCTGTCACCTCCAAGAAAACTTTGATAATATTCAGGGTCAGTTCTTCAGCTGACGTGATCAGCCTAGCTGTGCTGAAGCCAGTGGATCATTGCCAATTTATAACAGCTGAATGTCTGGTCTTACTTCAGGGACAGTCCTATTTTACAGCTTTTCCCCTCCATGCCCCAGCTGCCTTTATTTTTTTTAGTAGTGCCATTAATAGCCAAATAAAGTGTTTGTTGTCAGGAATACATGCTCTCCTCCACTTCATGGTACAAGACTCACCTTCTGATGTTCATGAGTTGTACTACTAATTAAATCTTGCTTATATTTCAATACTACCTCAAGGCACCAGCCAGGACTGCATAGTGCTTTAATACACAGATATTTTTAAGCTACATACTTTAGGAAGAGGGAAGCTCAYCCCCCTCAGTGCTTGGAGCTGAAAAAAAGCCAAAGGATGATGTTAACACAGGTCTAAGGCAAAGGTATAAACCTTCCTGAAAGGGCAGAGCGAGCTTGTGTTAGACTGCAATATACACTGTGAACACTGCTTTATGCGAACACTGCAAGAAAGAGGAGGGGACAGAGAAAGGAAGACACTAGCCCAAGTAAGGCTCTATGCTGTAAATAACTGGCAAACACAGGATCACTCTTATGCATTAACTCACTGGATGTGCAGTCCCCATGCAATCTTGGGTGATGCCATAGTACATCCTTCCTCACAAGAGGAGAAGCATTTAATATRTAAAGACTTGGGGGGGGGGGGGAGCATTTCCTATTCCTCTGTTTACACTTCCCTAAACACTCAGATTGCAAATACCCAGTGCTCAGGAGTGTTCTACCAAGCCCTCTTTGCACCCTGGGTAGCACAGATCCTAAAGAAAATGTGCCTATAGAAGAATAGGCTGATTTTTCTTTAGCATATAGGTACTTTCTACAGGATAAAAATCCCAACAATACCCTACACACTCTAAGAGCTTGTTTAGGCAGTGATTTTCATTTCATTAAGAACAAGCAACCCAAATTTCACATCTTTCTACTCATAAGCAGTGTTTGTTTTGCCCTGGAATTCCTTCTCTTGATAATAAGATAAAACCTCTGTGCTTTAATCTAAGTTGGAGGATGTGCCTAGTGCCAACAAGCAGCCTGCTCCACTGCCCAGGGCCTCTGCGGCCAGGGGAACACAGGCATGCCCTCCTCCCAGGGCCTTCCCCACCCCGCAGCCCCGCTCCCCTCACTCACAGCCAGCCGGTCACTCCTCCAGGGCATCTTCCCACACACCACACTACCCCCAAACTGCACAGGCTCTGAAATAATTTCTTTCTGATCAGGCTCAAAAATGGCACCGTCCTTGAGCCAATCGCCTTCTGTTTTGCTTCACAGCCCTCCCTCATTAGGCTAACGAGGTGCACAGCTCCTGGCTTTCCTTACTACTCTCCTGCCTAGTATCAGTAGGGAATCAATTCCACCACACATTTAAATAAATAAAAAAAAATAAATTAAAAAAAGAAAGAAAGAAAGAAAATGAGTTATCTAGGAAGGAAAAATGTAAGCGTTTTATGCTGCATGTATTGAAACCATTACTTTCTTCTGTTTCTCCCCTTTCAAGAAAATGTTCAAAGGGAAGTAACTGATTTTGTGAAGCATTTTGATTTTGACAATAATCTTCTTTGCTTTCTCTGACAAACTGGGGTTCAGGCTGTTTGTCATTTCTGACTGACTTATGGTACATAAACAGGCTTTTATAGGACCACAAGATAGCCAGGAAGCCTGATGGTAAGTGAAACCGTTTTATACATGGCAATGATTTCATTCTCACTACGGGAAAAACATCAAGTGTGTGATGTTAAGCCAGTATCTGCTCTAAAAAGACAGATACGGAAAAAAAATCGCATACATATCTACAACAAAATGTATAAACAAAACCCCAGCAATTTTTACCCAGATTGACCCTAAAAACACTCATTTATGATTTCCCAAGTCTTGGTGACTCTGGGGCTCAACATGAAGGGGAACAAAAAAGCCCTTGGAAAAAAGTGAGAGGGGATGGGGCACCTGCCAGAAAAGAAGCTGCATCAGAAAGACCTGCAGGAACCTGGCAGAGAGGTCATATAGACTAAGCTAATGCCATTCCTGGGTAGGAGGAAATGTGAGTGGCCTTGTTCAATAAATTTTTCCAGTCTTCAAAAAAGATTTGTTTTTATTTGAGGAATGAAGTTGTAGCTGGTTTGCTTCTGTCCTTACTAATAAAAGCTATTTTAAACTTCAAAATTTATTTTTGATGCAAAACATCTAATTTTTGTAAAAACAGCACAGAATTACAATGATGTATAGACCATTATAAAGGAGACTTTTCTGGATGTAGACTACATACTATTTTCAAATTGCAATATACGAAAAGAATGGTTTGAGCCGTGAACAAACCCCGCTAATTACAGCTTGGCAGAGAAGAGTTTTAGCAAGTCTATTATTATTATTATTATTATTTACATTAGGATGAAACCTTTCGAAGGGAAGGTGAGAAATGACTTTCAGATGTACTCAGAAGAGCCAACAGCCCAGCAATTTGCTCATTTGGCTGGTGATGCAAGAATCCAAAAGTCAATTTCTTGCTCTGTTAAAATATGCCAAAAGTTTGAACCTGTATCACTCACGTATCAGACAATTGCCTAGACCACCCAGGAATTCAGTTTTGGACCCTTCTGTCTCAATGCTCATTCTCTGAGCTTTTGCAATACGTGTCATGGAAATATCCTCTGAACTTTGCTTTTCCACAAACCATTTGCAGAGACAGGTGAACCCAAAAGTTAAGAATGAAGGATGAATGACTGTGATACATCATATGGAATCATACTCTGTTAACCAGTGCTAACTGAGTGCTAAAACTCCTTGGCCTTCCTGAAAAATCCATATCTGATTGAATACTTCACATTACAACACGGTAAGTACTTGCTACTGGGCTACTATCTTTCAGTTGCAGAGGAGGTCTTTCACTGTCCTTTCTGCTAGAAATTCCACTTTTGCTGAAACTGAGAAAAGTTTGATAGGGGTCCATTTCACCGAAAAATACTCTGCTCGACTGTGAGTGGTCATTTTGCACAGAAATGAAAAGTTATTTTATTGCATGGAGCTGCTGAAAAAAATGTGGTGCACAAGATCTTGTGTGGCAATTTGTGTGACTCTGATTATTCTCTAGTAAGAGTAGTACAGACATGGCCATGACAGCGGGTTGCTACCATACGGCTATGTCCCAGTTACTTGCAAAAAAGGTTTTATTAACATCATTAGCCTCCCCCAGAATTCAGCAGAAAACTGACTTTTGTTGTAATGCAGAATCTGAAACCACTAATACTACTTTAAATAATAGTAGTACTTTGAACAACTTCCCTAATATATTCTAAGATAAAAAATATGGTCCAAATATTTGAAAGAAAGAAAACAAAAAGATAAAAAGGCTAAAAACATTATGGTAAACTTACACTCAAATAAATCCTTACCAGTACATCACTGATCAGCCACTATTCTAAACACAGTACGCTTCAGATCACTACTACAATATAAAGATATTCCTTGGTGAATTCATTACTGTACACCCCTATAACCAAACTATCTAGGGCTAAATCTGAACACAGAAATCAGATGCTCCATAGCATCTGATGCTTAGAAAATCCTTTGCCCTTGTAGTATTCATCATCCTATTATGTTAAATTTAGCTCGTCAAATTCTGCTCTTACTTGAACTTCACATCTGTCAACAGAGAGTGTATGAGGCATACATCACGGCAGCATTTAAGCTCAGCATAGGGAGAGGTTTGATATTTGAAATACATTTTATCTTTTGCAAGCCATACGTTCTTCCAATAATAAATGTTGAAACAAGGTTCCCCAGGGTCAGGCAATTTGTGTTCTTTCCTACTCAGCCAAAGATGATACTAAGGAGCTAAAATAAAGAGAAATATTGTCATTTGGTTATAGCACCATAATGTGGTTGATATCATTCTTCTGACACTTTGGACGCTTTGTTTAACAAGGAATTCAACACGAGCAGACCAGCCGCTGAGTACTTCCAGATCGAGAGTTTGTGACAAGACTGGATTGTCAGCTCGAAGGCTGTGTCACCAAGCTGAAACATAGGTACTCTCCGCAGAGGGACAGAGAGAACTGGCTGCCTGGTGAATGGTGGACCTTTAGCAGCTGATAAAACAGCAGCACTGCAAGCAGCTGCTGGCCTTTTTGGGCAGAGAACAGCTGCAGACATCAAAGAGGATAAAAGAAGAACAAGAAAGGTGGAAAAAGTGATGCAAAAAAGGAATTTAATCTATACTATATTTATGAAGTAGATGAGTTACTTATTTAACGATATAAACATATTCTAATGTTAACAGTTACTGCCTTTTAAAAACAAATATTAAAAAAAATCTGCAAACATATTCCTGAAGCACTAACTCCTCAAGCACATCCCATTGGGAGAGCCAGAGGGTAAATCACATTAAAAGTACTGGATTCTATTGAAACAGATGCTCCAAAAATCTCAGGTGAAACTTTAAAGTGGCTTTTGCTGAAGTAAGCAGAAAATGAGGGAGCAAGTTAAAAAAAAAAAAAAAAAAAGCTATAAACAGTATTTACTCTGTCATTACAATGTGCTAAATCTCTTCTACAGTATACACGGAAATAGAAATCACAGCTGCTCAGTGTGTCCAAGATGAGAGAAGTCATCTAGTAAGGTGACTTAACTTCTTCTCTGACCCTTTACAGAGGTGATCCAAAATAGAACATGTAGGGGTAAAATATGCTAGTTTGTGCCTACTACACACACTGGGTATGTGTTCTGGCGTGGCGCAAATACACTACTCTCTTTTGGCTTTGTAGCAGAGAGTACCAGTTAGCAACCATATAGTAACTGCTTCCATCAGCTGAGCTACTGAAGGAGGTAATCACTGCAGGGTGTCAGATGACAGCAGTGTTGAAACTGAGTTTCAAATAGTCAATAATTGAATAAGCAATGAAGGAATGGTGCATATTCTTTGCCCAATTTTCAAATATACACACAAAAGGCCCAAATTAGGTCTTTTGAACTGGATAAATATATGTTTATACAGAAAAATTCCAATCTTTTTATTTGAAGCGCTTTAAAACATTCATTTTCAAAATCTTCTGCAGTTCTTCAAAAATTACATTACAGAAACAAGCAGATGGGAATAACAGAGCTAGCTGCATTTCAACTTCTTGATCCCATCATCTACAGATAAACTTTTCTAAAAAAAACATATCTAGCAACAAAACAGAACTTGGGGAAGTGTTACACTGTCACATATGTTTACTACTGGAAGCATTTTTATTTTCAAAAATACTGAGAAATGGTGTCAGATTTCCTTTCTAGTTATTTTAGTCTACATAACTATCCCCCTAGCTGCCTGTTCACTTGAATCACAGGCACTTGCACACCTGAACTTGCTTTGTACTTGTTTGATAATTTATCTCTTTATTATTTTGTTTTATTCAAAGATATTATCCCTCATCAAGTAAAGCAACTAAACAGGTATTTGAGGAAGTGGTAATCCTGCTGAGATCAACATGATCCTCTGCACAAGTTTAGGGATATTATATTTCATTCTTCTAAAGCTTTTCAACAGTGCTAGTCTTGATGTGTCCAAGCCTATCAGTTGAAAGATTGAGACTTAAGAGATTTGAAAACACAGGTGAAAATAYTAGGGTAATTTTAGCAGCTGTAATACTGGAACATGCATGCATACAGCATTATATACAACATTAGACTGWGATTCTGACAATTGTCAGATGTCAGGTGGTATACACTAGAGCTTCTTTCCCAATTTGATTTTCACWACTACCTCAACCAAAAATCCTAGGTCTATTTTTTCCACATTGTACTTTTGCATTTCTAATTGTTTCCAATCCTTCATAGCAGCACTTTCCATTCAACCATCTAATACAATGTAGTATACATAATATTTTATAAGAAACAGCTTCTGTAGAGCAACTACCTTGAGGCTTTGGGACTTGACTTCACAACGGTTTTGATTTATCAGAAGATAAACCTTCTCCAATGCTTTTTCTTTTTAAATAATGAACWGTAAATAATCAATCCAATATGAAAAATGCTAAATAGCTCCTTTGAAATTCTAATGGAGACTGGCTGCACTTACAATATCATTCACTGCAGAACCTTGGTGTTGATGCTTTACCTGAATATGTTGAATATATGCACATATATTTCTATGATGGACTGCTGGGACACAGAAATTTGGGTTGGGTACAGTTCACGTTAAGGCCGGATTTAGAAACATGAGCTAAGATTATTTTATAATATTCCAGCCTTATAGTTTTTACTTGAATATTCAGTTACACATTTGCTGTTAAATGTAATTCAGCTAACAGTTTTCCCTCTGTCATCTTCTCCCTGTCTTTTTTCTTATTGGCTAATCTAATTATTTCAGTTCTKTAGTCTTGCTGGTTGACGCTTCCTGACCTTCAAGTCATCACTGAAGAAACCTTGCTGTAGAAYGGAACTCCATCCCATCTTCCTTCCCTGCCTGCAATAGCACATTCTGCTTATATTTGCACTGTATGGCTTGTAAATATGACATGCCCTAAAGGCAGCAGTCTCATTCAGATGGAGCCTGGACTGACTGGGACACACCCCTGGATCCTCAAGTTCAGACTGTAGCTCTAACTCCATATTAAACTCAACTCCAAAGCCACTTAGCCTTCCCGATTCCTCAGCTGTTTTCTCTGTTTTCCTCCAGGCTCCATCTCTAGTCCATTCTACCACTGAGCAAGTTTTGCTCCCTCAGGCTTTATCCTACAGGCTATGATCAGGGCATGTAGCAGAGCTCAGAACCTCTTTTCTCCCTGGCAGCCTTCCCCAAATCACTTTTCCAGGCTTACTCTTCCCCAGAAACCTGCCCAGCTTTGCTATCACCAACCACCATTTCCAGAATGCAGTTAAGCGCTTATCACTTAAAACTTTAAGTGCTAATTGCTTAGTAATGAAAACTTTAATTGCTGGGAGATTAAACCTTTAATTGCTAAGTGGCTGGCAGASTTCCAGTTCATAACAACCAAGATTCCCTAATATAACATTTTTCTAAATGCCCTTTCYATGAAAACTACCCTATATCCAAGTGTGTGCAGGCCTAGAGAGTTGCAAGAGGGTTAAGTATTTCCAGAATTGAGAAAAAAAAAAAACGTGGTTGAATTATCAAGAGGTATTACGTAAGCAATGGCTAATTTGAGATTAATATCTTAACATTCATTTTAGAAATGTCTAAATTATCAAAAACAATTCCTCCTTTATTTCATGTGCATGCACTCTCAGGTAAACTGATCCCTCTAAAAAATGTATGTATTGAGAGAAACATACTCAGGTTCATCCTGATCTGGTCTTAAGGATGAAGACTCTGCTGTGTTCTCACTGATAGACCTACTACTGATTTCCAGAATTAGTGTAGCTTAAAGAACCTTTCTCACCTTCTAGAACAGTAGTGCCATCTTGATTTTCATAATTTCAGAAGAAATACTGCCAAGAATGAAGCAGATCATCCCCTGTAGACCATATATTCTGCTGTTTTCCTGTAGGTGCTGGTGGAGCTAAGGAGAGGTTATACTTATACTAGATTCTGAAAAGGGGAAGGCAATACAGGCAAACTGAAATCTAAGAGTAACAGCTGCTGATCTAGAAATTGTATTGGATTGAAATCTTCAGTCTGCTTTCTAGTTTTTAGAATCTGAGGAAGAGACATCATGAAAATAAATAAAACAGGACATATGTATTCTTTAACATCCTGTCTTTGTTTTTAGTCTGTGTTTAAAATTCCCACCCATTTCTTAACAGGTCTTTCATGTCACGAGAGGTTTGCAGAGGCTTGAACAGTATTCCCTAACATAGAAGGATGGTGTCCCTTGCTTTTACCTTGAGAGCCACAATATGAGAAGTTTCTGGCACTCTGATGTTGTGTCAGTTTTTAATGCAAACTCTCGAAGTTCACAGACACCATGCTCCACAATCTGAAGAAGATAAATCACAGTTACTTCAAGCCAGCTGACAGCAGTTTAAGCAGCTGCAATCATCAACCACCAAGGGAGTTTCTTCTTTTATCTTACTAAATGCAAAAGTATACCAGGAACTGGTAATATCACCAGCTATCAGGAGTCCTGCTTTTACATAAATATCACCAAGCAGTAAGTAAATTCTGTTGACGAAATGTAATAAAACAAAGACGGTTTCAAATATGACCATTCCCTGATGCATTCTGTGGCCCCGTCTTACTCACTTATTGCATGCTGCTGAGATTATAAGGTTTGCTTTTATCTGTCAGAAATCAATATTTCAAACATCGGATAAAAGAGGAAATTGAACTGGGAATAGGCTGAAGTGCTGTAAAAACTACAAAGCACAATTATCAAAAAGCACTTAAAGTACTTAATAGGACACACATATAAAAATGCTCAAATTAATGTCAGGGAACTATAATGAGAACTTTTTCTATGCTTTTTGATCCAAATGCAATGTAATTCGAGTGCAGCCTGGTCAGTCAATACAGTTTTCAATTTATATGAAACCCTAAGGATTTCTAGCAATCCATTTGCTAGAACTGAACCATTACATATGATTGGTTAATATTTCAATTTATTGAAAATACATTATTTTGTGTAAAGTGTTTAAGTTGTTCAGGTTCAAACATTATAAACAGTTATGATAAAAATAGATCTTTGGGTAAACAAAGACTTTACAGTCAAGCTTTTAATAAACACTAGTATAACTAGAAAATTGGATTTTAAGAGGAGTAGACATCATAAGGAAAAACTACAGATATGGGGTGGTGGGATGAGAGGGAAATGTAGTATATAACTGATGTTTATCAGCATGCATTAAGCTGAGAAGGGACATCTTTGTAAAATGCTGGAAGTAATAGTTCACTATTAACTTCGATACTTTCCCCTTAGATTTATATTTTCATTTATCATCTTTAATGCTGTAGAGCTGGAGGTCCTTACAAAATATCTATGCCAGATCAGAGATCACTGCAGACTATCAACATGTCTGTATGCACATATTAGCATTTACAGAAAGTAGATTGTGTTGCTTTATATATTTCGGTATGAAATATGAAAAACTGCAATACACACAGGAGTTATAGCTAGGATTTGAGCAGCRAAGGCCGATACTAACTAAATAGATGTATTAAACTACATCACTTTTCTCTTACCTATACCACATATTTTAATATGGAATAACAAGAGTTTCTTGGGAAATTTTTTTTTGTGCAAAGTAACACTTAGACTTCACTTTTATACTTTAACCACAACATTGCACTTTTTTCATAAGAGGGAACTTTAGCCCAATTACAATTAAAAGGGACTTCTTATTGGAACTACAAATGAATCCTTTTAACACCCTTTGCTTTGGATCAGACTACAGTTGTCATTAACAGAAAAAATGCTCTATCAGACCAAYGTCTTCCCAATACTTCATCTCAGTTTTGGCCTAATGCAGTGAAACATCTTGGTTAAGATGTCTGACTACTTTCTCTCTTTTGCTTCTTTCATTCAGGGTAAGTCCAAGTTCTGTTTCTTCTTCCCTTTCTAAGATGCAAATTTTAATTTCAGTCCGTAAAATCCTGGTTTGGGTCATAATCTACTGCCTTAAATTCATCTTCCTCATCCTCTACAGTTCTTCATCTGCTTTTCTCTCCATAAGCCCTTTGTTTTGCTCTGTCCCTCTACTCTGCAACATGCATAGAATCRGTAAGGTTGGCAGGGACCCCTGGAGATCATCTAGTCCAACCTCCCTGCTCAGCAGGGTCACCTAGAGCATGTTAGACAGGGTTGCATCCAGGCAGGCCTTGAAGATCTCCAGAGAAGGAGACTCCACCACCTCTCTGGGCAACCTGCTCCAGTGCTCTGTCACTCTCACAGGGAAGAAATTCCCCCTCACRTTYAGGCRGAACTTCCTGCGCTTCAGTTTCTGCCCATTGCCTCTTGTCCTGTCGCATGGGACAACTGAAAAGAGTTTGGCCCCATAAAACTGAAAACTGAAGTAGCTCAGCTGGGAAAGTGTTCAAGCCTGGGCTTTGGCAAGTGGGGAGGGTYCTTGATGCTTCCTCTTTTAGTTAGGGGCAGGTTTAGCTCAGTTGGTTAGAGCGTAGTGCTGCTAATGCCAAGGTCGTGGATTCAATCTCCATATGGGCTATGCTGAGGGTTGGACTAGATGATCTCCAGAGGTCCCTTCCATCCTTACCATTCTATGCCATTTCATTCGTTTCCCATATGCCATTTCTTTGCTTTTCTCCTGCTTATTTTGTGTGTTGGCCTTCATAAGTCAGTTTGTAAGCTTGCTATCTTTCAATATTTCACAACTTTCCTAAAACTTGCTTTTAGTCTGATGCAAGCAAGAAATTCCACGAGCTACAAGGATTAAGTGGGTATGCAAATGAAAAAAAATATTTCACACAAAATATTATTTCTCTTTGTTGATCAATATTTTAAACCCATATAACCAACCACAAAGTATGTTTGCAGTCATGCAAAGATAATCTATTCGCATACACAGAAAGAAAACTGAACACAGAGCCAGAAATATTTCCATGAATATTTATATATGATATGAGATGCAATATGTGWCTTACTATCTGCCAGTGTGGCCCTTATATTTTCACACAGTGTTACAATTATATAAACCATGCAACTGCTGGCTACCCACAAAGCTGGATAAAACAAAAATAACATGGGCCAAATCCTGTAATCTAAACTCCAGCTGATGCCATAGAAGTTTTGTTTGGATAACACAAAAAGAAAGGCTGGGAGCTGGGATAAGTGTATCTGTATAATTCCAGACAGCTGTTCTTTAACCTGTTCATGCAGATCTCCAAAGACAGACTTCACAACATCCCAGGTAACGTATTTCAGTGCTTTATTATATTACTATTATAAAAGGGTTTTTTAAATGTCTAATCTGAATCCTTGCTGCTGTAATTTAAGCCCTACTTCTTGGCCTGTCTTCTGTAATGAGGAACGGGTCATACTACTCTCTTTTGCAACAGATTGTTGAGTGTGTGAAGACAGCCATCACATTTTCATTCCAACCCCATTCTTTCTGCCCTTCCTCATATACCTTCCAGACAGGAAGAAGAATGGCTTGGGGTTATCATACTGAGTGAAGATTCCTGCCTAAGATGTCTCTGCCCAAGACATCTTCTGCAACTACAGAGAAATCACTCCCTCATTCTTTGAAATGGGTATAAAGTTTCTACTGCTTCAGATCGTGCGGTTTTAGGTTTTTTTCAGGCCATAAATCTTTTTTTTTTTTTTTTTTTTTTTTTTTTTGGCGCGCACAGGCTGTGTGAATAATACAACTAGGCTCTGATCTTGACAGTTAATGACATATGCAATTCAACAAATAAAAAAAGAATAAAGAATCTCTTTAAGTTAAACTGCACGATATATAGCCAAAACCTCTTTTCTACAATTCTGGTTTTCTGCAAATGAAGCAAAACGCAAGTYGCAGTTAAATTGTGGGAACTGTGAAAGAAATCCTTCCACCCCCGAAAGCTGAGTTTTGACATCCAAAATGCAATGTTAACAAGACTAAAAATAGGTTGATCACTTCAGCTGGACACCATATCCACTTGAATTCCTTCTGATGGTGTCTTCATTTTTTCAGATTTTCTGAATCAACTCAGTGTATAAACTTTTCCAAATAATATTTCCAAATAACAAAGTAATAAAGAAATATTTTGTTTAAAAAACAGTCTGAGTGGAAACCATAATATGATCTGGTAAGGCAATTGTAGTTATGGCAGTTATAAGTTATTGCATAATGTATTTCACAGAAGCTTCCTCTATTGGACCTCATTGTATTTTTCCTTCAGTTATTAAATGTAGAGACTTAACCTCAAAAACAAATGCACTTGTCTTTACATGCACTTGAGTTGTTACTGCCATTTAAAACTAATCAATGTTTTCTTTAGTACCACAATAGCTTGTTTGCAAAGCACCTCTTTTAGAAATATTTGCACTGTATTCAGAAGGAAAATGTTTCACATTCTAAGAAAAACTCCATATAAGAAGAAAGAGGGCTTCATTTTTTTCTCAAAGTTTAGTTTAACTAAATTAACTTCACAAGCTGAAAAATTTGTGCATAAAGGGAGTTGATACTAGAGCATACCACTGTGCTCATATCCATTACGTGGAGAAATAATGTGCTGTACACTATGCTTACATCCCTAGAGATGTCCAAGCAATAAATTTGAAAGGATTCAACCCATAAATATTGAGTTCTAGAATATATTACTTTCATTAATGGTAAAAGGGGAAAAAATGGTTAAAATCTTAAGATTACCAATGTTTAAATACATATTCCTTGGAAATATTATACCATTTCTGACTTGGATGTTCAACCACATAAAACTCATAGGACACTGAAGTCCCATTCAGTGGTGGAAAGCCCAAGCTACTCCAGTAAAGTCAACATATGCACTCAGATGTAGTTTGACACAAATAGGAATGTCTGCACTTTCCTCTAGGAATATAATGAAGGTTTCTAAGTTAGTCTCTCTAGACTCCTTCAGAAAGATGTCAGAAAAATAAGGTTAAGCAATGCAAGCACTCATAAAGTCTCAAGTTCTGCAGTTTGTTCAATAACCATAAGTCTTAATGAAGGAAAAATGAAGTTGTATAAAACTCACGAGTAGATCTTCTTCATTTCCAAATACAAATAGCTACTACTTTAGTAAACAGTTCCAACTCCAATTCCAACTATGCTTGTACTTAACCACATACAAATCCATTGTTTCCAGCAGGGTGGCAAGTGCATCACTAGGAAGAAAGATATAAAAACTAATTAGCAAGAATTATAACAACTGAGCATTTGTAAATAGAAAAGGTATTAAAATGCCTATGATTAGAACTGAGAAGTTAATAAGGTTTGTCCCAGGCATCCTTTTAAGCTTTATCATGCTATCTGTCCATATAGCTCTGCAAAATATTTGTTTCATTCCTATGTGGAACACAGGCTTCTCCAGAATAATGGTTGTCTCTCCTGCCACACCTTCTGCCTAGGCTTCCAAACTCTCTGTCCCTACCTTAATCTATACACTGCTGAATATTGGTAACGATAGTGGCAGCAGGTGATTTATTTTCCAGTGTTAGACATGTGGAAGATGCAGTGCCAGGACAGTTCTTCAAAACTTTATAGGCTTGCAAATAGGTGTTCAAATAATGCAAGGAGCTGAGTATCTTAACTAGCGAAGCTGCAGTGTAAACTGGGTAACTGCGTTGCAGGAACAAAAACAATCAGCAGTTGAAGAAATTAAAGGCATGTTGGACAAACAGTTGCCTGTCTAATATAAACCAAGCTGGGGAGCACGATTACTTATTCCCCTCCTCCTCTACATGCAGTATATTTTTGAAAAACTGTTTTTGTTACAAAATTAATAAGCAAATTGACAAATTTACAAAATAAGGATGGAGACTTTGAACCTTAAGGACAGGAAGTCATTCCCTTGATCAACAGAATTGCTCGCCTATGATAATTATGGGGTTCAGAAACATACGCATTTCAAAATGAGATAAGAAACAGACATAAAGGAATTTACCTTCACCAAAAAAAATCAATTTTTTCAACTAATAACATAAGTAGATTGAGGAATACAGAGTGCCAATCCTCACCAAAAAGGAAGAAAGAAAGAAAGAAATAGAATTCTAACCCAAAACATCACACACAGTGACTTTCTACAAAGGAATGAGATACTATGCCAAAGCATTTGCCACCAACTGATTTGCTACTGAAGACTGAGGAGACTGAAGTCTTACTCTTTTGTTAAATTACATGTTTCAGAATTAATTCTGTAGCCTGCAGCAGGTAGCAGATGCTTTATAGGGCAACTTACAGCTGACAGTCCCCTATTACTGCTCATTATTTAATAGCACTGCTTTAACTCTACTGCAATTGCCTTCACTGTTGGATAGTTTCTCTTATAGGTTCATATTTTCGCAGTTCTTTTCCAGGGCTTTCTGATGAGATTCACACCTGCTTCCAGAGTATAATATTGACTCCAGTTGGTCTGGTATATAACAAGCAGCACTTAGGTGAAACTTCCTGTATGGTTTATCCTAGATGAATGTAAACTATAAGCATGGATTTCTTTTTCTTATTATCCAATGATCATAAGTTCACTGCTAACAAAATGTATTCATGTTTTCAGTATTATTTACTGTCAACTGTATGCAGTACAAAAGGAAAATATGTAATTTATGACCAAAAAGATGTCAGATTCCAAGATATAACTAATCATTGTTAAGTAATGGTTAAAGTAGTTATGTTTCTAAAATCAAAAACAGGTAAAAGTAGCAATGTAGGGCAAAGATTTACAGAGGCCAGCAGAAAGGACAGAGATAACAAATTTTCTATTTATTTGCTGTATCTAGAAATGGACACACTGCAGAGAAATTGCCATACCAGTGATCTATGCATTATCATATCTTTGTCACTGACTTTAATCAGATGCTTAAGTCAATAGTTATAACTTATTTCTCTCTACTCCACTTAATTTCTTCTTTAATAATATTAGACTTATTTTCCTTTTCAGTGACTCTCAGTATTTCTGTGAACAAGATTTTGATTTGCTTCATCTTTGTGTGTTTACAGAGATCTTTGGAATGGGAAAGCTTATCTGTTTCATCAAATTTGAGAAACTCCACTGAATTCAATAAAGTTATCCCATTTTTCATTCTAACTGGCAACAGATTTTGGTCCAAATTCTTTTCCAGTATCAAAAATCTGTTAAGGTAACAGCTGTCATGCTATGTATAATATTAATTCCTGTAGAAGTTTAAAATCATATTGTTCTATACACTTGCATGCATGAGTAGGTAATCTATTAATCCTTTTATCATCCAGAATGCCTGGCCAATATTTTGCATACGCAATCTTGGAAATAATTTAGTAGAACATAGCAGAATGGTGTTGCGTTTTTATCAGTATATTGTATCTAAATGTTGATGATTTATAGACCATACCATAGTGAGAATTTTGTTTTGGCTTGGCTTATATACGGTTGGGTACATATGTATCTCATAAAGAGTCCTATACAATTTTATCTCAGTGTTTCATTCTTAGCATTTAATCAGTATCATTGTTAGGTTATGTCAAAAACAGGACAAATTGAGAATAGGCAAAAATCAAAATTATCCTGCACATCGTATCTATATGGAAACGGGTCTGCAATGCTCTGTTGAGTTACACTCGTGACCTGGGACCTTGCCTAAACACATGAGCAAACCTGACCTTCCTGCAAGCTCCCTGTGAAACATCTTTTCCTACATTGAAACAAAGATTAACAAAGCTAACCACTCCACAAAGCGACCATTGCACAGCAGTATACATTACAAAAATCAGTTCATCCCCTGATTTCCTTTTATCCTCCAAGATTATCTTTCCAGCTGGCCTTTAATTAAATATTTCATTAAGGATCATTAAGAAATTGTACACACATACTTCACAGTTCCCATTGTTAATCATAGACATTTCACTCACAAGCAGCAGTGAATCTGAACTCTACCTTCCAGTTTTACTACAAGGCCTTTCTAGAGTAAGTACAGAAAAAAAAGAAAATATCTCCATTTACAAAAGATAATTTTCTAATTATATTCATTTAAAATAATCAGGCATTTCCAGCAATTAAGAAAATTAAATTGAGGTGACTGAGAAAAGAATCCAAGCATTTTTCCATTCTTCTCCACTCTGGCTAAAATAAAGGCAATTCAAAAGTATAGATTATTCCTTCTCTTTAAACAAGGTAGAAGGTAGTGAGACAGTGCTGAGTACTTGCATAGTAGTAATGGGTTATGCAGACTTTCTCTCCCGGGCCACTGGTATGAATCTGATCTGAGATAGCAGTGACGAAATGTCAATGTCTTTTTATGGCTCTTTGCATGAAATCCTGACCCTGTTAGGTCAATGGCAAAACATCAGTGGTGCCAGGATTTTCACCTTTCAAATCTCTAGTGTGCAAAAGGAATTAGAGCCTGACTCAGCATCCATTGACTTTAATTGGTGTTATATTAAGTTCAAGGTCTAGATTTTTAAAAGGCTTTAGGTACTGCTTCACTTTTAGCCTAACAGCTGGATCTTTCAAGTGACATAAGCACTTAAAACCCTAGTGTTAAAACTATAAACTTTTATCCCTAAAGTGGAATGCCTTGATGGGTAAAATAATACAGTGATGCTAAATATACACCATATCACACCATATCCACACGCTGACTGTATGCCCTGCTATCACTCCTGTGGCCCAGCATTAGCTTAGCCCCACAGTGCTTCTATCGAGCTCTCACTTCCCACCATCTCTCTTTCCTCTTCTAAGATCTTGGAAATCATCTAAACCTGCAGGGCTTCTCTGCTCCAGCAGTGAGGAGACCAAGGAGTTGGGGGACACTGCGCTGGTTACCAGCGCTTCCTCCTCTCTGGCCAGCAAAATGAATTCTGCTCTAGTAGAGGGGGCTGTTATCGGGAATGATTCCTACATTGACATTTTAAAAGGTGTTGCCCACCATAAGCATAAGCCATATCTAGTCCAACCCGGGCTCCCTCTCAGTGCATGAGGAGGGCTGAACACCTCTAAGAGATCCACAGCAGCTGCCTGCTGAGCCAGCCAGTGTCAGCATAGACCAAACATCGCTGCCTAAAGCTCACAAATGGGAAAACACTGCGGAAAGCTGCAAATCTTTAAATCCATTTCTTTCCAACAGCAAAACAGATTCTCTCAACCATTTGGAAGCCATGGTTTGAGATTTTCAGGAACAGAGGCTTATCCRTAACAGAGGAGAGCTCAGTTTTTAAAACTAACTGGAGAATCTGTTGCCAAATTCTCTGCTGTATGTATTGCCAAACTATCTTCTTATTTAGTCATTTTACTGGCCAGAGGAAGTGCAAGACATTGCTTTTCTTGCCTCCACTGCTTGATTAAACAGATCCCTCCCCACACTGTCTGGATTAACCTGCTCCACTAGGCTGAGCTCAACGTAAGGGCTGCTTTCACCAAATTTATCCACTTCTCTTGCTTCCTTCCCTAAAAGCGAAATTCTTGTCCCATACAACAGGCAGTACAAAACCTCTCAGATTACTGTGTCTGTGACCCTTGAGAAATTTAGCACAGTTTCTGGCTTTTATCCCCACATTCAGCCTAGATTGACTCAGTAGCAAGGGATCATTCCCAGAAAGTTCATTACTAGAGAATTTGAGGTCTCTATAGTACAGGAATAGTAACTCTTCCCTTGCATTAAAATGACTGAACTAACAAAACAGGAGAAGTCACCAAATATCCCTTCTTGAATGATTAATTCAAACAAAATACTTACTGAGTCCCAGAAAAAAGGCAGAAGTGGCTTCTGATTTTACTTCATTCCCTTTGTGGGAAGTTGTTTTATAGAAAGGAGGTTACAAGGTTTTTTTAACCAGGAGTTGCAGGACACTAACTCTCAATTATTGCAATTTTACTTGTTTGAAAGTATTTGAGTCTGAAAAGGCAGCCAGAATAGGATCTCAAAGAGCAGTGAGAATTTGAGCATTTATCCAAAATGAAACCAAGCTCCCAATATTATGCCTTACCAAAATATTAATGTAAAAAGATGTAAAAATTATGTCTTGTTGTAATGCATGCTTTCCAGTGGTATTTCACTTGTACAA
The DNA here is from genome assembly GCF_003343005.1 of Rhea americana. NCBI lineage: Eukaryota > Metazoa > Chordata > Aves > Rheiformes > Rheidae > Rhea > Rhea americana. Next base: position 5,816,612 of record NW_028186150.1, read on the forward strand.
ATGCACAGTTCAGGCATGTGTTCTTTAAAGTATTTAGCTATGCTGAAAACCACCCAGGAATTAAACCGGACGAAGGCATGCTTAAGATGTTGTTGGAGGTTTAATTACCTTTGCCTTTTTTCTCTTTAGTGGGAGTTCTGAATTCTGGAGGAGTAAAACTCCAGTCTCTACTGTATTGAAATGATATTTTTTTAGCACTCCAATCATTGTCTCTACTTGACTAAGACATTTCTGTGCTAAAGCAGGTGCATTTACTTTTCAAGTATTATTTTACTAATCAATTGAAAAATTACCTCCATGAATGACAGAAGTGCAGACCTTTGGAGTATTTCATTAAAAGGAGCAAACATTAATTACAAATCCAGCCCAACCTTTTGCAGACATAAATTATGGGACAGATCTATTTTCTCCATGCTTAATTGCAAGCAGTGACTAGCTCTTTAAATTATTATCTCCAAAGTATCAATGAAATTCAAATGGATTTGATGATATTCTCAAGACGTATTTGTATCTAAATAACTTGGGCATGTACTATCTGGTGATATAAGACAAGTAGGCGAAACACCTTTGAGCCACCAACAGCGGCTGAGATGACCAAGAAAGATATGGGAACTGCAAAATGGAATTGGAACTATCAAGTCTTTGTGGACAGGATATTCTATCTGCAGGAGTAACAAGGGGCAGTTAATATTGCCTAAGCAATTATTGTCCAAAATCTTTAGTTGCTCAYAACTTTCTAGAATATTCAAGTTTCAGACAGAGTATTCCAGGCAATATCTTTACTGGAAGGTAATATTTAAATTTTAATAAAACAGCTATATTTCTAGAGAAGTAAAACATCCTTCCCACAGCATAAAAACTGTAGAAATTTTAATTTAGGGACAGCTACAATGCTGACATATTTGAGATCAAACTGAAATCTGCCAGGAAAATAGATGAGTAAAGCGCCTTTGACTGTTCTGCTCAAAACCAACTTTGATTTAACCATGTTCATAGATAAGAAGTAGAGTTTCAAAGACATTTAGCAATGGCCAGATGCTCTACTGTTCCTTTTCCCCCACTAATGCATGTTTTTTGAGCATGTTCTTTGCTAGACTTTTTGGCTTTGAAATATCAAGAACCTGTAAAAGCTTGTCTCCATTTGTGTTAGTGTACTCTGAAACTCAAGTGAATGATGAGACCATTTTTTCCTCAAGCCTTCATCAGAACTTTAAGTCAGAAACACTGAAAACAACGTCCCCTAATTTTAAAATAGGCTTTACTAAAACTGTCTCTTTACTGAGCTCTGCTCTAACTATACCAGTTTTGCAACTCTGCCTGCTTTCCAGAAACAGGAACTATTCAATAAGTAATGTTGATCATGAGAATGACACACATTATTATTAATATTATATAATTAAACTTCCTCTCATTTCTAAGAAACCCTTAGCTCAGTGTGGTACAAMGAGAAAGAACAGAACAAAATTAAGAACTGAACATACATAAGACACAAACAAACTACTACAAATTATCTGATCAACTCAAGCGTGAGGCAAAATCTGTCTTGCAGTTTCAAGATGCTTAAGATACAGACATCTTCTAGTCCTTCTCAGATCTGGTTCTAAAAAGTTAAAATATCACTGTCACATATGTAAGCAATACCATACATATGCAGATGGGATACATGCAGTTAACTGTGATAAGAAATGAGGAATAGATGTAAACTAAAAGGACTATTTTTAATACAAATATAAACAAAGACAAATATCGCATGTAATCATTAATTACATAATCATCAGAAGCATTTTCTGTAAAGAAAAATCCCCAAAGGGAAAAAAAAATTGAGAAATAGCAAGCCTTCCTCTGTAAGAACTGTGACTCTTCTGTACCACAGAGCATGGACAAAAGAGTCTGAACAAAGAATCTGAATGGGTACTGCCTGCCCCACATTTTTACTCTCCTTCTACCAAAGAAGTTAATCATTTGGCACTGCGTACTTACAAAAATAGATAATCACTTGCTTGGAATGTAATTTACTTGTGTCATGATACAATAAATACCAAACTGAATTCTCACAGTATTAATTATTAACCCAGGATAAAGCATTAGCTTAAAATGCATTCCTTCATCTTTGATATATTTTGTGAATATGTTTATAGGTATTTTAACAACATTTTCAAATATGCAGAAGTGATAAACAAGTCCAAGCTCAAAAGCCAAGCTCTTTGGCACCTTTTAACATAATACAACCACCCATCTCCACTGCCAGAATTAAGACTTTTTCCAAGTTTTCCATTCTGACAGACCTATTAGCCCATGGCACAAAGTTTCTGGTGCTGAGTTGAAGACTCTGTAAMTGCATTCGAATATTACCTAAAAAAATAATACACTCTACTAAAAGGCTAGAGACTGGTTCAAAGAAGTAGAAATAACTGGGCCAGTAATGTAGAATACTTCACAGGCTTCATAACTGTAAGCGGCTCATTTAGAAGAAGGAAGAGTGTGGAATCCTTCCTATTTGCTTTGATTTTGGAAGTAGTTGTGTTCCCCCCTTTTTCTTTCTCCTTAGAATTTCAACCTAATTTAGAAGTGAGGAGTTAAAGATTGATTTGGAGCTTGGGAAAAGCACTCAAGCAGAGGACCGCTGGGGACAGAGTGAACCCTTTAACCATAGAGCCTGAGAAAATCAGTGCTTGGCAATCCATTCTTGGGAATGATAATATTATAGGTAATCTATTTGCTATGAATCAAAACCAAAGCATTACATTTAAGCTACTTGATCTAAAATGAAGGTAAATATTATAGAGGATCTGATTACCTGAATGCAATGAATTATTTTTAACAGACCTGGGCAGACTCCTCAATCTTAATAATATACCACTTAAATGATTAAAAAAAAAAGTGTGGTGACTATCTTTATTCTCCCTAAAACCATCCAATCTTAAAATCTGATCTGAATCTAGTCATTAAACAACATGCTTTTTATACTTCTTCAGAAAAAAAAATCTTCAATTGGTTTTAACACTTTGCAGCTTAGTATATATAATAGAAAGAAAACATCTTAAGAACTGTATGAACATAACACCAACATAGTTTGTAAAATGTGAAAACCTTGGAGTAGAGATGTCACGATATTGGTTTAATGTGCAGCTTTAAAAATAAGATTTTTTGTTTATAAGGGAGCATGGAAAGAATGTGAAGGAGGAAAGAGTATGTATGTTTAATCAATAGATACTTCTTTTTTTCTGAAGACAGAATTTGTGAGAGAATTTTAAGAAAAGTTTCACAGATTATTAGCTGAAACATTAAGAAATCATGATTTCCATCTAAGTATTAAACACTGCTCTAGTAATGCCTATCTTGTAGGGTAAATCAGGCAAATGTTTATTCAGACATTGCTATATACCAAAGCAACATACATTAATTATAGCTGTGTGAAAAAATAGTGCTGTGAGCTAAATACAAAGTCACAAAGCTCGCAGGTATAGTCCAGCAGTGCAATCTGTCTGACTCGTGGATGCTACAGCGTTTGTAACAAGCTCTACAGCATTTCATGAGGTGGGCCATACAACACTATGGGGTGAAAGTTTCAGAGCAACATAGAGCAAGACAGCAAGGACAACCACACGTGAGTAACGAGCAGTGCTCCTACATCAGGACAACAACATGAGTCCATTTAACTATAGGATCCAGGATAACCGGTGCAAACATGGGCTGTAACCTGAGATCACAGCAGGACAAGTTCCCAAGGCAGATCAGCTCATCTGAAGTCTGGTTTTAGTGCACTGCAGCAGGTTGCTGTACCTGGACCAAAAAGGGATGCTTCTCAGGGAGTGCATCTGGCCCACAGCATGAACACAGACTAGGTGATCAGCAACAGGACTGTGATGAGACATGGTCTGCTGGGTAACTGCAATTTTTGGCTGTAGGAAAGATGAACGAGTTTAGGTCATCAAGGCTAGTATAGTTGGATTGCCCACATCCCAGCATGACCCATCCCACACAGTAACGGAGAAGCCCCTGCAGAGAGGTGCCCAGGTAGGCAGCGTTCAGCCCATGGCCATTCTGAGACTTCATTACGTAGCTTGCAGGATAAGGAAGGCTGGTCACCCTGATCGATGGTAGTCAACACATACACACAGAGCTGACAACGGTGTGAATGGGTATCACACTGTGGCCACAAAACACAATAGTACCTTCTTGTAAATTATGAGTAGTTCTCATTCTGCTCTTTGCTCCTTTCTTTCTCCAGCAAATTCTGAAATAAAATATAAGAATAACATCAATACTAGATCCTCACAGATGACAGAACAAACATGAATAGCACAGCGAGATGTTTAGTGATTTTGAAACAAGTTGACTCCTGGCTGTGTTACCAGTCTACCTTAATTTCCTTCACACTAGCTTGTTTTTGTGTATTTACTTGAAATATGACATGATAGAACAAAATATTATTATAATTATTATTATTATTATTAATGATCCATCTGAGCTTTTCCAGCAATTCATGTATTCAGCCAGCTGTAAATTATGAACAACCTTCCTACACTTTGTGTAATCACTACAAGCTGAATGCTCATAGGATATAGGCCCAGCACGGTTCAAATAGTTGTTGATCTGTCTTTTTCTGACAGCAGAATATGAATAACAATTTATTTTGGCTTAAAAAAGCAATTTTTTGGTAAATTTATGTCTTAATGGGATATCTGCCATCTCAAATAAGAAGGGGATGTAGTTATAAGAATCAGTACATTCTAGTCAGAATATCTTAAATCAAAAGTTACAGTAGGCTGTAAGGTTGCTGTTAAACCCATCTATTAAATCTTCATAATAAAGCAACAAGTTAGAACTCATGTCTTTWGCTTTATTAAAAAGGGGGCAACCACTAGGATAAAATAATATTGAGAAATAAAATTTACCTTGGATTAGTTTCATGTAAACATAAAAAAAATCAACTTCTCAGAACTCACATGAAAAACATAATGTAGTTAATATTAAATACAATGATTATGCAACCTATTACTTTTACAGTTTGTGCTCCTGTGTCCTTGATTTCAGCACTGTTTTGCTTATGATTAATGAATGACTCACCTTCAGTACTCTTTTATTTCATACCTCATTATGAATTTGGAAAGGCCATTTGTTATTTGAAAACAGCAAACAAAACATGTATAAAAATTGAACAGTGTTCATAAACACAAATTACATATTTTTATAAATAAATTACTACTACCAAGTAATATATCTTTTTAATATTTTGTATTTTCTAACTGCTTCAAGAGCGTACATGAGTGTTATTCCATAGAGTACCAGGTGATAACTTGTGCATATGTTCTGTAGGAACATCAGGAGCGTCTGTGCACTATCTAGTCGTTCTCACACACAAATACTAAAATGCCACCTGGTATACTTAACTGTTTTCTATTTTAACTTTTCAAAAACCTACAGTACATTTTCCTAAGCTTTCTCCTTTATTTTGTTTGGAATTCATCAAAATTTGATACTTCATAATGCTATGCAATTATACTGTTAACATTCAGGTAGGGATAAAACCTTGTCTCGAAGAGTTAAYAGAAGTTTTGCACATATTAAAATCATAATTGTTAAAGCAAAACTACTAAATCATTTACACTAAAAACAAAGTTTCAAACTATGCTTCATAGTAATTCCTTCTTTTTGTTATATCCTTTTTCTTTTTTGATAACTACTTTCAACTACAGCATTTGGTAGTTGAAAAACATTTTCTTGAGCACAGAAATTTGGCTTGGGTGACATCTATCCTTAATTAGATTCTGTGGAACTGACAAAGGCATAAACCAAAAAGTCCACCTTTTCTCTTAGTTTCCTGAAAGTAAATTCTTAAATCATTTGGGCATTGTTGCTGTAAGAAGACAGACATCAGCCATATGAAAATACCTGTGACAAATTGGTAGTTTGAGGAGTAGATTATGATATCTGCAGAAGCTCATGGTAATGCCATTCAACAGAGTCACTGCCATAGCAGGGGAGCTGGCCTGGGGAATTTCTCAGTGGCACAGAAACCTCCTTTTGAACAGAGGGCAAGGAATACCATTCAAAGTGTTCACCTCTAGGACTATGTAATAACGGGGCTTGTTTATAGAGCAGAGGCCTATGGTGCTGTTTACAGACTGGGCTACACTACAGATCATGCAGATGTGTCCAGGCTGACTTTGAACTAGCYGGTTTGGTGATTTATGGCAGTATGGCTGGAGTTATACATACTTCAGTGGGGGCTAACCGTGCACCTCCAGAAGACTGCACAGTCTGCTCTTCACTCATCATGACAGCTACCTTTTCTGCAGGAACAAGTGGAGTTTAAAGCCATGCAAAAGGGACTTTTGCATTACCTCTTAACTCCCCAGTGATGGGTGCACCCAGCCCCTCTSCATAAGACTTTCTCTCTCTATGCATTACCCTTTTTGGAGTCTGGCTCACAACGCGTAAGCAGCAGTATCTGCCCCTACTATTTTTGCCCCGACGTATTTGCAACTGGATTTTGGCTGTGAAGTTTATTCAGGTGAGGTTTATTCAGGTTGGATGCAGAAGCTATGTTTGACTGAGAATAAACCAGAGTCCATGGACTTTATAAACAGAAATGTAACAATCAACCACAACAAATTGCATACTTCATCCCCCTGCACAATATGCATGGCTGTSAGTGGTGCCAAGTTCAATAGCTTAAATGTTGTGTCATCACTAAAAATAATATAACTCTGAGCATGGTTAGTAACTGCAGGCTGACCTTCAGCCTTGGCTTTGCTTAATATTGCAGCTTTATGTTTTCCCCTAATTTGTTCAGAACTCTTTGTACCACGGATTATTAATCTATAACTAAACATTGTCCTTGGTGTTCATCTAGCTGACGATATTTGGAACCAAAGTAAATCTATTATCTTTTCTTTGAATTTTGTAAACATGTTCATTCCAGCCCTTTATTCAGCTTCCTCTTCCTACAAATTTCAGTGCAAACTGTACAAAAAAAGTAATTGTTTATTTAGGATTATTGCTTAAAATCACATCCTGCCTATGATGCACTTTAAAGTTCTGTGGAAAGGTTCTCCTTAAAATTAACAAAATCAAAGTACCAGTCCCAAACTGTACCCTTATTCCTGCCAAGCAATACAGTAATTTTCAGTGTGAATAAAGGAGGGTAAAATTTCATTAACTGGTAAATCTGACATCAGTTAGGAAGTATATTTTACCAGTGAAAAAAACCAAAATTCCTAATGCTGGAAAAAACCTGAGTTTCAGAAAAAATGAAGCTATAATAAAAAAAAAAGGTAGACATGGCAGAAGTCAGAGAAAACCACATTAAGAAGGTCTGAATATGTTACTACAATGTTTGAATATCATCACCAGTATAAAGCCTTTGAAACCAAAGCACATACATTACATCATGGAAGAACAGAAATTATGCAACGATGATCTACCTCCAAGAACTTCAACTTTAGTAAGTGTCTTCCTATTTAAGCAATGGGATAACCTATTTTCCTTAYTTACAAGAAAGAGAATTTACTTCCCAAAATGAATGCTTAGAGATAACTATAGTCAGCCTTAAACTTGCAGGTATTCTGTTACTTGGAGAAATGCAACTATTTTAAAATAACATTTATTCTTTCTTTAGAATAAAAATTCCAAGGAAGATTTTCAGGAACTATCCAGTCTTTATTTTGCCACAAAACAGTCAAAATGGCTTAACTGGATGCTTATGCTATCATTTTTATACAGGTTTGAAACTAGAACCTACGGTAACTCATTAGCCTAGCATTTCTACATAGAATTGTGAGCTAGCCATTCTTCCACAAGTCCATGAAAAGACTAAGCAAACATAAGCAGGTAATTTACTGTTGTTTGCAGATCCCCAGAGAATGAAAACAAGTCTCCTCAGACTATCAAGAGCACTACATGTTTTTGCTTTACTGTTAACAAAACAAATATAATTTTCCCAAAGTACTCTTAAAAAAATTCTCCGTCTTATATTTCCTCTGTAGAAAAATAATATGTGTATAAACATAGTGAAAAGGGATGATTGTTTCTTTCAAGTGATAAAATAATACAGTAGCAATATTATGACCCTCAAATATTGGGGTAGTTCTTCTAAATTGCATTTCTGTGCTTACTATGATCCCACAAAACAGATGGTATAAAGAAAAAATCCTTTTAAAAAAATAATCCACTTATCAGCATCTGGAAACATGAAGTGTAAAACTAAGGCTGAAAGCATCTTAACTCCTTCCTTGTCTTTCCTCATCTCCATCATAGACATTTATTTTCATTTGTGCAGATAACATGCCAGAAAGCCTCTGAGGGAATCATAGTCATAGTGTGGAGTCCTAGGAACAAGGACACTAGCTCTTGTTATACAAAGCTCTGAATCAATGAGTTTCTTAAGTGAGATGTGTGGTGATTCCCACATTGCTGTCTTGTTCTGTGGCTACAGACTCAGTGATTGCTTCCTTCATGATCGCAACACCGCACAGAAATTTACTTTTGGAAAATATATTCCTGTGTATTCCAGAAACCAACAATGTTTTTATGCTGCAGCAGCTGACACAAGAAACATTTGAATGTATAAAATTAAGGGAGGAGAGGTGAGGCAGAGTGATCACTGCCACCTACTCCTATTATGTGCACATTTACATTGCAGGCTATTGCTTATTGACACCCACTGTGCTTCCATAGCATTAGGGCAGCCCAGGCAGAACATGTGTTATACAGATTTAACAAGGTGAAAATATCAAGCTGTCATAAACATCGTAATTGTTAACTGCAAAAATGACAGAGGGCCAGATTCCTCCCTAAAGTTCTACTGGGGCAAATTCACCAATGATGCAACTCAGGCCCAAACTTAAATTTGAAAGCGTAAACTGTATCTTTGGCATTCCCAACCAAGAGACATGCAAAACTGTGGGAGTTTAAGCTACTGTACAGATGATTAGATTCAATTTCATTGCTTTTTAAAGACTAACTTACTATGAGGATGTAGACTACATTAAGCATTCAGAGAGGAGGTCTCAAAGGAAGGCAATGCACTTGAATGTTCGGCACATTTTAGGGATAGGTCTGAATGTACACTGTGGATTTTGTGCAAAGAAAAGGATGAGCTGACTGGCAGCGAAAAACTCAGAGCTAGAGCAAATGYGATGGTAAAATAGAATCGAAAGAGTGAACCATCTGCTTTCTAATGAAAACAGCTCTACTTGTCAGCAACATCCAGAAAAAATGATTTCTTAGTTGGAGTGTGTAACCGAGGGAAGTAGCTTTTTTGCTATATGAGGTAATACACTCAAATGATGTATGACTTAGATAATAGTGCGGGTTAATGATCTTCAGCTGGATCAGGGAGTAAAACAAAGTAATTTCATAATACGGAACATGATGGATTAAATCATGTTAATACTGGGTATATACATTAAAGAAAATGATCTTTCTGGCATACTAAATGGCAAAATAAAAAGCACTTTTAGTAAGTTATATGATTAATTAGTCTGCCCTTTTATTTATGTRCCATGATAAAGTAAAATGTACTTCTTTGGTTACCTCCCAGGCAATTATTCTAAAAGTTATATTGAATGTACCAGCTTCATTGTATTGCACCAGTCCATCAGGAACAACAAAGTAGGTCCCTGTCTTTGTTTTAAACCAGGGATTTTCTTTCTTCTCTCCCTTTCCTGTCCTCCTTGCTAGAGGTTCATTGGTTTCTTCTTTATGTATTTTTGAACTCACAGAAAAATAAGTTAGAACACCATATGTAAAAATAATGTAAACAAACTGTTTTGTGTGGAGTATCACTAACTGGAGAGAATGCAAAAAATAAAAATGAATGACACTATCTATAATTCAGATGTAACACAGGCACATATTTAAATACGGGAATGTGAACACTCCAAAGTCCATCTAAACTCTGAGCTTTTTCATTTCCTCTCTGCATGATTAGTTGGATATGCTACAAATTCCCACTAGATTTCAGTCTCATCCAAAATCACTTGGAAATAAATTGGAGATGGATTTCCAAAGGAAATTTCAAATGAAAGTAAAAATCTCAAATTTCAGAAATAACGGTAGCTATAGAGGGGCAAATACTATTTTTGAAGAGAGAACTGTGTCCCACCCAGTCTCATTTTACACGCTATCCAGAAATTATGGCAAGGATGTAAGGCACAGAAGCTTCCTGTAGTACCAGATTTACCTGGAAGAAAAAAAAAGATACTACTAGCACCRTATTTACCTGAAAGTGTCACAGTGACAAATTCCTAAGCACATATATGCTCTGTCTTGAACTCCCACTGGGACATTATCTTCCAAAACTGACTATAGCTGTTCTCTGGGGYAGACGGTCCACTTTTCCTCTTTCAGTAATATCTCATGAGTCTGTGGAAATTGATAAGACACAAAAGATAAGTAAAGGTTCATTTCACTTATTTTTTTTTTTAATCTTGATAACACAGACAATCCCAAAAAACTGCAGACCTGGACAGCTCTGAAATGCTGAATTCAAAACTCAGATGGTAAGTGTCTTTAACAAAAAGTAATTTGTGTCATAGGAYGAGGGGCTTGGGACTTTTGTGGGCTTACCCTACGGACATGCATGGAAAAACAAGTCTTGATTTTAAAACACTAGGCTGAAGGAAATGACTTAAAAAAAAATCTAAGAAGAGCTATTTCCTTTTTATTATTTTTTTGCTTTGTTTTAGGTAGTGCCAGACATCTGTCTACTACAGTCAGTGCTTTAAATTTACACACAAAATAACCTTGGYGTTCTAATCCTGGATTTTCTCACACAGAGTCTACACACAGGTACAGAGTCAGTATTTGCTGATTAATGTTTTGTTTGCAAAATCACTAATGCTTTCTTCCCACTCTGGGGTTTTACCTTCTCCACATGATGTGAAGCATGTTGCCACTGAAAAGAATTAAACTATAGCAAATATAAAGTCCATGTATTTTCAGCATTTGTTTCATCTGTGCATTCTGAGCTTATGTACTAGCAAAGGCAATGCTCTGTCATCAAGCTGTAAAATGGCACTTTCCATATCATCTCATTTTAGCRTGTAGGGCATTCATTCTTTCTCATACTGCTGTCCCTACGTTTAACTCTCATCAACATTCACGGGAGCGCACTGTGCAGTTTGCAGGCCTCTCAATTTGCTGTTTAATGTAGAAAGACGCCCACAAACTTTTCTCTTGCCAAAAAAAGAATATCATTCTTTTTTAAAAATTAACATCCCTGAAATTATTCTGGATACATTTATTAAATGTTCCTCTTCATTTCAAGGGAAATGTTAGAAGCATGAATCAGAAAAAACTTTTACATCCTCTTCAGCAGTATCGTCTCTTTTGCTACCTTTTGAAGGGTGCAGATTTATAGTAGATACTAGCTTTAGCTTACCAATTTATTTCAATAAAAGCTATTACTTAACAAGCTTTTATATATTTCTAAGAAGCTTCTGAGACTAGAAGTGCAGAATATATACAGAAGTTCACAAATAGAAAAGATCTGATCACCTATGTTCAACTAGTAAATAAAGTGTAAAATGGATTTTTTAAGGCATGTGAATTATTAATTGGTGGTGAAACTGCTGTGAGAATATAGAAAATAGGTGAGACATATCATAGAAAAACAGTGTAGAAGCACAGCTTCTCCAAAGTGTTGGTCTAAAATAACATTCAATTATTGTTACATTTTAAACTTTGTAGGATATAACACCATGTAGAAGTGTGATTTTAAAATTAGTGTTTGCAAGTGCCTGTGATGTAGGTGAGGGTTTTTAGCAAACAGCAGGTTCTGAACCTAAAATTACATTAATTTATTTGCTGAAACAAAATTAGGAAGATTAGTTATTGTTCAAACTAATTTGTTAAACAAAAGAAAAGCTTTTGTCATACAAAAAAAGAAAATTGAGAGAAGAGCAGTGTTGGTGCTCTTGTACTCCATTACTGTTGACAAGACTCAACTAGAAATGCAAGATATGTATAAAGAGTAATTTTGTCTCATTAAACGACAACACTAGTGGTTCCTCTTCATCTCCTTAATTCATTTCTTATAGTTTTTCTTGTCACATCCACTTGTTTTATGGCTTACTAAATTGCAAGTTATGGTTGTAATTTATGGTCAAAATTGAGTGGTAGCAAATCACAGAATATTTTCATTGATTACCCYAAATTGTCTAATCTCCTGTATGTTTTTAGGACTTGATTGGGTGGTATTTACTGATTGCCTTCATCTAATTTAAAAATCAATCAATAGCAACAATGAGAGGTGGTGGATAAATCGAGTCTAATGCAGCATAACCACAGCAAATATCCATCAAAGGCTCATTCTCAATCAAATTTGTGGGAAGTTTTAATACATAAGCCAAAATGTCTAAAAGCCTTACTTCTAGAGCACATCATTTTAAAACTGTGCTCTGCAATGCAACATCTTATTGCTCTTATGCTGTCTATTTAGGGTGATTTTCCACTGCTAAAATGAACATATTTCAGTACAATAAAACTGTAGCAAACAAGAAAAAAATGTGATCAGCTTTGGTTTAAAGGCACTTTGTTCCATCTTCCTCAATATTATTTGTGTATAATAATGGGAATTAACACATCAGCTTTTCTTATAAACTGTGTGCACTCTCCCGGAGTTGAACATTCTAGTAAGTGTCTTAATGGGAAATATGTTTTCTAATTTGAGAAATCAATTCATTAAAATTGTTCCTTATGTTATTCTTTTCTTAAGTATAACTTGTTTCCTGAAGTTTTAGATAGCAAATACGAGAGAAACTGTCTGGAAGGCAGTATTTTAATTTCTTGACAATATTAGGGCAAAGACATATCACATACAGCAAAAAAGGGCAGAGAGCAAAGGCAAAACCTCTTTTCTTTCTCAAGTGTTGGCAATACAAACTTAAAAGCCATCTTTCTAATCCGACATGAGAAAATAAGATACAAAATACCATTTTTATTTCTGAACTGTGCCTGGATCTCAAATTTATATTACTTTTAAGTTTTCTATAGGCATATAGAGGCAAACAGTTAATAAACTGAGGTCAGAATTATACCTTCATTTACGTCAGGCTGAGGAGCTGGTTCAATAGCCAGGAAAAAMAAGCTAAAACTGGCTTCCATTCTTGAAAGAATTTTAATTCATGCTCAGAAATAGCTATTTAGTATAAGAACTTAATTAGTAAATATTGAAGGTATATTAAGGTTATAAGGAATGTATATAAGGTTAAGGAGATTGAGCTTTTATTTGTTGACAACATGAGACATATGATGCTACATACTCCATGTACAATGGGAAGTTCTAACTTGTGCCTCCAGGTGTTAATACATAACCAGTGAGGGAGAGGAATTTGGAGCTCTGGGGCTTCTCTGCAATTTTGCAGTTATTTGATTTTAATTAGAGTCAAGGGTGCTCTCTGCTAGATAGACGTTCTTTCTTACTATATTCAAGCTCAAGCATCAAGGACACTAAGTACACAGTCAGGGAGCAAATTCTGGAGCATTACATAAGGAGTCAGAACTGCATTTCACCAAAGATTTCATTGAACAGAATTCTAAAAGAGAAAGCATATATCCTTTCATAAAATAAGACAAAGGTTTTGGATTAATTAGAACCAAACCCCTGAAATTACACACATCAAGAAGTAGAACTTCTTTAGTTTGTCTTAAGTTTGCAGCACTCTGAAACAGGTTTCAACACCCATGATACTTAATTTTTGCATAGTCCAGATGAAAAGACAGAACTTTTATCCTTGTATTCTATCACAGACATATTTTCTTTCATGCCAAACTAGACTGTCTCATATTTGTAAAGACTAATCCTATAATGTTATCCTCCTCTGCACGATCTGATTTTGTCTGGGATTAAAAGAAGAATGGGACAGTGCCGAGGTATTAAAGCAAAAGCATTTTTCTCGAGTCTGCTGCACTTTCTAACCAAAACAGGGAAGTGTAAGGCATTTTATGAGGTGGTTTTCCCTCTCAAGAAAACAAGGTCCAGGAGGCTTGGACAGATCTGAAATGAGATTTGGCTGAATATTCCAGATTTTGGTATTTACCTAAAGAAAGTACAAGTTCCATATCTATAATCCATCATTAGTACAAACAAAAATGTGAGTGTGCACCAGATCAGGCAAACATCACTATTCTGGAAAGGAATTCTCCTGTTCCAATCAATTTTAAAGCATCCTTTGTTGCTAAACACTTAAAAAAAAAACAAATAAAAAACAAAAAAACCAACAACAACTGGTCTAAGGAACAGATCACAGTACACAAATATAAAAGAAAATCACCAAAGAGAACCCTACCAGCAGTCCGCTGTTTATTAAAATTCTGACATTCTGAGATATCTTCTTGCCAAGGGCCCTCTTACAATGACATCTGTACACTTGTCATTACATTGCAGTTCACATTACTTACATAAACATGCCACAGGGAAACCATGACTGATATAATTTTTATGAGATTGAAAGGTAGCCATTGTGATCATTAAAACAAACCTGAGAGAGGCTTCCTGATGATGGAATAGATTCAGTTACTTCTTCCTTCTCTGTGGGTCATTAGTTAAAAAGGAGAAGGTGGGGGAGGAGGGAGAGAAGGCCATATACTGCAGGTGTTTCATCCTTTGTAAGGAGACTGCACTGAGACAAATGATTCTAGCTGGCATTTTGTACACACCGGAGATTGCTTATCGATCCAGATCAGAATATTCAGGCTGGCCCCGGGGAAAAGGCAGAGTATTTTCTGAGGGAGTTAATAACCTGGCAGCTGAGCTGTCTTGTCCAATTCACTGAACTTAGGGCTCTAATCAGGCCAGAGTTTCTTATTTTGAGAAATCTTGCCATATGTGTCTGCTAGCTGCCTTCCACTCTATTGGACCAATGACAGTGATTGAAATGACAGCCTATAGATAGAGCCTAATCAAATTGTTTATTATCAGCCTAAATCAATATGTATAGATTGTTGAAACATCACTGTCATGCCATGGAAAAGTCGTACTAATACTACATGCTGCAGACGTAATTCTCAAATGTATTTTTCCATCCTAAATTACATCTGAATTTAACAGAGTAAAAGAAATTATAATGGTATACGAGACAGTGAAAAATATACATGTTTACACATTCCAGTAAAATAACATTAAGGATTAATGCTAAAATGTCATGCTGTGCACTGCTTAAATATGCAGTTCCAATACAGAAGAGAGGTAACAATGCTTTAAGAAGGAAAAAAAGGGATTAAAAGGAAAAGTATTTTGCCTTATGTCTAGAAAGAGAAAAATCTCATACAGGTTTCTGTAAACATATCCTACAGGGAGAAACAAATTTCAACACACCTAAAAGCTACTTTTGAGACATCCATGTTTCTGAAAAGAAAAAACAGTAACATAAATTCCTTCAGTACTACAAAATATTCCTCCCAAAAGACTTCAAAAGAACTTGGACCATGAAGTCTAATGATTTGATAGGGAGTTCATCAGGGCAAACAATTTGTATTCTGAATTTGGAAGAGAGAGACTGCAATTGCAAGCATCTAAAATGTAATGCAAGAGCTAGTTTCATAAAAAAAAGCTACATCAYCTGAAGCTCTTTTTGCACAGAAAAGCTATAAATGCATTATATCTTGAACAGTAAAAATTATTTAATAACGTGAATGAATCAGATTCTTAAGGCTTAATTAATACCTCAAGGGGCTCAAACACACATGTATGCATGCACACACATGTACACACACACACAAATTAGATGGAGAAGGGATATTCCTGCTGGCATGGCCCTGGATGGAACTACCTCAGCCTCAGGAGAGGCCAAGTAATCATTTTGGCCCCTTGAAGCTCACCTGAGCAGTACATGTGAGAAATTCTTCTCTAGTGTAATTGACCTGAAATGGATAATCACTGGAGGGTTTGTGGCCCAGAAAGTGTCTATCGTGCGTTTTATAACTTTTGAAGTCAGTCTACTGGCTGAATTTTGCACTACCTAATGTGTCCCGCAGAATAATTTATTGCTTGCCTTGCAACAAAAGAATTTTAGAAACTATTTTGAAGCTCTCTGACAAGATAAAGGGGCCTTAGCCTTAGAGTAAATTATACTTTTTTTGCCATGAAGAATGATGTAAAATAGCCCTCAGATTAATTAATATTTGCAGTGTAATATACTCTTGTGTGAATATCATTTGCATTTTGTGATTATTGGATTGAGTTACCTTGTCAAGTATGTAGCTGCAAATGCAGAACAACTTTCAGCATTACAGCATATGTGTGAATAAAAATAATATTACCCTGTAGGTTGTACTGATTTAAAGTGGTGCATTTTCTCTTGGATAAAATGTACTTTTCTTACTGTGTGCACTCAAAGCTCTCCAAACAATAATTATCTTTGGCTGACTGATTCTTGGAATTTTCCTATTACATTCAAAATAAGAATTTTTTTCATTGCATTTTTAAGAAATAAAGGTACTTATTCTGCATAAAGCTTTAGCATATAACTATTTCTAAGCATATGCTTAAGTCCGTCCTGAGTTGAGAAAGAGGTTAAGCAGATGCTTAGCTTTAAGCATACCCTTAATTCCTAAATGACTACAGCGGGACTTTCTCTTGTCTAAAGTTTTGTGCATACTTGTGGCACACTCATGGCTACATGCACAATATGAACGCAGGTGGCTGATTTTGGTCCACAGCTGGCACAAAAACAAAATTAAACATTGCTTTTAAAGTGTTTTGACCAAAATCCAGCAAAGCACTTAGGTCTACTCACAGTGCTGATTTAACTGTCTCAGTTTATAGTTACACTGGTGCAATTTCCTAGCATGGACACAGTTCTACTAGTATTTGTCTTGGCACAACTTACCATGACACTTTTACAGAAATGAATGCCACTGAAAGTCATAGTAGGATAGAATAAACCTGCAAGAGATAAACCCAAAGTCCAATAAACTCAAAATGCAGCAGTCAGAGGGGCACCAAGAAATGGAAAATATCTACTAAATGAAAATTTTCTGTGACAGCTTTGTGTATATGCATAATGAAATTCAAAGTCACACATTCTCTCCCCGCAGTGTCCTCCTTGTTCTCTACACACGGTAAACCTGCCTGGGGATGTATTTCAATGACAAAGTGAGAAGAATGGTGTCAACTAGGACCTTTGTATTCTTTGATGTGGAAGTTAGAAAATCTGCGGTGAATGACGCTGGAAAAAAATCTCATGATTTTCAGTATGGTTGTTCAACCACTGTAGTTCAACACTACTGCTGAAAACTAATTTCTGGCAACTCTTTGGCAACCACCTTTTTACAATCCTGGAAGAACTTTGTTTCTTTTTTCTCTTCCCTTACCACCAAGGGACAGGCAGAATTCTGCCAAATACAGCTTTCACAAGAAGTCACTCAGTAATCACGTACTCCTCTTTTGTGAGTCTCTGGCTACAGACTGCAGATTGTGCTGCTGAGAAGTACTGAGCCTTTACGGCTCCAGAAGAAACAATGTATGACTGAAATAGAGAGAGAATGTTAAATTGTCTGCAAAAGAGGAACTTTAGTGCATCATTCTTTTCAGAACCGGGCATCTCCTGTGAAACAGACATTACATTTTGACTGGCACTCATTTCAAATTAATGATGATTATGGCCTTAAATTTCCCTTGCAGTTCTGTGCATGAAACATATTCCTGCATCTAACACCGTGGAAATAAATTCATTACTGCTCATTAAATAAAATCATTTGACCAAAAAACTTCTGATCTACCCTCAACTGTACTTGACAAGCACTCTGACCCATATTTCTCAAATGTTGGCAGCAAGTGAGATTCTTTTAGTATTATGAATGACTGTTAAAATGTTCCTCTTAGCTTTTGCACTTGAAGTCTTTTATTACCCAGTTCCAATATTTGAAACTCTTCTTTGTCAATCCTTTAAAATCTTCAACAGTCCAATGGTAGCCTTTGGAAATGCACATTTTTGGCAACATGCTGCTATTCATATACATTGGTTTTAAAAATAGTAGCTCCTTCCTGGGTGCACTGATGAGATGTCTAAATTATCGCTTGTATACCGTAAGACCCATTGAGCTGGATATGCTCTTATTGTTGGGTTGAAATGTGGAAGTCTATTTTAGGTTCTGTATGGCATGCAGTGAAATCCCTGTTACAGTTTTCTGACTCTGATGAGAATGTATTATTTTTGTATTGTTTGTTTGCTTTTGTTAAATCTTAATGCAGCCAAGTGACTCAAGAGAACAGAATGCACCATCTTTTTCATTTTCAAATGATCTTCAAGGGAAGAGTTTGACCAMAAAGAAGGCCAATAAAAATAAAGAAAGATTACTGATTTTATTAAATATTATTTATAATGCTTAATAGTACTCAAGAGTGGCACTGTTATCCAACTTTCCAAAACTTATGTCTCTGTTATGGATATTGTGCATGACCAGGGAATATACATAATAGACTAGTACTAACTTGGGGAAGGACTGTTTCTAAGACCCTCCTATAAATCCAGTAGAATTGTTATTTATACCACATAATTCAATTCAATTTAATGCTTCAATCTTCAGTTTCCCTAGGTCTGTCTACTTTCTTCTTGGCTTTTTTTTTTTTTTTTTTTTTTTTTTAATTATTATTATGAGGTGGTTTGCTTTGTTTATGCAGTAAAATGGGTTGTAAAACTAGGCACACTGATACAAGCTCTACAGGTTTATTTGTTGCTTCTTCCCACCCTGGTTAGTACAAACACCAAACATATTAAAAGAATATGTAAGATGCACATCATACTGACTTCTCATCCTATTCAAAGAACATTATGATTGCAAATT
Source organism: Rhea americana (assembly GCF_003343005.1). Classification (NCBI taxonomy): domain Eukaryota; kingdom Metazoa; phylum Chordata; class Aves; order Rheiformes; family Rheidae; genus Rhea; species Rhea americana. The sequence goes on from NW_028186150.1 coordinate 5,835,407, forward strand.
AAATCTTTCCAGAAACACAAAATGACACTATTAGGGTCACAAGTGCAAACTTCGCCCTGACCCTCCTTCAAGACATCTCAACAGTCATTGCATTATTTCTCTTCTTGCATTATAGGACTGTTGGCACCTTCAACTAAATGCATCATTGTATTTCAATACATGGACCTACTCAAGGAGTATTAATCCCAAATATGTTTTTTTTCTAACTGTATGTAAGAATAGAAAATAAAAATATTTTTTATTTAATAAGTACTTACATTGATTTCTCCCGCACCCTATGCAATTGCTATAGTTTTTTATACAAAATAATACTGTCAAAATTGAGAATAGTAGCAGTTTGGCCAGTTTTTCTGATAGCCTCTGGTAATCCACTTTCAGTTTTCTTGGAAACCATAAAGAATTTAACAACTTCCCTTTTTTGTCACATGAACCATACGGCCAGTGATTCTAAGATTAAGCAGATTTCTCCACGACCAGCAAACAAAGCCCTRTGTTGAACTATTTCTGATTTTTCAGATGCACTGTGATGTTGCTAAATAAATTCAGTAATGTCATCACAAAGCCTTACTTGTGCTTAGGCTCACAAACTTTGCAACTTACATGTCAGAACTAAAAAAATTACTATTTCAGTGAGAAGGGGAAATACAGTATAACTTAGCCCCATGCTCTACAAAACCTCTACACATAATCCTGTGTCACTGCAGAGGCACAAATAATTGATGCACTGTACAAATCAGGCCTGCAAATATGTATGCCTTCCAAGCTGTGCTTCAAACCTCATTACATTTAATAGTTCCGTACCAAAATGCCAAGTCCCTCAACTAAAATTTTGGCTAAATTTATGCACTTCAAAAAAGTAGTACTGAAACAGAGCAATACAGAAAAGTGTAATATTAGAAGGTTCTAAATTCAAATTACACTTCACCAGCATAAAGGTGGATTAATCAAGAACTGTGATGGTGAACTTCCAGAAGATAGGGTTTAAGAAGTGAAATCCATTCCAACAGTGCAGAGTCACACTGCTAGTTTTCATTATGGCATGTTGTCTCCTTCAACTGGAAAAACTGTTGCTATACTTCTTTGCAGAACGTGCTGGCAACCATCCTTCTGCATATTCTGCACTCCCATGCTTTGTGTGGAGTTACATCCAGGAGAGATGACATGTGATCCCCTAGACAGTCCATATACACTTCTGGACAGCAAATTCTCTGTTGGCCCCTATTTTGCTTTAACATGAGATACAGTAGAAGTCAGAATGCTGATCTAACATGTTAGGGTAGATCTGTAGAAGTGTAAACCAGCCCTAAATTCGTACGAATATACTTTTAGTTCTTACCAGAAGAAGGTGGGTACAACTTTGAAAAAAATAAATAAAAGGAGACTTCTGAAACACTTTGTGGAGCTTACCTGTGTAAATACTGAACAGAGAACAAGGATTTTGTCTGCAGAGAGAAGACTGCCTATATTGTCTGGAAAAAATCATTAACCCAGTTAGGTCGTGTGGAGCTTGCGATCAAATACAGCCCCAGGCTCTCCTGCCTTATACACTTGTGCATCTTGCTGAGAACATTTAGCCCAATGAGAAAAATATTAGTTTACAACAATAAACACCGTGTAGGATTGTATTTGAATAGGCATGTATGAGCTACTCTTCTTTAGGTGTCTTGGAAATACTGCATTCAAGGTTTGTTAGATGTAAATTTACAGACAGTACATGCAAAGAATTTTAAGGTTACATTATTCAATTATTTTAAGTAGAACACTGAGTACATCAATGCTACAACAATACAAATTAATCAAACAAGAAAACGTAAAGTAATTAAAGCTGAGCAGTGAAACTGATGAATTCAGAGAGAGAGAAAACTTCTGCAATGCATATTCAAGAGCCTGAGTAATTAGGTGTAGCTGTAGAAAGATTGTTAATGTGCCCATTATTGTATATCTACAAAATCTACAATCTACAAGTACATTGTATTTGTGGATCATTCCAGATAACTACACAAAGTCAGGGAGGAAAGATGATCTTGTGTTTTAGAGCATAAACAGAAGATAAAAAAAAAACCCTCTTGAATCTTATGACTTCCTATGTGACTCTAGGACAATGACTTAATTTCCCACCTGTAAAATAGTTTAACAACCCTTCCCGTGGTAGGTATGCTAGTACAACATASATATTGGGAACCTTCAGACGGATAGCATAGAGGTGAATAATACCATGTCTACAACTACAAAAYTCCCTATGGCCATGAGTTTTTCATATAATCAAAACTGGCACTTACATTGACCTCTGACCCCCACTATCACAAATATGTATGGTTGAAAAAATCCTGCACGCGCTTCTGTGCTGTTACTAGGCAGAAACTTATATTTCTATTCCCTAGAGAGCCTGACCAAAATTCTCAGATGGACCTTATCTGAAGAAGTCCAGCTCAAAAAAGCATGTGCTCAGTTCTGTAAAGTTGTCAGTATTGTCTGTAATTGTAAGTATAATTGTTGTCAGTTTTGTAAGTGTAGTTGTTGTCAGTAATTGCTGTCACTATTGTTTTAAGTATTGCCAGTGCTGGTTCCATTGGAAAGGATCTGAATTTCTGCAGTACCTTTGAAAATGAGAGAAGAATTAAGCTTAACTTTCTGAAGTCAGGAGCTCCTCCAGACACTGTTTCAAAGCATCTAGGTCAAGTCTTTCATTTGAACTGCATTCCACACTCCCCTTTTTGCTCTTTTTCTATGCAAAAGTCAGGATCACTAAGTATAAATTACTCTTTTTGAATGCTTACTCAGTTTCCCAAATCACTTTCCAGAAGTTAGCATATAAAATCATCTCATAAATCACACTAACAAAAAGAATCTGATTAAACTGTATTCCTTAAGTTATGATAGTTTGTTTTCTTTTAAATACGGATTCTGTTTTATGGATTTGCCTCAGTGAACAAACTATTTAGTAATTAAGGTATTACTCCAGTGACTAAGACTGCTTAATAAGCCCACAGAGATTCACAGAACAGCAGTATGTAACTGTAGTATGTATTTCCAACTCTCTGGCAGAGTCTATATTGTCACAAAAGTAATTTTAAATAAAAGTCATAGTTTTAACTATTTATCCTAGGGTAACACTGCAATTAGGGATGGTTTCCACTTTCTGCATTCTGTCCAAACATGGGTCTAGGCTGTCCCTCTTTTGGAACAAACATGCTAAGGGATACAGAGCAGATGAAGGGCAAGGGATCAGTGTTAAAACATAGAAGAGAGCATGATGAAGACTTTATATGCTTCATTTAGTAAATCTTTTCTGGTTTATTTCTCTTCTTATGTGAGGGGAACTCAAAGTGATGAGAGATAAATCTATAGAGACTAATATACATAGTAGTTGAACCATATTGAATCATTTTTGCTGGCATTCTTTGTTACAGACATGGACAATGACAACTTCAAAAACATGAGATCGAGCACATAAGGAACCTTGTGTAATAATCTTATCTCATGAATTCAAATGGTACAACGGCAAGAAAAAGTCATCTCATCTGCCTTGAAAATAATGTAGTAAATTATTGTTCTGACATAACAAGAGAATGAAAGAAAAGAAGAAGAGTGTAGAATATCAGTTTGAAACAAAGTACTGGTGATGTAACATATTTATAAAAGAAAGTGATCTAATTCTTTATGTCTTTGAAAATATTTAGTGCTCCTCCTCCCTCAGGCTTTGTTATCCTGAAATTATTGCATTTTTTTCAGATAGAGAGGTAGTCAACTCCACTTTCCCCTGCTACCTGATGCTTAAAACTCGCAATTTTAAAAATATTTGGCTCAATAAAGTACAGTGATCAAAGCATCTTTCTCTGTCTAAAACATTTATTCTATCAGTGTTTCATAATGGAAAGTCACATAAAATCCTTACCTGAATGCATGCGGATTTGACTAGATCTTTCAGTCTCCATGGTGTCACTGCATAAATGGAAGATCAGTTTTACATGTTTCTTCTTGTTTCTCTGAAACTGCCAGTGAGCCTATGAAATGGGAAGCATGCCATGATTCAAAAATTATCCAGTGCAAACTTCATCATAACTTTTTTAAAAGAAACAATACAAACACTGTACTGACAATATTTCAGAYAGCTAATACAAGATGCCCTCAAGAGTTTAACTGTCTTCAAAATAAATAATAAATACTAGAGAGTTTCTAATATGGTAGCTATAGCTAATCCTTTTAAAAACAGTTAACCTCTGAATACTTACTTACTTACTATATAGTACTAACAGTAAAATCCATAGCAGTACAGTTGTTTCTTAGGCTGAAGCCTTTCCTCTCTGCACTGAAGGTCAGCCAGGTTCTAATCCTGTAGACTAGGGCTTCAGTCTTCATAGAAAGTCGTATTTCTGTAACAAGTACATTAACAAGAGACCTTTGCCTCTAGCCTCTCATTGTGCAATTGCTCTGCATATTAGATTATCACAGAAAAGACTTTTTACAAAGTAAAGCATCTGAAAGATAATATCAGCAGAAATGATATATAATGAACTGATGGGGATTTGGGAAAAAGTCCACAGGATGCGATTGAGGAAAAAAATGTAGTAATATTCTGTAACAAAACTCTTCAGTACATGAAGAGGGAAAAGAGGATTCTCCTCATGAAAATTGAACAGCTCCTTAAGGGCTCCCTGTTAAAAGGAACTTTTTCTGCTTGACTCATGTCAATAATATTAAGTATTGTTTCTGTATCTCCTTGAGGAATTTCAGTGTTACACAGGTGCTAATTCAACATACCATGAGAAAGTCACAAAGATGTCCTTATCTTTCAGATGAGTAAGTCAGGGAGGTCTAGGCATGCCTGAGCTTTGGTCCCAAGGGTGGAATGGAGCTCACTGACACCTACTGGATACAGGACTGGTGCCTTTTCCCTTCCTGGCTACAGTCCTGCCATAGCTGCTGAGGCAGAGCCCGTCAAGTTTTCTGAAAATGGTGTCAGCAACTTAAGGTATTGTTTCCATTTCAAACACAACAATTTAAAAATCAGACAAGGAAAATTATACTGCCTTCAAGGAAGTTTGGTGAAAGGTCAGGAAAATGTCTGAGGAGAACATTGTAAAAGGAACTGAAAATACACAGCTCCAGCTCAGAAGGAAAATTCCTATTCTAAGTCAAGAATGATGTGTAGAAAATACTTCATAGAGTTGTCCGTCAGCTAATGCTATATCCAGCATGATGGACTATCCTGTAGCACATTCATGCACCTTATTTCTAGTTGCATCACTGTATCCGCAAACAGATGATTGCATACGTTGTATCTGAGACTCGAGGAAAATTATTCAGTGTATTTTTAACAAGCTGTGAATAGCTACAGATTTGTACTTTCATCAAAAAGTTGAAGTACTGCATAATAATTATTTGCTCCTGGATTCATCCTACTGTCATCTGCTTATTTACAGCTGTGTAGAGTTTACCTTGACCAAGTAAGTTAAAAAAYAAAGCTATGGACTTTCTACTAGAATTTTGAACATGACCCAGAAAGTACCAAAAACACATCAGTTTTCAAGGAACAGCATTCGCCACTGTCGCAGTTTAAGCATGCTCCAATATAGTGCTTTTCCTTAACACAGACCAGACTAGAGTGGCTTAGCTGTACAGTTTTAATTTGGATTGAGAAATCTTTCTTCCCAGATCTTATCACCTTCCCTGTTGATGCTAATCTACACAGCTTAAGAGGTCATATCCAGCCTCTGCAACAAACTGCAACTGCTCTGTCCCCTGTTCCTGACATTATGCAGTGCTCGTATGCTGGGCTTTTAGTCAGGAAACTACCAGGCGATTCAGCCTAAAGTATTTTCTTGATGCTTAGATACTGATAGCAGAGCTTTGTAGTTTTCATGCATTTCTTTGCTGAGTTGGTGTTTGAAGTTGTTACTTACAACGTGTTTAGTCTTATTTTCAGAGGCTCTAGYTTGCTTTTTTATCGAAAGTCAACTTTTGCAGACCCCAAGACTTTCTGAACCTGTATCTTTTCTGATGCTTACATAAAAATAAGTAGGGAGGGCTGTAACGGAGTACACGTCAGATGTCACAATGAGAAAGTTAATTTCACTTTATTCTTGGAAATTCATAAATACTGTAGGGGAGAACAATATCAAAAGCCACTCTACACTGTATGATTCTGAGCAAGACACTAGAGAAGAGATTTATAGAAAGAAAGAAAAAAGGAAGAGAAAAACTCTCTCATCTAGCATTAATATATTCAMGGAAAACACCAAGATACACTTTTAATTAAGTTTTGAAATGGATTTACTTTGTAGTACTCCATATAACTATACCACATTCACACCGTATTTATTGAAAATAAACAGGTGAAAAGTAAAAAATGCAACTGCCAAAGGAAAGGTTATTTATGTTCAAACTGTACTTGAGAAATTAGTCAAGGGCAATTCATGCATGTGAAAATATGATTTGTAACACTGCCAAGGTCGACAGGACCTTAGAGAGTAAATGCTGGCCATACAAATCAAAGATGCCTAGAGGCAGTTTTGAAGGTGAGTGGCGAGGCTTTAATGGTTTAAAAAAGCTTGTTAATATTCCAAATGAGCAAGCAATGATACAGGAAGAACAAATAACTTGTTTATGACAAGAACAACTGATTGCTGCATGTCTTTCTCTCCACTAACTGGATTGCCCAACTCCCGAATCACATGCATTTCCTGCATTTCTTTTCTGTCCCACTACTGCTGACATCATATTTACACCAGAAAAAGGAGTGGCACTTAATCAGGCAGTTTAAGGAGAGTTCAGATGGTTCACAAGGTTTTCACTTGACAAAGCCTGCCCTGCCATTTGCCCCGCACAGTTATGGTAGGAGTATCTTCACAGGAGCAAGCATTTGATTGCTCCTCCCACCTGAAAAATGAATAAAGATGTGTGCCACCAGTAAAACTGTAGCAGAACTGCTGAATTAGTTTGATCRTAAAAATATTTTAACAAAAAACAGCTTTAGTAACCAAAATAATATTTTTATAGGAATTTTTCATCTTTTCCCAAGTTATCTGAACRAAAATCAATTTTATCTGAAAATGAATACTGAAAAATATTTTTATTTAATTGTTTTTTACAGTAAATGAACAAAAAGCRAGTGACTTTTTTTCAACCTGACAATGACAATTTTTCCCTTTAACCCCAGACTCTGAAATAAGAGAGTACTCCTGACTGGCTAGCTCCAGATACACCTTTGGTATATTTAAAYATCTCAACATGTCATCTTCTTAAAACATTGTGTAAAGCAGAATGTGTTTCCCACATAGCTCGGATAGTATAAGTTACATATATAGCCAAAGATATTTGAAATCAAAATGATTTTTAAAATTAACTTTTTGAAGCAACTCAGCAGAGTCGTTAAAAATAGCATGAATTACTAACAGGATGAGTTTGTTTCTGAGTCAGACCCTCCAAAGCCTAAACAAAGATGAATTCAGGATAGAGCTGGCAATTAAAACTTGCTGTGCATTTATTAATTTCTATTAATATCTTATAGTAGGTTTTTGAATGCCCTTGTATTGTACCAGGAATTTACTAGTTTCTTACTGAAGAAATAAAAAACATTTTTGATGTTGCTTTYGTGTAGGTGAACTGTTATCCCAACCTAGAACATAACTGAATTTATATATGCAGAGATCAACAGTATTTCTTTAGGTTACATTCAGAACTATAAATGCACAAATAAGCCCGTAAAATTGTGTGTCTAATACGCACATACAACTGAATTGAATGAATCTCAGTCAAATAACAAGTTACCAGATAGCCATCAGAACTGCTCTAGAAACCATCTCTCTATTATGGAGTTTTACCAGTAAAAGTTTTGCTGACATGCTGATGCTAACATTGCTAATTTAACTTGGGGGTTCAGAAAACTGTATTCCAAATAGGCACCTTCCAGGCATGTGCTGCAGGTTGCATGACAGGGAAAAACACTCCAAAATACAGCTTTGCAGCATCCACCCCACAAGCAGCCTTCTGGTGCCAGTTTATCTCAAGAAATGAGGTGTGGTACTATGGATAGGCACCTTTGTGTCATCTGCCCTGTCACACTATTGGGGATGCAGCACTCCTCCCAGAAGTCAAGGGCTTAAGTTACCACAGTCCCTTTCATTTCATCACTCTTTTCCTTCTCCTGCTCCTATCAAAAATGCCCATTGCTCCTGTAATCTACCCCTCTACTTGGTGTTGATTTTTGGTGGCTCTGCCATCTTGCTGTCAGAACTAAGAGGCTGACTAGGTCTTCAGATTTCTCTGGTTTAGAGATAGGGTGATCAATTCAGTATTTTCAGAACATCAGTGTGTGCAAGCAGCAAAAGTAAGAATAATGAGAAAGGGAGCATGCTGTGGAGAGCAAAACACAGCAGGTTCTCACTGACAAGGGAGCAAACTGCAACCCAAAGCCAAGTAGCCAATTTAAACCTGTTGCAGGCAAGTGCAGCAGGAAAAGAAGGAAGACAGAAAAGGGAGTCATCAGCTAAACATGCAAAGCCACTGCATTCTTTTGCATTCCTCCTACAACTCTTCTGCATGAATCTTTCCTGTCTTCCTGGCCTTTTGGTCTTTGTTTTCTCTGGCATTCATTTACTCCATTCTTCAGTCTCAGGGCTCTGCACTCAGAAATTAAATGATTTGATTAGAATTTCCAAAGGGATTACAGAGTATGTGATGACAAAAAAGCTGCCATCTGCCCGGATGGCAGTCTTCAAAATGTAACTACTATAGTCCCCTACTTTTTTTCCCTATGTAAATCTATCCTGGCTACTACTCCTGTAAGATAGTGTATTGAACTTAATAGAGAGGAGGTCTTCACAGTCTGAAAGCTCTGGAGAGATTAAGAGAGTTGGGTTAATTGCATGGAAAATATAGCAAGACATCATTATGCTTATTACAGTCACTGGTTATCCTGGCAAACACATTACTGAAGAGAGCAGCAAAGCTTCAGAGTCACAGCTGCTCAAGAATCTTGCAGCTCTTGAAACCAGGCCTGTATGTAGTTCATTCCTCACATAAAATTTCTACCTTTCTCCCTTCCTCACTGCATAGAAGGAAGGGAAGTTGAAAGAAAGGTATTCTTTCTTGAAATATAATGGAAAAGATCAAACAGTATTTGCTGGAGATTTCCAGTGAAATTTTGCCAGAGGACAAACGGCTGTACAGGCCAAGACAAACCAGAAGCTCTAGAAGTGGAGGAGGACTGTGTTTGTTGGCTGAGTTTGGAAATCAGTTGAAGCCAACAGCAGCTGTTTCTACCTTTTCTTTTCTTTCTTTCTTTCTTTCCTTTTTTTTTTTTTT
>NW_028186150.1:5844722-5924722 GCF_003343005.1 Rhea americana
TTTTTTTAATGAATCTCAGTACAGCATGCAAGTAATATGTGCTTGGACTGGAGAAGCCAAATATAGTGTTATGGAACTAAAATCTGTAGATGGTAAGCTGACATCATTATTCCTGTTTTCATTCCATTTTCATTTTCTAGCTTGGTCATAGCACTTTTTTTTGTATCCTGATGTRTTTAATTTAAATGCTCAGGTGTGATTTCACATTCACTTCTTCGGCYGTCTTTACTCCACTACAAATCTGTTCACAGCTTTTCAGAACTACCACCAGGCTTTGTTTATCAGACTGCAGTGAATGCTTCTGCCTGTGGATGCACTTAGGATGCTTTTGATTACAGGAGGAGTTTGTGGACACATTTTGCCTAGTATTGCCCATAGAATCACAGAATCAGTAAGGTCGGAAGGGACCTCCGGAGATCATCTAGTCCAACCTCCYCACTCAGCAGGGTCACCTAGAGCATGTTAGACAGGGTTGCATCCAGGCGGGCCTTGAAGATCTCCACAGAAGGAGACTCCACAACCCCTCTGGGCAACCTGYTCCAGTGCTCTGTCACTCTCACAGTGAAGAAATTCCCCCTACAGTCTTGTAAAACAAACCAGCTACTATAAGAAAAATTTTCACTGCTCTGTGCTTGCAAATAMTCAGTCACCATTTTGAAAGGGAGAAATTATGAAGTTTTATAGGTTATGGATAATACATAAACAACAGGCAATCTATTAATGGGACGATCTTACTTACTTGACCCCCTCTACATCTGTTAGGGTTGACCGTCCTGGTTACCCTCAAACTCTCCTCAGTAATCACATGCCCACAGGTCTGATAGGATTTCCCATAAGAAATGCAAGAAATACATTGCTCTCCACAGATAGGCTAGAGGCCTGTATGCGATATCTTCTTTGGAGGGTTCATACRGTGTTTTTTATCCTGCGGGAATAGGAATTCCTCCACTATGGCTGCACTATCCCTAATTCCCACAAGCCTGCAAAATCCACAGCTTCTTCCTGGACATGGCGACAGCTGGGTGTTAGCTGACATGGTCTTAAATACAGCTTTGTTTGCCCAAAGAGACAGACGGGCAGAAAGACGAGTATTTCCAAACAATATTAATTGTTGCAGTAACTAATCTGAAAATGTTTCAGAGTTATTTAGAATAGACTTGTAATGATTTCAGGACTAATGAACGGAGAAAGATCCAAAAGAAACAAAATAGCCTGCACCTTGCTTTCTTTAAGGCCTAAGTGTCACAGGATATTTTAAATAAACACATAGGAACAATAAAACCTAAGGGGCATGATCAATTAAAATAGTGCATTATTTTTAAGAAATAAAAGGCAAATAAAATTAGATAACATTTCAATCAACATACAGTCATTTTCATTAGTTGAGCATTTGACCTTAAAGTCCTGACATTTTTTGTTCCTAGACTTTAAAGATGCCTTGCTGTTAARTGGTACAGGGTAAGAGAAACTCTACTGCCTGCTGCTTCTGGAGATAACACAGCTGTCACCTGCATCAAAATCACTACACAATTGGTTGGGTTTTTTAGAAGGCAGAGTGAAGAATAACTACCTAACTATGTGCACGTAGGCAATTTTAGCTAAGTCAAATACAATTATACTAGCCAGAATTTCTTTTGGACACGATTAGTAACAAACACCCCTATACAGGGAAGTGCCAGGAAATTTTAATTGACTGTAGGTATCCAAGGTTGCCATGTAACACATCATCTGAAAGATGAATTTAGTGGGCCTAAACTTAATTACCACGTAACCTGCATTCTGGTTTACAAGACGGAATGATTTTGTTTCACATGACAGTTATTGGGCCTATTTCKACTTGCAGTTATGCCAGTGAAAAATTTGGAACAAGTCCATTAAGTCAATGGCTCTATAAAACAGGGATAAAATTAGACTCAGGCCTACCACACAGTTTAATAATAACTGATGTTACAAACTGGATCAGTCTTCTGCTTTACCAATTGATAGCAAGTGGAACCAAGCACCAGATATAACATACTTCTAAGCCAAAAGTTGATTGTACTAAGCCTGGGCGCTTCCACAGGGTCCCAAGGCTCATAGTCATTGTCTGTCATGATACATAAGGCACTGAAGCCATTGCTATGCTCACTGCTCACAGGTAAGTTCCCTGACACTATGGGAGGGAATTCATCAYGCAAATGCAGAAGAAAAGTAAGGAATTTAGGGGAAAAAAAGAAATTATCCTAATAACACTTGCAAATCACTTAAGAATTATACRTTTTTTTGCTAACATCAGTAGTCATGAGCCACTTTCTCTTCTATAGTTTGAGCTTACCTCTTCTTGTGAGTTCAAGGCTTGTCATAGCTTTAGATCAGGCAGGACTTTGCCTATTGTTTTCTGGCTGAGCATGCGACACAGAACGGAGCTCTGGTCTTCATTTGGACTCCTTTTTTTTTTTTTCCTTTTTCCCTGTCTTCTGGGATGCTTTCCAAGTGGATGTCCTAGCCAGCAGTCTTTACTTCTCTGCAGTTGAACATGCTTGTCATTTTTTCAGAAATGGAGTATCACAGCTTAGACCTCAAGGAAGAACAGAGAGGTAATCAGCATATGCCACAGTACAAAATTAACAGTTTGACAGACGCTATCTCCTTCCTACAACTCAGCTTTTACTTTCCCTAAATACTAAGTAGTAAATATACAATGAGTGCTAGTCAGGTACCTTATCTGATAGAAGCTGTGCTTTTATATCAATCATTATATTATATATTCTTCTATTTTTTTAATTAGAAGCTTAAAGATATAAGAGGACTATAAAAATACTGGTAAGTGAAGTTTAAATTCAACATCTGGCAAAGTATGCTCTAAAGATGCAAACTAACAGGATTTTTTTTTTTTTTTTTTTTTTACTGTTGCTTTAGAAATAGTAATATTAATCTAGACTACTCAATTTGGAAGCATTTGAATGGAACTGGATACAATGTACTGCTTGTAATCTGTCCCGAACAAATTGAATCAATCATTAGGTCACTGCATAAACCACTGTACTCAAGCATAGCTCTGGGCCAGAGACAGAAGGCACAGAAAGGAGGCAGAAGGGAAAAAAGATCCTGTGCTAAGGTACAAATGTGGAGATTTGTTTGCCTGCTTAAGAAATAAGCCAAGTTATTAGTGCTTTCTTGGGAGATTCATATTTTGAACAAATACAACCCAGTGACTTTTACCCCTCCTTTCTGTTTTTGGTGATATATTACCACATGTTGCTCACTAGCTGAGTTTTCAGATTGTAAACTGTTGCTAACCAACAGATTTACAAGGAATATGCATACAGAAAAACAATATTTCCCTCCAAAGTTCATAGAAAACTGACTAGCTTGAAAAAGTAAATTTCTATCTATTACAGCACATGTACGTAGTTTTCAAATTATGCCATTTATATTGGAAGTAGTAAAATGATATTCTTTTATTTCTTAAAAAAAATGTATCAAGACATTTCACTTTTTCATCTTCCTTCTATTTCAATATTCTTTTAACTTTATGCCATTTAACTAAAAGTTACCCAAAATAGTTGTTGTATATTATATCCATTACATTAAAGATGATCTCTGTGTTTATAAAACTAGATTGTTTTATGAATAAAATGCTTTGAGGCAATATAGCTGTCTCAACAGCAATTTTGTCAGTTAAAAATACAGTGATATAGCTCGAAATTCTACACTTCAGTGCCTCTCATGAGGGAGTGAAATGCTTATTAAATGGTAGCATACATTATTCTCCAAATCTTCTTTTATACGCCTATTTTAAGCACTTGATTATTGCCTGGCTAATAATAGGTGCTTCTTCACTCAGAGAACAGACTGTAGAAGATAGTGTAAATTGTAGCATGTAATTGTTCACTGACTGCCACTGAAAATGCTTCGCTACTACTGTATGACAATAKTCCTCTGATGTCAGCAGCCACTTTATCATGTAACAGCAATTAAAGCTGTGGGAATCAGGAAAAATCCACTCAGAGAGCAAACCCATTCTGTCTATTTTTAAGTGTATACAGTACTCCAGAGTACAGGCAGGCCCAGTCTGAGTCAGTGAGAAGAAATCATATTAGTCATGGATTTATCAGGGGCAGGAGATGGGTGATGAAAGGGCTGTAATCACCTCAGCCCCAGAGCAATGTGTAGCATAGCTCACTCCCGGTCTTCTGCTCTACCTCCCCCATAACTTCTGTGCTCCAGTAGCAGAGGGCCATGTTTTGGCTGCATCCTACCTCCAACAGGCACAGAGCTACACGTGAACCGAATTGAGAAGGGGCCAGGGATGCTAGCTGTTAGTAATTATTTCTGAGACAGATGACAATATGTCACGGAGGAGGACCTTGAGAGCACAGCAATCTGGCAAAACAGAAAGGTGAGAGGCTGCCTAGCCACTTGCACGCAGACCATCATGTTCCAGGCATGAACGGACTGCTCACAAAGCACAAAAACATGAAGGAATGAAACAAATAGTTACTCTTGGAGCGTGATGATTTTATGTCACAATGTATTCAGAGATAATTATCAAGGAGAAATAAATAGAAAAACTTACTTTCAATCATTTTCAGTTGAAAAAAATATGTCCTCGAGYCCCCAAAGATTTTAATGAAGTAATTGAAGACAGGCCTAAAAAGTACAAAGAAGTTTTTCAACCACTCTTTTTCCTTCATAGTGTCAAAAATTACCTCAGAACTTGATAGACACCACCACTAGCTGATCTCAGTGAAGACTGCACAGGACACTGGGTGATAGAAGCAAACATGTCCCTTTCCTTCTATTAGCACTAACTCACAAGTTTGCCATGAGTGCTCAGGAGGATGTTAATTTTCTGAACAACTACAGGTGCTCAAACCAGCCTGCCCCATTGCTTTCTACCTTGTCAGAACGCCCACAAATTATTGTGGGTAATTGTACAATCGGTCAATTGTGTTATCCAGCTCTTTAACACTTAGAGAAGTCTTTTTATCCAGGAACAATGTAAGAAGTAAGGTGGCAACAGATCCAAATGAACTCTAGACTGATTTATTCATCCTAGGCTTCTAAGCCCCTTTTCCTYTGTATTAATACTAAGATTAATGTGTCCCATCAATGCATTGCCAACAGGAACTTTAATAAAAGCAAGAACAACCAGTTGGCCCAGCTTTCTTTTTACTCAAGGTTAGGACATCATAAAAACAGTAGCCTACAAAGGCTCTCCTTTTATTTTATTTATTACTTTACAAAATGAAAGTAATTTAATTTAAAGGAAAAAAAMCCATAGATTGCATGCATTTAAGTACATCACTGCTTGAAGTAAATTCATTAGCCAATTTTTTTAAAGGATAAATGGAATATATTTGCATATTTTTTGAAGTGATGMATATGTATCTTAAAATTTTCTTGAAAACTTAATAATGGCAGATATATTTAAACATAAGCAAAACACATCCTATACAATACATAAGAAGGATGCCAGTTCTTACAGACACCAAGCTTCCTGTCTTCTTTTGTGAAAAAGTGTGAGAGTGTGCATACGCTTCTCTTTTCTTTTTTCTCAGTCCTTTTSTCAATTGTTCACCTGGATCAGACACAGAAACTGCAGACCTGCTGCATGGTGGTGATGGGTGAATGAAGCAGAAACTTCATGTCTTCCTAAAAGGCAGAAGTTGCTAGAAGAAAAGAACTGAAAGGCCTTTTATTCCTATAGAGAAAAGAAGAGACAAAAGCTCTTCACAGTGAAGATGAAAAATATTATATTTGAATCTTAGGAAGATCCTGTTCTTCCTATAGCAGAAAATGATCCATTCACAACAAAATCTAGATAGTCTTTAGCTTTTCAAATATCTGCAACGGGCAAAAAAGGATAATTCACATCTATTTACATTTATTTTTAGTTGTAGAAATTTGTCTTACGATCACAGTATGTATGTCAGAACAGGATGTTTCATGCTATTCCATTCAAATGAGGAAGTCAAAATTTCTTAACTATCTCAGGCACTTAGATCTACTATTTGGCTAATACTGTAATGATAATACATTCTAGGATTTGACTTGCTCTCTCTTATTTTTAGTTATTACTTATGTAAGATGTACAAAAGACTACAACTGGTAAGAAGAAAAGCCCTTGCCAGTGGAACTTACCAACATCTAAAGGTCTAAATGAATATAGACAATTGATAAAGATTTGGCCAAATTCACAACRGTATGCTATTCAGTGAACCTCACCTTTCCGTTCTCTGAAATGTCTTGGAATCATTTGCAAAATTCTCAAATGTGTTCCAGAACTACAYATAAATTGCCCAGAATTCCCGATAATTTAGAATTATGAAGGGCAAATGCAGACTAAAAGAGAGAATTTGTACAATGTTGGTTGCTCACGTAAATGAAGTGTTTTATTTCTAGTCCTTTATTAGATGCATTATGCAAATCAATCAATTCAGCACAAACTGAACTGTAAAAGGTAATCTAACATTTAGCACAGAGAAGTATCAAATGGAGGTAATTGTATGATTTCTTTAATCAAAGGACACAAACAATATCACACGATACATCTAACCTAACAGCAGAGGTACAGATTTGGTTAGGAATATTTACCTTTAAAACCAGAGTTCTTTGTTTATACTGAGTAAATATCAGCAAAATGCAAATTCAAAATGTTACAATCAGACRAAAGCTTGCCATTTTTCTTGCCATTTTAAGTTTTACATTTTATAAAGACTCCCACTATTAAACTTTTCACTAATTATAGTAATGAAGATTGGCTGATACATATCATTGCTGACATGAAGTTGACAAGAAAAAACATTCTGAACAGATTTAAATAAAAAGTTTTACTCTGTTTTTTTAAAAAGTTAGATTGAAAGGTAGACCCATTAGCCAAAGTAGATTGAGTTATCCCAGCATTTGCAGTGAGCTTGGGGAGAATTGAGATAAACTGCTTAAGAAATCAACCTGCTGAATTTTATTTCCTCAGCTAAAAGTGAGACCAATGATTTCTCATAGAACCCTACGCTCACCGATATTTGAAACAGAGGCCCAAAGACTGGTCTTTTCTAATGGCATTTAACTGCCAGCTTCCTACTTTCTTACGTTAAGCTGKTTTTTGTTACAAGTCACTAGGTTCTATTCGGAGAGAAAAAAATGCCATCTACCCTGTCTTGCTTTATTTTCATACATACTTCACTCTCTTTCCATTTTATTTCTGCTGTTTCTTTTYGCTTATTTGACTTTCCTGTCTCACACTACCTTTGAGTAGTAGCCACAGAAGATAATTTGCTCCAATTCAGYACTCCAGATTTTGAGAATGTCTGAATGTGGATTTAGAGGTTCATAACTGACTGAAACAAACCACCAGTGTCAAAACTCCAAAATATGTGACAGTCCAGGCTAAAATGCCTTATAGTGTGAGTCCATTTGCCCTTGAGAGTTGAGAGCAGAATGTCGTTGGCACCGATGGGATTATTTTATTTTTGGAGAACAGATCACGTAGGCATCWATCCAGGGTAAGGGGGAGCCCTACAATTATATTTTTCTGAACTGGTTAAACCATCTCTAATTAATTATAATGGTTTCAGCTAAAACTTTCCAGATGAGTAGTTCAAGCTGTACTCAGCACTGAACAATCATTGTGTTACTGAAATACTCTGGTGTATTCTAAGTCCTAACTTTTTGTTTCATGAAAATAACAAAAATGTGCAGCATATGTTATCTCAATCCAGGAGATTTATAAAACACAGATATCTTGTTATCATATTGCTACTTTAGCAGAATAAAAATTCCTTTTCATCCCCTTCACTTTTGCAAAGCTCCCCCTAGCTCCATCTTAAAAATGTCAGATATACTTTACTGTTTCCAAATAAACACATCATTTTTGGCAGAATTAGTAGACAAGAAAGGTAGGGGTACTGTTGTTATAGGAGTTCATATAAAAAGCAAATTTTAATCTTTCAAAATTTAAGACTTTCCTAAAGTTTTAAAATACATCCTCCCTGACTCCATCTGTACTACTGTCAAAACCATTATGAAGTGTCCCACTGGAAAAGTAAATCTGATTAATTAGCATCAGTCTCCAYTGTAGAATTTAACAGCTATGTAAACAATCATGGACTTTTCTTAGTAAGTATTCTACTATGGCTTTCAGGATTGTTAAAACCTAAAATGATTTAATTGCTTAACCATTGTTCCTTGCATTGTTTGGAAGATTTGTCAAATAAAAAGAATTTTTCTTTCAGTGTTCTAGAAGGATACTGAAACACACTTTTTCTTCAGAATTGCTCAAATGCACTACACAAGCAAGATTGCTTTCAAGGGGGAATTCTGCATATAAAGGGATGAAAGAAAGCAGAGAAACAGGAGACAACTACGAACATGAAAACGCCAGAAAACATAGTGAGCATGAAAACATAGAGAACATGAGAATGCCAGAAAACTTCCACTGCAGTACTCTACTGCAAGTTTGCGTGATTTGTGATTTCAAAGAGAGAAAAAATGCTGCTTTCTTAGCTGTTTTGCAAGAACAGGCTGGTTTCAGCTGCAGCAAAAAAACCCAGCACTATACGGTAACAATAGTTGGTGTGGTGGTTTTGCTTTTGCACAGCAGAAAATGTAGACAGGGGCCACTGCCAACAGAATTCTCCACAATTCACAGAAATTATTGCTGTGAAGGCACTACTGCTTCATATCCTTGCTAATCTCAGTTCAAAGCCCAATAAAGTAGGGCAGTAGCTCTTAGCTGGCAGTACTGCAGCCTCTCAGGAAAGGGGTCCACATCACCTGCTTTTCCTGGTACCAGCTGAGTATGGGCCATTAAGGAGCAGCTTACTGTATGTACTAACCACGCTGCCCCAGCTTGATAATGGAATTGCAAAGGCTTCRGTTTTGGGGCTCTCAGTCTAACACCTGTCTTTAATATTAACCTCACACAAACAATTTCAGAAAAGTCCCCTAGCATTCTAAACAAGTTCAGCTAATATACAATGTTATTAGGAATTAAGGAAAGAGAGCAAAAATACGTGTGTATGTCTACTTTCTATATTAACATCTGCAACAATTCTTAAAGTGTGAATTGTGAATATAAATCTAAATCAGAAAAACAACAAAAATAACCAAGCAAACCTTCCGAATGTATACTTCTCTGAAATTCATAAAAGCAGGATTTCAACATCCACTAGAGCAACCATAAATAATATCCATAATTTGGTGGATTATTTTATTATTTATCCATAAATAATAATCCATAATTTGGCCTCCAGTATCTGACCAACCTTGATTTATACRCAGACAAAACCAAGCACCTCTAATCTGCTAACCAATCACTGCAATTCTTTTCTTACCAACCAATAATTCTGCCATCTCTAATTTACCAATAAATAATTCTGCACTCTCAAATTTACTAACCGATAATGTGACCAATTTGCTGACCAATGATTGTGTCAACTGTAGTGCCCCTAGCAAGCAGTAATTTGCCAAGCGATATTTGGACCTTTTCCCCTCTAGCAATAAAGAACTTCAGCAGTCTTTGACTTTGAAATTTGCTTTCTGTGTGACTCTTCCATTTGTTTGCATTGACTGCTTTCAGATTGCRCAGGTCTCCTCAACTTCCGTGAGTTAGAATATTGTTTTCCCTTTTTGCAATACTAAYCTTTGAGAGGAAGTGTACTGCAAATTCCCCTGTTTGTACCGTCGCCATCACACTGGGGATTTGGCAACAATTCCACAGTATTTGGACAGCGTATGTTGGTAAAGGAGTGACACCGCAAGCCAGCTCTGTCTCCTTGCCCTTACCATCCAAGCTGATTCTGTATAGAGAGAAAGTTGAGCAGAAAGYGTTCATATATTACACCATGGGATTGATCAGGCTTTTCTAATTTCAACATCCCTTGGCATGAGTGAAAAACAGATCTTGAATTATTGGCTTCTTTAAATAATAATAATAATAACAGCATTGTGAAGTCATGTAGTAACTTTGCAGTCCAAGACTGTTACCTTCAAGAAACATTACTACTTTTATGTAATTTTATTAGTCCATATTAAAGCCATTAACTAACAMAACTAACTCAGTGAATGACCACTCAAACACCCATTTTACAAGGATACCCTACAGCAAATAAGGGCTTAGAAAAAAAGGATATAGCAAGAATGACCACCAGAGCTGAAATTATTATAAAGAATTTCTCAGCTCCAAGCTGTTCACTCAGACAGCTACAGAAAATAAAATACCTATAGATTATGGGGGGAAATCACTGTGAAATTATATGACATAAAATTTACCGAGAGCTTGACTGTTATTTGGACACAGCTCCAGGCAAACGAAAGACTGCACCAGGCCAGGATATAATACAGTTCACTGATGAATTTATTGCATAGTCCAGGAAATCATTCAAAGCAACATTAATTCCAAAACAGAACAAAATTTGAGATCTCTAGCTCTTCCAAATATTAAAAAATATTAAGATTGTATTTGAAATTAATATAGAAATAGTGATTCATCCAGGAAGCCRTAGAACAGAAATATATTCTAAAACTTTGCATTGCAGGTCCCTTTCTTTCTACTTTTCCTTTTCAGTCTTATGGWGTAAGCACAAGCTGAAGCAGCATTGTTGCTTCTCACTTTTTTCTTCCCAAAGTTTCCTAGGATTCCTGAAAGAAAATACAGAAATGCCATTCTGGGTGGCTTTTTCTTTAGAGAAGGTTGTGAATAGGGAAGGTTAGTCAAGAAGGAAGAGGAGCTGGCCAAGAAGGCAGGAATTCCCAGAAAGCCAGAGGTTTGGTATGAGCAGTTGTTTAATGTTTTCTTGATGCTAGGGRGAACAAGCATAACATAGGCATAATACACCTGAAGCTGTACTAAACCTTATTTCCTGAACCTAATTGTATAACAAAAATAAAATATAAAAATCCACTACCTGAATTTTGAGGGTAAATAAACTATCTGATGATAGTTTAAGTAGTATTTCTGGCAAAGTTTCAATTAGTTATACCATTGGGTTTTTTCCCCACAAAATTATTTTTCACAAGTTTGGGCTTACTAAGTTTTGAGTGATAAACACTTTAATTAACCAAAACTGGCAAGATTAACTGGAGTAAAAAAAGGCAGAACTGTCAATTTGGAGAGCATGAAAAATAAGTGTGATAAGCTAAAGGCACAAAGAACGTGTGTATATGCATCTCTCCCTAACATACAGTGGAGGAGGGTGCGAAAATATTGTAAGTAGGAGGTGAAAATTGCTGAAATTTAACATGTGAATGAAGTATATGGTGTAGGACAGGACACAGTGAACATGAAGGCCAGAAATTTACTATTAATGTGATACAACTAGTGAAAGGACACGAGATGGTCAGAACACAAGTGATAGAAAGCAGGAGTGTGTCTGTACACTTACAGATGAGATGCAAGACTCTCTACTTGAGTAGCTGCCTGTGTTTCTCTCTCCAAAAGCAGGCATGAAAGAAAAAAATTTCCAGGAGTCTGGAAATTTGTTTGGAGTATGCATTCAAATATAATGCAAGCTTACAGAGGGTAGTACAAGGAGAGGTGCCAAAGGAAAAAAAACACATTAAAAGCATATAAGCAAATGCGTGTAGTGCAAGCTTAGTGGTACACACTGGGGGCAGCATGAAGATTGATGCAGATAGGCAAGAAGGTTTTGCCTTGTCTGGTTAAGTTTTCTACGTTAGAATATTATTGATTTTCCTAAGTATATAGGATACTATATATACCCCATTCTGCTACCCTTACACAGGTTAATTCTTTTATCCATTTCAAACCCAGTCAATCAATAACAGTGATCAGGTAGGTTGTGAAATTGCCTGGAAACATATCCACAAAGTAAACCCAATACAACAGCCTGTCTATGTGACTTAATGCTTAGCACAGCATTGAAAAATCACTAATAGAACACTGTGCAGTTTGTTCATGCTATGAGCAGTCAAGAATCATGCATAATGTAATAGCGCATCTGCTAACAGCAGCTCACACAAGCTAATTTAATCTTGTTTTAAACCAGACACAMGGAATTAATCTTTGAAGCAGCTCCTGTGATTCTCTTTGGCCCTTAAAATATCCAGGGTCTTTCCACCTCTCCATTTACAATAAGGAGAAGCATTTCAGTTATCATCATGTATTTATACTTCAAGTATATTAGCTGGAAAATRAATGTAACTCCATAGTTTATCACTCTTAAAAAGCACATTGCTGGTCCAATCCAGAAGCTCTGTTTCATGCTGTCACATAAGAGAACAAAAATTGGTATTCAGGCTCAGCTCCTATTGCGGAAGTTACCCAGATCCCCTAAATAATTCATATTTTGAAAGAAATAAATTATACTTTTTCTTTCTGATTGAGTTTGTGTTAATTTCATGAAACTGTCTTGTTGCTATTTCTGGTGTAGAAGTTCTTTTTATTATTATTATTATTGTATTAATTATTTGT
The DNA here is from genome assembly GCF_003343005.1 of Rhea americana. Classification (NCBI taxonomy): domain Eukaryota; kingdom Metazoa; phylum Chordata; class Aves; order Rheiformes; family Rheidae; genus Rhea; species Rhea americana. Next base: position 5,857,138 of record NW_028186150.1, read on the forward strand.
ATTGCTATAGCACTATTGTATGTGTTAGTGAGCAAATACTGAAAAAAGGGCAGCCCTCACCCCAAATAACTTATCACCCAAGTATAAAAAGAGATACAGTCTGATTGGAGAGTACAAGAGAAAAAAAGTCAATATTGACAGGCAGAAGAAATAAAATACCCATGTACAGCAAATTTGACCTTGGCAAGATTTCAAGGTGGGGGCTTGATTCTGGATTTTTGGACCTGTAGCCAAGAAGAAATTTTGGTAGGACTTTGAAGAACTGGTAAGCATAAGGAGGAGCAGAGAAGAAAAATGTTTGGAGCAAAAATTAATGAGTGAGGTGGAGATGGCCACTCAAGACCRGTGAGGCATATGATGTGATACTGGGTGGAGAATGAGAGAGGAGAGAAGAAAAGGAAAGAGTAAACATGAAAAGTATTTTATTATTAATGTGATGGAGCTAATGGTTGAAAAACAAGGGAGGAGAAAAAGTCTGTGTAAATAGGCTTTGTGAAAGGACTCTGAAAATATGAAGCAAGAGTGTATATTTCAAGCAAAGTTTATTTTGCAATAAGTAATAGAGGACGATGAGAACATGGAAGAGTTTTTGATGCACAAGTGGACAGGGTAGGATATCTTTTAAAAAWGGTTTTATGAAAGAATTGACAAGACCAAGACACAGCCTAGATGTTAAGACTCAGAAAAGGTCTAGGCCAAAGTCAAATAGTGGGGTTTGGAACTGTTATAGTAAGTGACAGGATTATGATGCTGGACACTGCAATCAACARCAGAAACATTGAAAAGAAGTTTGGTTATCGTAAACAGCTGTCAGCCAAAGTTTAAAGCTCTGCTTCACCTGTGTCATGTTGAATACTCATGAGCAAATGTTAGATGATGATAAGCCAGTATTTTACTTTAAAGAAGGGAGAAGTAGGTCTGTGAGGTTTCTGATTAGGCACAGTTGCTGAGTTTCCATTTGTGAAATAGCTGTATGCCTCAAACACAATGTATATAAAGAATAGCAAAGTAGGGGCAAAAGATGCACATAAAGCTGGAAAGGAATGGGGACAAAGAGTCAAGAGAAGACAGCTTCACAGGAACCAAAAAAGGATGCTCATTCCCCAAAAAAGAGAAAAACATGGCTTGATGGAGGACAACTCAAGACGGATTGTCATGGGTTCTGAGCTCTGGCTAGGAAAAGGCCATGACGATCTGGACAGAATTACAAAAGCAGACAGGACAGAGCCTGAAACAGAATTAAATGACTTTAGAAAGTAGTTCAGCAAATTTTGAGTCGAGATGGAGAAGGGAAATGAGAGTTGAAGTGCTAGAAGTGAGACCAAGAACATTTTCTAGATCATGTTTGTATGGTGAAGGGTTAACCCAAYGTAGCGATAGATAAAAGAAAAAGACATGGTTGGAATATTGACAAGTATGAAAAAGACCAGCAGACAGCATGAAGTTAGAGGAAGGGGAATAAAATAAACAATTGTCATGCTCTTTGAGAGAGGAAGAAGAAAATTTAGGGAAGAAGAAAGCAAGCAAGCAGGGAAGGCACAGAGGTGGTTTCAGTCTTCCTTGAGAAAATATGAACTCAGGCAAGATTTTGAATAGTGACTCAAAAGATCACAGAATAGTGACTTCGTCTGTTGGCATAGGCTCCTAATAAAACGCAGAACAACAAGACACTTTATGAAAGCTATGTGCTTTCATATCTGGTAAAATTTGATATTGATTTGATATTGATTGAACACAAGCAGCAACCATGACAGAACGTGCCTGTTACTCAGGTCTAAAACTAGGGAAAACACTGTGTTTCTGCAGCATATTAAGCTTGTACGAATAGCCAAGTTAGGTAAATGCCAACCCTTCCACGACTTTCAATTTCAATTTTAGATTCAAGTCACCCTAATAAACCCAGCCGGACCCCTCAGATTTTTTTCTGCATCCTGAGAAATACAAACATTCCCCAGGTCTGCTGGGAAACTATGAATTGGTGTCTTTTGAAACTTGTTTAAGACTACTTCAGGGGTAGGTGAGGTGCTGCAGCCAGCACATTCACCAAGGAATAATTCTCATGAAACTGCATCAGATTCAAACCTATGTACCTCCTCCTCTGATTTACCACAACTGTTTAAGAGACTAGTAAGAAAAAGAAAGGAAAAGAGAGAGATTCTAATAGGATAGTCTTTATCTCAGAGAAAGAGTTTTCTAAACCCATTAAGACTATTTCTTGTCAACATGCATTAATAGTATTTATTAATTTATTAATAGTATTTATTTACACAGTTTCTAAATACTTAGGTATGGTTCCGACCCCAAGGAACTCACACAATCCAAGGACAGTCAAGTAGGTAGAGATTACTGGAAAAGAATAACAATAATAGAATTATACAATTTATACACGTCAACTTGATTCATAATAACTACAGGAGATCTTTAAAAGGGACTTAAATGTTGACAGGGTGTTATGAATGAAAGGACAAAATAAACATCCATTATGTTGCAGAGTATGTGAAAAACTGCATAGAAAATAGAAATCAGGTTTGATTTAAGGTTATGAACCCATAAATTCACTTGTACTTCTTACATGTTCAGGCTGTCTCATATAGAACTTATTATTATTTCTAAAGGAAAAAAAAAACAACATCCTGTATAATTATTAGAATTTACTGGTTCCTTGTGTTTCCAGAGTACACATTGTTGCCTCCATTCTCATTTATAATTAATTTTAAGCTCCTTTACTGTTTGTTTTAAATGCATCTTAGCAAATAATTTGAGCGATAAAACCTCTTTCTGTATGTACACACATGCACACACAAATGATATATAACACACACATCCCAAAAAAACCAAAAGTGCTCATCTCTATGGCCTTCATGTCTGTTCTCTCAGATAATTAATGTAATTTTAATACATGATGTTTGGTATCAGCAAGCAGCTGAAGATAATATTTAAAAATAATTTCTTTAGAATTAAACTTGAAGCTGTGAATGAGGCCTCAGCTGCAAAGCTTCTTCATGGCCATAAACGGAAAGTTTAAGTAAACAATACACTGTTTTTATTTAAAAAAGGAAAAGAAAAAGAAAAATCATCCCATGCCAGGCCCAGTCAAAATGCATTATTATGGTGTCCAGGAAATTATAGCTTGTGTCCATTAGTCCTTTCAGGGTTAATATTGATGCAGATATTATTTCTGTCCACGGTACCATTTATTTGAAATATTATGACTGGGAGTAGCTGCAGCAGTGAATCAAATCAATTGATAGAGCAGTTAGCCCCGCAGTCAAGGCTGCCTTTACAYCGTGCAGTGAGCATGAAATATTATGGAGATTGTTCTTTAAAGTGATCACTTTATCATCATTTGTCTGCAGCCCAGGCTATTCCTTCCTGCCTTGCTTCCCTGTTGGGTTAGAGCTGTCATAACTCAATCAGCCGTATAATGCTGTTCATAGCACCTCCGTAGCAGGTATTGAACCTGTCAAGGGCCACTGAGGGAATTATACTTATCCATTTTGACAGCTAGCAACACCACTCTGATATTTATGTCAGTTTATATATGTATGATATGTATTTCTTAAATGTAATTAGAAGCCTGTTTGTGTGTGATATATCTGAATTGCCCAGAGCTGCCCATGATTAAGACATTGATTTCTAACCTTGTGCATTACAGGAGAAGGGAATATGACAAGCTCCATCACTCAGGGGTTGCAGCTAACCTAGTCTGTCTATATACATCATATGAAATTGTCACTATTGTTTATCTGTCCAGCAAAGTTGACTACAAAGCAACTGTTTCTGCACTTTGTTAAATAAACTAAAAGACTGTAAAGCAAACCATCAGCCCTGTCCCTCCAGAGCACTTGTGTTTTGCAGAAATGTTACTCAGACTAAAGTCACAAAGGCAGACCACGCTCCAAAGGCTGAGTGAAGATCACCACCATGTTTGCTATGTTGCTTGTTTTAGCTGTGAAATACWGTAATGTCTCATACTTATTTATAACATATTGCTTGGATTTTAAAGTGACATTTTCAAACATTTCTTATGTACCAAGCAATAGAAAATATACTGTATTTCAGCTAGAAAAGGAGTAAGGACAAATATTAACCAAAAAAAGAACAGCACAAAAACCTCATACTTATTCATTTATTTTGTTATGGTTTCAGGCTGAGATCGTTACATTAAAGGGTTGCTGCATGAATAATCAGCTTCTTGACTGTTTTCTGTGTCTTAATATCCTATTAGTTTGAGGCGGGTACCCTCTGCAGAGTATTCTTTCTCCTCACTGCAGAACTAATGCTAAAGTGATTTTTTTCTTTTAAGTTATGAAAACTTTAAGTTAGGATCTCTGGATTCTAATGTAGAAAAATCAGTTTCTGTGGCTCACAGAATATGAGCTGTATTGATCTTTATTTCTGAAAAATCATACCTTTACTTTTAAAAAATTTTWAAAAAAATGTATTTTAAAGATTTAGGTATGTTTAGGTTTTATCTCCATTTCCTTCAAAAGCCAATCCTCTTGCAGACATTTAAAATAATAGCAAGATTTTGAGTCAAAAGTTTTGGATTCAGATAGTTTCAAGAAAAGTATCTGTACTAGATCATCTTTCGAAAATCCTCTCTATAGCTCTCATTTTAAAATATAGGATTCTAAGCATTTCAAAGCATTATTTTAGAAGATCAGACCTTTCCATGTCTTTAGATGTATAGAATTTCAACAGTATATGTGGACAGTTCAACCCGTCACTGATCAGATCATCATTAGTAATCCCATTTTAAGATATCCTGAAGCTTGCTGAGAGCAGATAATTGTTAAATAATGTTAAAAGCATGAGAGTAAAGTGATCCCATTTCTGTTTTTTTTTTAAACAAAGAACAGCAAGAAGCAACACCAAGAAAAGCAAGAACTCTGCAAACACTGCTTGCAAACAGAGTACAACCAGCTTTCTGGAAAACCTGCCTTTGTAACATTAGCTGTAATACCAATCATACATTAATTGCATTTCACTTTGAGATTCAGGTGCTTATGGAAGCTCAGTGAAACTCAGAAACTGCATTAAAAAGGCCAAAAGGATCAACCTCAGTCTCCAGACATCTCCTGTGGCAGACGCCTAAACAAAAATCTAGAAAACATCCAGTCCAGGTGAGTCTCCTGCAGTATACTCGACTCCTTTCTCCCAGAAGTCAAAAGATATCAAAAGCCACAGTGTGCCATGGAAGAAGCCCAAGCACTCAAGGTTAAGCTCATTCAGATGATATTCTCCTGGCTTCCCTATACCAAATCTAAAGACCTCTGTAATCCAAAGACCTGTGATGTGGTTTATTTATTATGAATAGGGCTTCTGATCTAATTCTTCCAGACTTTTTTATTTATAACAAAAATGGAAACATACAGTTTTGTTTTCTGCATTATAGCATGATGTATTTGTAGCTGATGACTTTTACTGGAGAATTCTATATATTCTCTACAATTTTCTCTGTAACTACAGAAAAAAAGACCCTAAAAGCAAAACAATAATATTCCTTACTTCTGTATGATAAGGTGGCTGTCTAAATTGTATATTTTTCCCAATTTATCGCATAAAATTATGGTAGAAGACAGTGAAAAAAGACAGGTCTAAAGAGGAAAGCAAACTAAATGAATATTATCTAGCAGCAAATGAGATCTCCAGTACGAAGGACTAAACATTAATTGCTGCCAATCTGAAAAGCTTGCTAATAATTTTGCCAAGCTATATCAGCCATCCTAGCTAAGGATCTTGCCATTAGAAAACAGCTGGATCAGTCAAGGATACAAACCCCCAAACTGTATCTGCCTGTGTTATCTTGGGAGATTAAATATTTACACAATCTATAGTGTTAAATGATTCTGAGCTCAGCAATGATATGGGCCAGACTGTACAATTACTGTCAGTTGCTCCTAAAATATCTCCAATGTATTAAGACATAAATAATTTCTCATTACACCAATTTTCATTTTTCAAATTTTTTTGAATAAGCAGATGATCAAATATGCAGTTGGGAGAAGGAAAACCACAAAAATCACTGACAGCTGGTTGAAAATGATCTTTCTTATAGTCTCACGGAAATTAAACAAATATAGAACCTTTTAATTACTTCTCTTTTAAAAAAGACTTTTCAAAAAAGGGCTCCAACTTTTCATCATTCAAGCTAATTATCACGGTCCTGGCATGCAAGGACAAGGATATGCAGAATTTAGAGTTATGCTCTACTCTTTGGATGCTGAAAAACTTGCTCCTTCTTTCCAAAACATCTTTCAAGATGATTATAAGTGTACCGCTTAAACTGTTTCTGGAATTAGCTTTCTTTTAGTTGAACACTAGTGCTGTTCAACTGCACACAGAAACAATTCACAAGTGAAAATGAGGAATAATTCTTTTATCTAAATCATATAACAAAATTATATTTTTAACATATCTAAATCATTAAATACGTCACCTGACATTTGACAACTTTCATTTGACCAGCTATACAATTAACACTTCCCCAGAGAAAATAGGTGTACAGAAATAACAAATTGTCTCAGCTGGAAATGGCCTGAACGCTAGTGTTAACTAGAAGCACCACCCTTTCTTTAATAACAGTGATCAAGACTCTCAATTTACATCTCTGTGAAGACAGCTCACTTTCAGCAGCACAGTGCCCCATTAACACTATTGGTTAAGAGCTGATGAGTCCCCCAGAAATGAATCACTCATGCTAATTCCATGCTTTGCATGGAAGATCAGACAATTTCACAGTGTTACACTATCGAATTGCTGTAATTCAATGTGTACATATAATATTTATAATACATTCTATATCTTTAGAGCACTGTGCTAGTATTACACTGAACATGAAAATATGATAGGAATTATTATTTTCATTCATATAAGGAAAGAGAAAAAACTGAGTCAACAGCACAGCTGAGAAGATTCTTTGCCCTGAACTTTGCCAAATAGTCCTAATAGACATTTCTTGGGCAATACTCACAGTCTAACTTCAGACAAGTTGAACCTGATTCTGTTGCCCCAACACAGATGCCTAGCACCATGTCAGACACACCTGGGGATCTACCTGCTTCTCCAGTTGAGAGTTCAAACAGCACAGTCTCATATCTGCCTGCCATGCAAAGACTTCTTGGATAAGATTAGGCAACTAAATCCAACCCACTATACCAATATTTTATGGAATAGGTTCCTGAATGTGCTGAATTTAGGAATACAATTTTAAGATAGGCCCAAGCCACTACTCATTAACCAAACCTTTTCAACTCTTTTGAAGTGCAAGAACAGATGTAAAAAATCAAGACTCAGAAAAAACAAAACTGTACCTTCCGTGGCTTCAAATATTTTCACTCTTCAGAACAATTAAATTTCAGGGATCATTTCTAAATGCAAATATCTTGGCCTAAATTTTTATATAAATCTATTGCAAGAAAATCTAATTCAAACAATCTGCTCTGTATAACTGTGAAAAAGATTTTATGCTGGGGCTGCACCCAGGATATAGATCTGAACTCAAGAATTCAGATGCGCTATTAGCAAAGATCAGTAGATATCAGATTTGAACATGGGGAACAGAGAGTCAGGAAAGCAAGCAACCTCCAAAAGGCCGACCATTCATCCTTTGCTCTGTCTGATACAACTCATGCAGCAGCCCCTTGCATATTAGAAACTAGATGTTCCTACAGTTCAGCATAGAAGTAGGGTTGACTGGTGAGAGGAGTTAGAAGCAAAGGAACGGTGAACTGGCTGCCTAAGGTCTGTGTTTTAGAAGTGTGTACAAAACAGACAGGCAAGGGAGGAAAGATTCAACCATAGTGGTGCACACATTAAACCTTGGCATTTAGGTTACTGACTTATCTGCCCTATCTGAGCTCTGCAAGGATCTTAGAAGACTTCAAAAGGGAGAGGCACATACAACATACAAGACCACATATGGAGACTGCAAAACTTTCTTTGCAGGTGGAAAAGGAAGGGCCGTAACTGCTAGGGAACAAGGTGTTTCTGCGCATAAACTGCATGGTTACTCTGGCACTGCACACTTAGCAGTCTCAGAGCTGCAAGGAAAAGCATTTGGCAAGTTAAGAAACTCTGCATTCTACTAAGCCCGTACAAATTATTTTTCCTTAATGTCTGGCAACTTTTATTGGCCAGAATAGTCTGTCAATAAAACATGAACATCACAGACATTCTAGTAACATAATATCTTAGGTATCCATTAACTGATACGTAAATATAAAGAAACACCTATGGAAATATACTTAAGCTGTTACCAAAACCACTTATGCAATATTCATGATTATTTTAAAGCCATTTATAACTGTGTACTACTTCTTTCCTCCTCCCTCCTCCTCTTAGCTGCTCCATTCCTACAGATCTTTACGCATATGTGTCTTACTCTAAAGGGACTCTTTTTCTTGTGCCTCTGAGAATACCTTTATTCAGAAAATAAATGTGATTTTATAAGTTCAGTGAAATCATTATATTCAGCTGTTGATGACTTAGACGGGTGTTTTAAGATCTGCAATTTCAGCTCAGGTGACACTGAAAAAGGAAAAGGAACCACATGTGAAATTTTGATCCACATTCAGATTTTGAACTCTGAAAGCCTAGGGATCTTTGGCTCAGAATTTTCTCACTAATGGATAGAATACTTGACGGTGATGCAGCTATTTCTAATTCTGTCACAGATCTACTGGGTAGACTTAAGAAATATTCTGCATCTGTAGAATATGGCAAATATATGGCAAATAAAAATAACCTTTGTAAAGCACTCTGAGATCTTCTCATGAAAAGAACAAGAATATTACTGTGATATGTTTTCTCAGTAAGGAAGTAGACGTCAAATAACAACTGATCTTTCATTATTTAGTAAAGAAATTAGAAGTAAAGTGGTTTATCCAGCTTGTCTCTGACATTCCTGGTGTAGGAATGTGAGTGAAGACAGAAAGAGAGGAGGGGAGGGAAGAGGAGAGTAAATACAGACTGGTACTTCTGGGTGATGAAATTCATCACTGGCTATAAAGGCTTTGGAGAATGCGTACTAGGCTTGCTTCGAATAAACAGGCAATGTAGTACATCTCCACCGGCTTTGCACATTAAAATCAAAATTTAAAAATAAATTCAGAGCTGTCAAATTGAGAGCTACTGACATCCTGATCTTTTGACAGAATGTGGACCTGCAGTACTGAAACAAATGCAGATGTATCTGCTAAATCGCTGCAGCTTATCTCAGTCACCTTTTCCTTCCATGTTCTAGGGGATGGAAAGTGTGCATATGTTATGTAAAATCATTCTGACACATCTGAATTCATTCTAGCTGTACCATTTGTTTTACACAGCACAAATAACAAGCAGTCAACAAAAAGGAAAAAAAGGGAGATTAACTCATCACAACTACATTCAAAACCTGTTCTTAGAACCTTCCTGCTCTACTCTATACTGATTCTTGATTATCACTCAGATTGAAAGTATTAACTTTTGCAGACTCTGTGACTGGCACAGATCCTGCAGTGACACAGCATTTAGCAGTGTACAAAGGAGCAGCCTAATGTTGGTAACAGCATCAGGGACACTCTCTCGTGACAATACGATGTGCGCCTTTCATAGCTAAGCCAGAATTCTAATGATACAAAAACAACTGCAGAAATTAAGTGAAACATTAGAGCTATTATTGTTATTATTACTAAAAATATCAGACTCTTGAATGCCAACCTACCATTTCAAAGAGGGTTGCTATGGGAGAGAGAGAGACAGAGAACAAATTCAGTTTTTTTTCCTCGGGCTCTGGGATTCACTCCTATATTGGTCTGTCAGCCAGTCTGCTGGTCTCTGAGCTACTCTGCCTCCCACTGAGTCTGATACATCAGGAGTGCCAGAGCGGCTGAGAGATCAATGGAGCAGCTGAGGGAGCCAGCTGGCAGGGGAAAGGAGCAATGGATTGTAGAAGGATAAAGAAATAAAGGGCAAAAGAAAAAAAGATTTGTTGAATTAAACAGCAGTGAGGAAGGGGCAGAAGAACCTGCTAGCCCTTTTACAGGGGCCACATTGAGTCCACCACAAAACCCAGGGCCTTTCTAGTGATGCAGATTCTCCTTCTACCTTTTGCATGAGATGATTTTTTTTTCCTCTTTATCAAAGGATGAATAATGAATATCTAACAATAATATAATTTGCAATGCACACATTTCTAGAGTTGAGGCAGTGCTGATTTCCTCAGGTAATCRTAGTCACACAACACCTTTACTGCTTTACTATGGAGCAGTCTAGCATGATCCTGATTTGGGGGAAGAGAATCTCAGACACTGTAAGGAGAGGCAAAGTTTGCAGGGGAGAGGAATACATTTTATTAGACTAACTGCTATATTTGAGAAAAAAATGGGTAAGTTTTCGGGCATAAAAGAGTATCTTCACACCTGGAACAGAAGCAACAAATCTGAAGCTAAACATAGATTGCAAACAATTGCTGTGATTCTACTTCATTCTGTTAATCTGCTAGGCAATTGGAGAGAAATGGGTGATCTGAATCAGCAGAACAGAGGGAGATATTAACCAGGAAGGGAGTGATAAGGGCATTAGCCACCAGCAGAGGGGAATGTGCACAGAGTAAGGAAAAGATGGGGTATGCACAATATATTGATTCATCAGAATATACTGATATGCAGTCCATATCCTAAATTTCATGTTCTGGGTTTACTCTCATTATGCCTGTTAGGTAGCTGATCTGACAGAGGAACATTCACATGCCCATGTTCACGTCCTGCAGTGTACTAGCTAACAGACAAGACAACTAGCCTAAAGACATGACAACTTTCAACATATACATCCCTTGTGGGAAGGGAACATTCACAGTCATGAGTCAGAACACGGGCAACTGGGCCTGGCAAAGATGTAGTGGCTTCCTCTGGGACATTTACTGATTAACTAACCTAAAAGTACAGCTGTGATGACTAAAGGCACTGTAAAACACTGATTCTGTGACTACAACGATGTAGTGGTCTGTTTACATGGGTATATTACCTAACTCCCTCAGTCACATGTATGATCCCTCTGCCAAAGGGGGAATCATAGGAATGCTTTGCACATGCTATAATGTCGATGCTAACAGTAGAAGACAGCAGAGATGAGCAATATGAGGAACACAGGCTTTACTGTGCTGGCACATATGTCAGCTGATGTGCTTCCTTTGCATGAACAGAAGTAAAGGAAATGGGCTGTCCTTTTGTAGGTATCTGCTGAGGCATAATGCAAACAAACTACTTTTTCTTTTTCTTTTCTTTTTTTTTTTTTTTTTTTTTGAATTGGAAACACCACAATCTCAGTGACTCTGCTGGTATCATTGCTAGAAATCTGGTGACTGACAGCTCATATCACTGCAGGCAAGAAAAGAAGAGTTTCAAGAAGAAATACCTCTCTAAAATAAACTGAGAACGAAGCACTTAGGCTAGAAAGGATGAAGGAAAGTTTATTAGCACTAAAACCTTTGTTCAAACATGAAAGTGCAGGTGGAGGGGATAATATTCATTATTTGAGATGGCAATTGGACTAAAAAGAACACAAAGTTTATTTCTGTAGTTAACAATGAAATATTTTGTTTAAGACAACCTGACATGCCTGGGGACAGTTACAGTATAATTACCAGAAGGCACGGTCACTGCAGGTTTTATTCAACAGATCAGTCAATAACTTTATTGTTTTGAAACACTCAATGCCTCCACTTTTAACATTAAAGAATTAACTAAAATTCATCAATAATACACATTCAAAACCAATGTGCATTTCCACAGATCATTTTACGAGTCCTTGCTAGATAACTCACGCTATTTCTTGTAGCTCTAACCAATCAAGAGCAAACATAGTTTCAAAATACATGCATTAGTAGCATGGATTTCTATGGAATGTAATACTTAAGGAATATTAAGGAACAACAAATGGATGCAGAGTGTAAATGAAGCAGATCTGGCATGCAATGTGGGGTGACAGGCATTCTTACCAATATGTATAATATGGCTGTAAAAAACACAGGAGGCTGCTTGAGGCTCTCAATTGCTGAACAGACTATTTAGGAAATACCACATATATAAACATATATAATCAAAAAAGAAAAACCTCTAATTATCTGCGATACAGGTGAAAGAAATGCCTATATTCATCTACACTATTTCACTAAATACTAAGGACAAGGCATACATATAAGGAACAAACTATACTCCTTTCTTCTCTACAAATTATATGCAAAATCTGTCAAACTAGCCAGAAAAATGTCTACATTTAATGTTATCAGGTTGTATGAGAATGCGATAAAATTGTTTTTTTTTCTTGACCTGCAGTAATGTGCATCTCTCCCTCTCCTTCTCCCCCTTTCCCTCTCCTGCATTTCAAGTTGATGTCCTCACATTTGATATTCTGACAAAATAAAATCTCACTGGTCTCAGGACAAATATCAGAGGAAATCCACATGAAGAACATGGAAGCATGAGAAGACAGACATTATTCAAACAGAAATCAAGATGAGTTATTGCACTCTGCCCAGAGGTTTGCAACTTGTTATACAGAATCAAAAGATGTTTCACAGACCACTGCTCTAGATGCACTTTCCTGAATTTTCAGTGTTTCCTTTCCAGAGGCTTATCAGCCATCTATAGGATAGTTTGACCTATTTCATTGACTTAATTCATTCCTTTGCTTGAAGCATGTTCCTGTGTCAGGTACCACACAAGAGGTAAGACAAAGGCAAATCTGGTCCCTGTCTCTATGTGGAGAAATATGATATCCACCAAATGGACAAAGAATGACAAATTTAACATTACTAAGCAGGCTTAGTTGAACTGGCCCCTAGGCTTGTTGTTTGGATAATTCAAGAAGCAGTAGCCCCAGGTTAAAGCCAGGAAAGTACATCTGGAGGACAATGTCCTTTCTTCATAAAATTCTAGGCATCAGGAATTTCAGCACCACTGTCATGCTATTGCCACACACACACACAAGAAACATTGAAAAAATCCAAATAACTTTAGTTCATGGATAATATCTAAGTTGTGTCTCTTTGATCTTTGCATGAGAATTATAGATGTAAACATACAAATCACATTGCTCTTCTGACATCTTTTTGGAGGTTCTCTATAACATAGAACTTGGCAAGCATTACTTCACGGGCTCACAAGCAAATTAAAAGGATATTTCTACACAAGACACCTGGATTCTTATCCATCTTTTCATCATTCATCTAATTTATCTAATACTGCAATGAAATAATTGCTTTGTTGAAAAAAATACCACATGAATATCATCCAGCTTTTTCCACCAGATAAGACACTGACAGAAAGGAAATTTCTTCTCCATCTGCCAATAGAATATCTCAAATAGATATCTGTGCCTCAGCTTCCCTGTCTCCAGAGGATGAAGGGAAATTTGTTTCTCAAATTTTCCACTGGGACCAGGAAATATGTAGCAAATTTAGCTCAGTTTCATTTTATATTTTTGGGTTCATTTGATCTCAAAGTTCAAAAATATGCAAAGTCACATGACATTTACTTTGGAATATGGTGCATAAAAGATTGCAGAATACTCAACAACAAAGCAATGCCAAGCAATTCTTTTGTTCGTAATGAAGAAAAAATAACGGTACACTATAGCTTTTTTAATTCTGAAAACAAGAAAGAATGGCCATCAGCTTGCAAAATGGTGCTACAAAAAAATTCAGTCTAAATTGCCAGACCACAGAAAGTGGGTGATTTTGCCTTCCTTAGTACCTAAGGAAAGATATTAGAATGGGAAAAACTACAAAACAATGGCTGAAATATGAGAGATCTCAGAACAGCACATACTTCATTAATGAAAAAATCTGTATCTTCACTATTCTCTTCTGGGAGAATTAATCAGATGTTGCAGTTCCAGATTTATAGATTGCTGTGGAAATGGGTAATCTGAGGGGAAAGCCTCATAAACACTTAACTGCAACACAGAGATAATCTGTGGGCTCACAGTGGCCATGTCAGGGCTAATTGAAATGTTTAAGAGCAACACAATTTCCAGGCTCCCTGTGATACATGCTGAAGACACGAATATAGACCATCTCTTTGTCTTGACTGGACGTATTTTATCACTCTATATCATGTGGCTGTCACCCTAGACTTCTAATTGCTCAAACCTTTAGACACAGGGCACCTAGTAATTGCAGTACCATGGCCAGCCTAATAATAAAGATAATTTACAGTTCAAAAGCAAAGGGTAATTTGTAATATGAATGGCTTTTTGTGTCCCTAAGCTCATTTCAGGACTTGAGGATCCATGTAGCAATATCTACAGTCTCTTGCCCGAGTGTGTGGCTTACCAGGTTGGTTTATTTAGCCATTTAGCACCAGAGAAACACAGAAGCCGCTGGATTTAGGGGAAACCAATGGGGTGTTCTGCACTGAGCAGATTCAAGACTATCTTTAGAAATTCCTCTTGCCAAGGATCCCTCTTACACAAACAGCAAAGCAAAAGATTTCACCTTTGTACAATATATAGTTTTTTAAAACACCTGTGTTACTCAACTGTAGAAGAGCAAACGGAAGCTTAAAACTCATTCATATTTAGAGCAGTACCAAAATCACACTTGTTTCATTATATTTACACAGAAACACAGGAGTTGGACAAAGCAAAACCAGCAGCTTCTGGGAGGGAGAGAATCAAGGATTCTTGTCTTTATCAATGCCAGCAAGAGAACAAAATGCCAGAGGAGATATTTTCTCTCAGTAACTGCAAACTCCTTACTGTTTTTTCAGTTAGGTTTCAATCTTTAAAATGGACAACATATCTCTCTAGAATTATACATTTTGTGTCATGTTATTAAAATTTTAGCTTTGCCAAAGAGAGGATGGTCAGCTATAAGGACACAGTTATATGGAGACAGAAATAAATACACCTGTATTTTTATAGATGGAAATTAAAGAAAAAAAAAATCCCTAGAAAAAGGCCACAGCTTCTAGGCTTAAATACAACTTTAAATTAATCTAGTATTTGGTGACTAGAATTTTGCCAAAATAATCAATATTCTTATCTTTGGTAAGGACTGCAGATCTGTGGAAAAATTACATCTGAAAATAAAGCTATGAGCAAAGCATAAACAGAGAAACACGATCCCAGTAGTCAGAAACAAGAAGCAGAACTAGATGTTACACTAGAAAAGAAAAAAGTCAAATGTATATATTAGCAAGTTTAAGCAGCACTTGAGTCTCTTATATTGCACCAGTACAGCTACTTGATATGTGCAGTTTCAGCGGGGAAGTATTTGCCCAGCATAGGAAAGTACTGAACTCTGTGCCTATTCTGGAACATGAGATTTGTTTTAAAAATATGCTGGTTTAGCCCAGATAAAGATCAACTAGCATTTCATTTGACTGACTTTGCAATAGAATACTTTGCCCTATTTGACTCTGCCATACCACGACTATAGATTAGTTACCATTTCCCCTTATTCCCCTCTCCATCTGCAAATATTTGTGTTTGGAAGGTATATTCAAAGTGGTTTGCTTGCACCGTAATACATAAAATTCCCAGTTGTCTATGCACAATAATACAGCTTAGGAACACAGTAAACTCCCTTTTGTTCATGTCATAGTTATTGACACTTTCAAAACTGAAAAATTAGGAAAATAGGCAGCCAAAAATCAGGCATCAATACAAAATATCCAAGTCAAAACTACAGACAAACAGCTGGGTTTTCTTTGTTTAAAATTAGAGGCTTGACTGGGTTTAAAACCAAGCTACTAAACCAAACATTTTTTTCTTCTTGCCAGCAGACTCCCACAAGCAACTAAGTTTAGAAACTGGTAATTACCCTATATTATGGCTTGTAATAGAAATCCAGGTAATACAAGCACTCTACAATTATTAAGATTTATTAACACCCTTTGTTTTTCCAAATATGAATATAGTTAAAATCTAACAGGCTAAATTGAGGCCTCTTTTTTCAAAGAATTTGTGGCACTCTCCAAAAAAGCAAAAAACCTAAAAGGAGRAGAAGACAAATCAATACCTCCCGCAATGCATGTTATTCAATACGTGCAATATAAATAAGAGCATTCCATATCTAGCAATTGAAATTCTTATTTTGAATGGGAGAATACTGGACATTAGAACTTGTAGCTGCAGAAATAAAAGGGTTGTATCTCCTAAAGCATGAAGGATGACAGTGGAAAATAAATTATATGTATATAGATAGATACAGATATGTATATACATAAGCATTCATTCCATCTATCCATCAACATCTTTGGCAGGATTTGAGAAGTGCTTCAGCATTAGAAGTAATGCATGGAAGCACCCATGCTGACTGAGGGTGCAGACTAAATGCTTTTAAAATTTTTGACACTCTTCTTCAGAGGACATGAACGATTTTATTAACAGGCCAACAGAACTTAAGCATAAAAATCTAGGGTGTATCAGCTGAGAGAAGGCCTACAGCTTCACATCCCTGCTATAATTATTAGGATGCATAGCAGAAGTTTCATCTGATTATTAATTCATGTCACAAATGAGTGTAGAATATATTCCTCCCAAATCACAATTCTTTTGAATACTTGTCAGTTGCTATAGTCCAACCTGAGAGGTTCATCACAAAAATGTATGTAGTTTCTTTTAACTAAAAGATCTGTTTCTACAGTGTAGCTTTTTATTTATGGTTGTAACAACATTTGTGATAAAAAGGATCCCTAGCAGGAGCACAGAAAAAGTCTCTTCTGTGAAGCAGAAAACCATCAGAGAGACTTCATATTGGATAATTTGTTCAGGATCAAATTCTACATAAATGGAATATAGAATAAGCTACTGTAATACTGTACAGAAGTCCAAAATTGCAAATAAATGAAGAAAGGAATGTTAGTTTGAGGTAGTCTTAATGGCTTCTTTTCCTAAATTTTGAGCTATTGAGAAAGTTGTATGTGTATTACTGCAGATCAACTGACAGGCAAAGTGCAGAAGAGCTAGGTACTCAAACGTGTTTAATGAATGCTTCTACAAATTAATAACAGCAATTTTATTTTATTATAAATATATTACAATCAGATGGTGAAACCTGTGAAGTGCTTTGGGATTTATTTCAACATTGAGAAACTACAACAGAATCTCATTTTCATGTTACACATTTTGGATTATTTTTATATGTATTCCCACATCAGTTTCTTTTCTTTATCTTATTTTTCTTGCTTATTTTTAAGGGGATGATTGGTTAATTTCAGAGAAAGAGGAGTGGTTCTTTGAGCACAAGGAACAGCTGCAAAGACAGATGTCACCTACCTTACCATTTTGTTGCTGAAGGAAAATAAAACAAGATAGCAATTTCCACTGAAGGGAGATTTTAAGTCAATTCCAACTGTGATCATATGATCAGCATCTACTGTTTTTGGCCCACCAGCCAAAGCACATCTGGTAAAAACATTTCAGAGGTGTGGGGAGAAAGGAGCAGTTTGTGTGGAGATTATGTTTATTTTCGCATGTACAATAGTTTGTTTTTTGTCAGAATTTTTTAAAAACATTTGTGGGCAGATGATAGATGGAAAGAACATTGAAAATAAGCATGAGCACAGGGTAGGAATGAGTGGTATCAAAATGACAGAGCAATAATGGAGGTCAAGTTATAACAGACTGCTTTAAAATTATTATAAGTTTTAACAGAGTGTTACTATTCAAATGAAATATATGTACGGACAGTTCTCCTTGAAAACATTTAACTGAGCTAAAATCAGTTAGACAGAAACGCTACCATCTAAATACTGTTAGTAAATTAAATGTAGTTAAAAACTATCAAGTATATTTATAACATTTTAATGAAAGATATGGAATCTAAAGAACAAAATCATTTTTTTGCATGTTACTGTCCAAAGCTAGATACCTACACCATATACAGGTCAACATCCAGCTTTGCCAGCAGCAACACTAAACAAATTTACTCCTGCTGACTTGCATCTATAACTGCGCTAAGCTGACCACCCACATGTCCCATTTTTAGCATATTTATCAGATACAGCTGGTTAGATGACTGTGTTTTGTGTCCTGCAACTGGCAGCTTTGGAGACGTCTCTGCTCTGGAGATGCTCCCCTGATCCTCTGCTGTGCTTTCAGGACTAATAACTACATATGGATGTAGGTGCTTAACATTAGACATTTTAAACTAGCCTCAAATTCCTGCTTTTCAGAAACCTATGACTTAACACTTTCCGTGATACAGGAGACATGAAGTTAAAGTGCATGAATCCAGAACAACTCCTTTAAATTGATAAATCCCTTCTAATGACTGTCTGCTCAGGTCCTAATCAAAGAACTGAGATGCTCCTGCATGCAGTTTCCTCTTCCAAGTTTTTATTCACCATCTGAGATTATATATATTACACACACACACCTAATACTAACATGAGTTCTTGCAGAGAGGCAAATCTATGACTCAAATGCTTTAACAGTGATCAATGCNAAAAAAAAAAAAAAAAAAAAAAAAAAAAAAAAAAAAAAAAAAAAAACATCTGGAGCTGGGGAGTCAGTCATTCACTACACTAGAACAAGCAGATTCAGGCTACTCTGCCACAGTTAATTTTTACATCTCCTATTATTGCAGGAAAGCACACGATTCTCCAGCTGCTGATAAAGCCAAGCAAAGCCTAACTACATTTTAAGCATTGCAATTTAGTGTAGCTATTTGAAAATAAACAATCTGCTCTGTCAATTAACCACTGTGTAGGTTACATTTTTCTGATACATCACAGAGCCAGGCTTCAGAGCATCTTTTGTGGAAACTGACATTCAGTTGCTACCGTCTGTATAACAAATGGCAAACAAATGGATCACACAATCCTAGCCTTAAGAGGATTATAATATCTCTCCTATCTAGAAGGTACATAGGAATTATTGTTCACCCGTATAACAGCATTCAGCTATAGTAGACAGCTATTGTTCCCTTCATTCTTTACAAGACCAAAGAGAAGCATAGAAGCAGGATTTAAAACGTTAGCAGAAACTATATCAGGGAACTTCCTTTGAATTAGCTACCAATTGCACAGACTCAAATGCACTTTATATTTGGCTTTTTTTTTCTTTTTTTTTGGTAAAATATCAAACATGATGCTGTCAAAGGTTATTTTGAATATTACGAAATTGTTGTTCCTGATAGACAGATCTCACTGTTGTGGCTTTAGTTACGTGATTTTTTCCCATTAGTTACTTGTCTAATGAAAGGCATTTTTTCTTGACCACACAAAAAACTGCAAAACCTCAGACATGAAATCCTTAGTTCATGTTTTTAAATTAATATTAGGATGGTTATCCTTTAAAAATTAAAGTTAGCTACTTTTTATTTCAGAACTCTGTTTTCAAATGAAAATATCACATTCTTTATTCGACAACCTGCAAACAGTTCAGCAAAACTTTCTCAATTTTTTCTTCCTTTTTGGTCCACCTTCTAAAGCTTTTCATGGCATCTCAATATTGAAGTCAAGATGAATTTACAAGTAATTTTAGTCAACTGAAACCAGTTGTACTGAATATAGATTCTTCTGAGTACTTCACCTAGCTCTATCCATGACATACAGTACCCAGAGCTTCTATGTTCAGATTTTCCACTGTCATACTATATTTCAGAGATCAATTCCAATTTTGCAAATTACCACTCTTACTTGCCCAATGTATTGTTTAGGAAACCAGACTATATATGCCATTTTGTCAGTCTAGACAAGTTTTTTTCTCTCAGTGGGAATAGCACTTGCTATTTTAATCCATGTCTTCTAGGGTTCATGACTGTGTTATACTCAAGGCTAGGAAATACTTCATAAAAGCACTGTCTCTTCCAGCATCAGGCAAGGGAGAGGCTAAGGAAATGCTGCAGTAAATAGAATGACCAAGAGGCCAATTACATACTTTTTATGAAACTTGTAGTTCCTGACAGTAGCAATTACCTGGAAATCCTATAAAATAGGATTACAGTCAGAATCTTGTTTGGAGTATGACACTAACTTACTATATGCAGGAATAGCAGCGGCAAACCATACTTTCAGAATTAAAATAATATCTGTGTTCTAAAATGACAATACATTTCAGAGATGAGGTAGTTTTCTCCAAAAGAATTGAGGACAGTAGAATTAAAGGGGTTCATAACCCCAGATTAAACCTGTGCTGCAGGGCAAAGAACAGATATGTAAGACCAGCAGTTTCAGAGAACTAGTGTTCAAACACAAATGTGACTATCAATCTACAAATAACACTATATAAGTAAAGCAGAAGTTGATCTGTATGTATGTTTATAGAATCACAGGTAAAATTTATACTTTGTTAGAACATATAATTCCACCACACATCAGTGCACAACCACAGCAGAGGCATAACAGAGCAGCTTTGTTCAAGGTAATCTAGCAAGTCACTACAGACATATGAGCACACGCTTGGCCCCTGAGTCCATGACCAGCGCTCTCTTTGTGGACCACACTACCACCTGGCAATTCTCTGCAGAAGTGGTTTTATACAGATATTCCCATGGCTGGAATGCTTGTTTTTCCTTCTCTTTTGTTCTGCCCTCTAGAGCTTTGCATGGTATCTTGATATTGTGTGTCAAATTTTTGTCTTTTGTTTTTCATTCATTCCAAATTGCACTGAGACACAGGACCTAAAAGCAATCAGGAAAATCTCATTTCTCAGATTTTAATAGGAAAACGGCAAAAAAAATTTACATCTCAAGTCAGGCTGTGATAAAGGAATGAAACATTTGGCTCCTTTTCTGCAGTACAATGTCTGGGATGGGAACTTAAGAAATTCTCCACATCTATATGTAACTTTTATGCAATAGAGACAATTATTCTAGATATGTATTGCAAAGACAGCATTTAACTACTGCTCCAAAATCTCCAGTCTGGCTCTAAATTCTGTGGTATAATCCTGTTTGCAAAGAACTAGTTCCACTTACAGAGGTGTGGGCAGCCTAAGAAGAAACAGATACTCTGTTTTCTGTCAGTGCACCACACTAGTGCTAAAGGGTTCTGCAGAGCATCTCACTTTCTAGAGCAAAGCCACCCTTTCATACAAACAATCTTTTTGCAAAGAGAAATCGGCAGACACCTGAAGGATGACATTTGTTAATATAGTTGTGTTTGGAAAAAGTTCTAATGACTGACAGAGCAAACATCTTCAATACTGCTATCAAACTCCATATGCATTTTAGTATATCAAAGCATGTGATTCTTGTCACTAAAGCACCAACTTGGCTTCACCTCTGCTAATAGCATTTTTAGGGTAAAATAATGAACAGTATTGTTCCTACTCATATACGTCAACATAAGTTGATAGAGACTGCTTTTCATCTGATTTCTTTGTTTCTTTTTCTGTTATTTATTATAAATTKCCACTAACAATGGTGGCACCTATGTCTAAGAGAATGAAATGCCAGAACTTATGCTGTCAATAAGGAGAAAGCATTGGCAGCAATAACATCCATCCATAATAGCTTGGCATTGCTGGTGACACTCTCACAGTGTTCCCATATTAAGTACAGCACTTTTATCACGTAATTGCCCTCATTTCACACAGACAAAACCAGTCATTCAAAACTAATTTCCAGGATGTCTCTGGTATATCTTACATGTAATATGGGGAAAAATGCTGCAGGTTGCTTTTTCCCCCATTCAATTTCTTGTTATGACCACAACATGAGCCAGATGCCAGCACATGAAGAGCCGCAGGGAACGTGTGGCCTTAATTCCCTTAGCAGCAGTCAGCAAAGCCGATCCAGGGTATTTTGCAGGGTATTGGGCTGCTTTAAAGATGGAGGAACTCACAAAGACCTGAAGGGTATATCAATCTGCATGCTTACAGCAAAATCCTGTTGAAAGACGGACAGGCAAGGTTCCAGTACTTCATACTCATGCCACTTCTGTTGACTAAAAAGCACCATTTTGTTGCAGATAGGGCAACAACTGGATGTAAGAAAATGCAACAGTGATATGCATCACAAACAGGATCTTTCTGAAGACATGGCACAGATACAGCCAAGGAATGTACTCGCTACTTATCAAAATAGTGGCAAAAAATCTAAATTATTATGCATCTCTCAATCACTTTTCCCTTCTTCCTCTCTGTCATTGAATAGCATGTAACTGTTAGGATATTGCTTTACACTCAAGGAATTTAAACTCAGGAAACTCTCACAAAGTCAGCTCATTTCAATATCTCCAGCAATGCTGATGCAACAAGATCACTGCTAACATGTGTGGGAAAGGGTCACAATCACCCTCTTAGCTAATGCCTCCAGAACCAATTGTAAAAGTAATACTCACAATGCACTCAATCATGCATATCTGTGCAAAGAGCTATGGAATATTCTTCCTTTTATAACTCTGTCATATAAAATATATCTTTCTAGACTACAGCATGCCACCTTATATATTAGTTAATTGTTATTACTATTTAGGGACTTGATCAGGTCATTATAGAAGCAGAAAGTATACATGGAAATTGCATAAATAGAAAGATAACCCTGACTTAACGAGCTTAGCACTACAGCTCATTATCATCTTTCAAAAATTCACAATATAAGTGATTTTTTTCATAAAAAACATTCCTGACTCTATAGCTGCCTAGGCGGTTATTTAAAAAAATAGTGGACTGAAAAAGAAGAGGCTCGTGAAAATCAAGAGGAAGCATTAATAGCTTTTAATTACTCCAGGTATGATACTTCATTTGGGTAGTCACAGCCTGATTTCCATTTTTGTGCCTGGACTTCTTTATAAATTCATTGCTATTCATTCCAGTGTTTAAGTACCTGATAAAAGTCATCCTCATTCATGGTATAGGAACAAAGAGCCCCTTCTCATACTTTCACATTTCACTAGAAAATTTTGAAGGATCCTCATACTTTCTTTCTTCGGCAAGTTTTAACTTCTTCAGTGTAAAATCTTACATAGAGGTAGCCTCAGTCCAGATCCCAGGATCCGTCAGGTTAACACTGTATGCATAAACTGACTACCTTGTGGGGACAGCAAAACTGAGGACTAACTTTAACCTTTTTTTTTATTTTTTTTCCTCCCCATTTCTAGCAGTATTTCTTTTATCAGCTGTACCATGACCAAAATGATCAGTATCTCCAGAACAGCAAAATGGTAGTAAAGTTGATCCGGCTCCAAGAAAATTCTAATCCAGGAAAAGTTCAGGTAATAGGAAGAAAAAAGTGTTTCCTAAGGAAGAAGAAAGAAAGAATTTAAAAGCCAGGCTGGTCCTGGTATATAATCCAAAGAGACTTTGTCTATGACATTTATTCTATCTTGTGTTGGAGGCTGATCCTACGGGCATGAAGGTCCTATACAGTTTCCTACAGTTTCCACAGTTACCCTGCCAGGCCCAGCACATGAGAGACATCGCATAGTAGTTCATCATCCCTAGCAGGAGATGTTCCACATGCCAATTTCATTTTAAGTTTGGAAGAAAACATACAGAAACAATAGAATGAAAAGTATTTTTTAAAAAACATTGAGCACAAAATGACTGCACTAACTACACTGTGTTTTGAATCACACCAAGCATTGGCAACGTGCCTCCTACAGGGAGGCACTTTGCCAGGAGGTTGCCATGGGCGGCTAATAATTGCCCACACACAATGGGCAACAGAGATTAAACCAACTATTTGAAAGTTTGCTTTAAAAATATTTTTACCATATTTAAAAAAATAAAGCAGTATTTTATTCTTTCATATTGAAATCATTAAGCCAATTTCATCAACATTAAAACATTCCTCATCTCCACAAGCCACCACTATAAGTGCTTTCCTTCCCGGGTGTCCTGCCACAGCACGTGTGCATGTGTGTGCAAGGCAAGGCTGTTCCTCTCCCTTAAACTGATGGAGGCATCAACAAGTCATCACATATGACATTAAAGGAAGGTAGAAACTGTTGCAAGACTGTTTAGGCTATTCTCAAAAAGGATACTGACAAGTTATCAAATTTGTTGTTATGCTTTTGCTTCCAGTTTAATAGTGAGCTACAGACTGCTCTGGCATGCATGCAGGAGCAAGACATGGATGTAAGCTTTATTTTATTTGATGACTGGGGGCAAAACCTCCAGAGGAACTGCTGAATACCACTGTGCTTGAAATTTAGGTACCTCACTCTGCAAGTGAAATTTGCAGCCATGAGAACTGTGAGTATCAAGTGCATCAAAACAGTCTCTGCAATAGTGAGCACACTGAGGCAATTCCTCTAAGTCACTCAAGTCCTGTGCCAGGTGCTTGTAAAGATTAACTTTGCAAGGACTTAAACAGATTGAGGGTTTCTACAAATTGCTCTCAGATCTGGTTTTTAGACTCGATAGTAACTGATATTGCCGGATAGAGTTAAAAAAAAGCCTCTCTCATATTCATATTTGACCATTTCAGCACTGTCATTTCCTGTTTCTTGCTGGAGCCAAGGGGTTAAGGGATGTGACAATTTTTATGATGTAATGATACAAAAAGGCTGCTTTTCTTAATGAAAGCAGGTAGAGATTATGTTTTCCTAATATTATATGAATGATTTGGTTGTAGTGAAAGGCCCGATTTGTTCTTTGCTATCAGTAATTGCTAAGAAATGCGAGACAAAGATTCAGGAAAATTTGTTTTAATACTATGGCCAGAAAGTCTTCTGTCTAACAGCACATTTTCCCTCTGGATTGAATAACCTTTGCAAGTTTTCTACAAACTGATTCTGCTGAATAGAAATTGATTAATGAGCTCAGACACAGAAGTTGTCACTAGAAAACAGCCATTGAGATTCTGGTCAGCAATCAGTAGCCTCAGGGTCAAGGAAGACCATGGACCAAGGTAACTGAAAAGAGAGCAGCCTTCGTTTGTCTTCTCAACTTCGTTTTCGCTCTGTCTGCTGGCATTAGTGCAGCCAAGAGTCTGCCACCATTTTTTTGATTAATTCACGTTCTGAGCTCTAAACTAAGCTATAAAAATTCCTTCAAAGCTATAATTCAGCAGGTCTGAATTCCTCAAGATTTGTGAAGTTATTTATACCTGCGCAAGACAATAGAAAATTTGGAATGAAACACACACTATCCTTCCAGAAGCATGTTAAACTCTGCTAAACTAGGGGCATCATCTATGGCGTTACCTCTACATCTTACTACTCACAGCTTATGTAACTAGTTGTATTTTAGCACTTCGTAAATACATAAGAATCTGAAGAGCTTTCTATGGACCCTCACGGACCTTCAACTCTCCTCTCCAGAAAATTTTCTGTTTCATCTCTAGCAGAGTCAGGAAAGGAGAGAAAAGCTGTTGTGAAGGCGGACTTGTCAGCACATGTAGGTAAGTAGCACACAGAAAGGTTGGAGAGCTAACAGTCATGAAAACTGAAATTTTCTCTTTATTCAGTCAGGTTCACTTTTTTTTTGGGGAAGGGGAGGCAGCATTAGCACAGTTAACTCCAGTAACAAGGGTACTTTCTTACTGGATTAAGACTACTGTTCTAAAGTTAGAAAGGCCAGTAGCCATCCATGAGATAGCAAAAGGCATCCTATCCCAATTAAAAACATTGTCCTTGCCATGAGAGTTTGAATTGCCAGTTCCTGAGGTCTCCTACTGCAAGAGTGACATTCTCACCTGAACAGGGCATTAAAGGGGAAGAAATTACAACCTTAAACATTTTCCTTTGCCCTATTTACCATTAATTTGCTTATTTACTCCAAAAAAAAAAAAAAAAAAAAAAACCTCAACAGTTTAAAATACGTGTATTAAATTTCAACCCAGATTGTGACAATGATTTTCATGAAGTGTAGTGTCTTCTTGCCCTTTAGTTAATATTGGAAATTTATAAATTTGGGAGAGCTTATTGGCCAGTAATTGTCATATATAGTTTCCTTTATTCATCCAATTATTTTGTATTTTAATAGTATTACTTTGCTAATTTTTATGCCATTTTTATGCTTTTCTTATATTTATAAATTAAAAGATGCATTTTAATATATAAATTGATCAGTCTAACTATGGACAAGTTTATCATGTGCACATATTATACAGAAAATTTATGTTCTGCTATAGTTGCACCTATTCTAGGTTCACTTCAATTTAAAGATATTGTCATTCATTAGAATTCTGAAAGCAGCTTAGTGGTAGTTTTAGTAGTAACTAATCTATTGAAAATGATGTGGAAGTTCTATCTCATCAGCACCACATTTTACAACATTCTGGATTTCTAGGAAAACAAATTCAGGAATTATTAATGAAATGCTTCATATTTTAGCAATTCTTTTTTAAATTGTGTTTTTTTGGTAGTTACTCTACGACTAAGTAGAGGAACTTTATCTGTCAAGGTTAGTCTTCCACTACTTTTTTTTTTTTCCTGTAAGATCCTAATGTATTTCTATCTTTTAAAAACAATATCCATCTTGACTATATAACAGCTCTGAATTTCTAAGCATTAAAAATATCAGGTTTATGTATTTTTACTCAGATTTTCCATTCTAAGTCTACACTTCCTTCAAGATTTCCTTCTTCCCATCACAATTTTTTTTTATATAAAAAACACTTAAAATGCTAAATCGATAAGTATTAATAAAATATATGCACAAATATGCAGAATCCATTCAAATTCACACTCCAGATTGGTACCAGCCAATAACAAGATGTCAAATTAACAATAACTGAGATAAAATAAATTATAACAGCATCTTGCATCTGAGAGAAGAAACACAGAGAGACACAGAGGTTTTTTAGGCTAAGAAAGCAGAGTATATCTAGTTATAATGATAGCTAGACAAAAAGCATACAGGCCTGAGTAGCTTCTTTGGGATTATTTTCATTGGATGTCATAAGGTCCCTGGGTACTTGTACAATCAGTAACACTTCACAGAGCCTTCAGTTCTAACAAATAATTAGCTAAAATTGAACCAGAGATTTCTAACA
Organism: Rhea americana; assembly: GCF_003343005.1. NCBI lineage: Eukaryota > Metazoa > Chordata > Aves > Rheiformes > Rheidae > Rhea > Rhea americana. Next base: position 5,884,016 of record NW_028186150.1, read on the forward strand.
TGCATGTCATAGGTTTGATATGAATAATGAAGGAAAAGGTTAATAGCAGGTCATAGACAGTTCGCTATCTTCCAGCCTATTTATTCAGTGAAATGAGAAATTGATCACGTTATTTCATACAGAAGAACCTGATTCATTACAATCAGCTCTGAATTGGCAGTTTTTGCTTTAGGCAATTTCAGAACATTATTTATACTTAAACAGTTACTGGTAAGGTCATTTTACAACTTGTAATCACCTCTCTGACCTCTTCATGACCACATTATCAAAAATTGAAGCATACAGGAAAACTGATAAAAGCATACATATGACCAGAAAACTAATAGTTAAACAAGAGGAGCTGAACAAACAGAACCACACTACAGAAGTATGGATAACCACGTTCAAGTGTACTAGAAAATATCAGGAAGGCAATCCCCAGCATATCAAAACACGTATCAAGTCATCTCTCATTTGGCAAGATGACTAATAAAGAAGAATTGTTCTGATATCTCTTGCAATGTGAAACATTGGAGGGAAAGGGAAAGCAAAGCCTGTTTTCTACTAGACCCAAACTTCCTTAGCAGCAAGAACCAAGGTCTTTTTACTCTACAGATGGTACAGATGGTTTGTAACAACTTTTTGGATTTACTCACATCACTGGGCAAGCTATCTGCCCTCTCCATCACTCCATGTATCTCAATACAAACTATTACCAGGAGTTCCTCTTGCTACGTGAGTATTGCTCCAAGCTGGAGCCTCTCGTCCTGGCAGAAGGAGGGACTGCAATCCCTACAGGGACGGAATCAACCCCCTCTCAATTACAGAGATACACTGTGTGACACTGGGCTGAACCCAGCCATATTGAGAACTCGTTGTCAACCAGATGCTGTTGGGCTCCAGATTAGATAGCAGGTATTTACTSAAAGTACAAGTTCCTCTTTAAAATAAAAGCAACAGATTTAATTACTTTTTGCAAAACTGAGCCCATAATTCAGGTTATGTACCCCATTATGTGGTAAAAGTAGAAGAGTAGTAAAATTGTAATAAGAAGGCTTTGATGTTTGAAAACAGGGCAAGGAGGTGAAAGAGTACGGAGCTTTGGTTGATTTATGACAAAAGGGTGTAAATTACTATAGAATTAACCACTTAACATGTGACATTCATTAAAAATGCTATTGGAAAGCTACAAGTATGAAACAAAGAAACATTACTTAAACATTTTAGTTGAAATAACCTTTTTTTCAATTATACCCATTAGCTACAGTGTCAAAAAAGGCATTGTCACCACTTCAAAGCATAAGAAAATTGTAGCTTTAAGAACCTTGTTGATAATTGAACAAGGATGTGTTCCAGGATAAACTACAATACAAAATATAATCTATGGATTATTTTTTAAGTACCTGTGTTCATATACTTGGGATGCTAATATGCAGATCTACACAAAGGATTTAAGTATTTTGAATGAGATTAAGAGGACTTCTATAGGCTTCTACATCCACAAAAGCAATCTTCCAAACTCCTGCCTGACCCCACAGATGTCTGAAGCTTTTAATTACTTGCATGTTTCTTAATCAAATTTACCAGGCACTGAATGGTTTTGCACTTGCCAAAAACTGCCTTCTTCCCAGCAAATGGAAGTAGTTTGAGATTACCTAGTAGTTAAAACAGACAAGATCCCCAAACAGGTAGCCATTTTATGTTCCTTAAGAAACCAGTGTTCCCAAAGCATACCAGTCCAGCAGATGTAATCAGAACATGTCCGGTAAATACTTACAGGAAAAAGGTTCACAGAAATCACAGTGGTCAAGTGCTCTTAATCAACAACATGATCAAAGGAGAGGGAGACATCTCAATTTTTATTGAATAGGTTAAAAAACACTTGCTCAAAGGCTTATTTAACCTAACAGAGTCCAAAAGAGTTTCTCTTCTCTTCTAGCATAGTTCCCTAAACATCTATTCACAGGCTGTGAAGACCTAAAAGGGTCTGAACCAGTGGGCAGGAAGAAGTTCATAGGGATAGAGAGAGATTGAGAGAGAAAGAGAGAGAGAAAGAGGACAGTGATAAACAGTATTCTCCAGCATGCTATTTCAATGACTCAGTGTGCTCACTATTGCAGAGACTGTTTTGATGCACTTGATACTCACAGTTCTTATGGCTGCAAATTTCACTTGCAGAGTGAGGTACCTAAATTTCAAGCACAGTGGTATTCAGCAGTTCCTCTGGAGGTTTTGCCCCMAGTCATCAAATAAAATAAAGCTTACATCCATGTCTTGCTCCTGCATGCATGCCAGAGCAGTCTGYAGCTCACTATTAAACTGGAAGCAAAAGCATAACAACAAATTTGATAACTTGTCAGTATCCTTTTTGAGAATAGCCTAAACAGTCTTGCAACAGTTTCTACCTTCCTTTAATGTCATATGTGATGACTTGTTGATGCCTCCATCAGTTTAAGGGAGAGGAACAGCAAATCTAAAATTGAACAACATGTAATGTGTGTACTCAACTACAATTTTGGCATCTGCTTTAAGTAAGAGTATTGCTTATCTTTGGAAAAGCTATTGACAGCAAAGCTATAGAAATACGTTAGTTCTAAAATAGTCCTAAAAAAATCCTATTTAAAACATGACTGTGAATCACATAATGAGCCAATTACTGATAGTTGTGCAGGTGGGTTTTTTGGTATGCCCACCAGAAACTGGACTGAGACCTGCAAGTTACTTATCTTCGGTATGTTTTATTTACTGAGATTTGTTCAATATTCATGAATATGAATATGAATGAGAATGATTCAACTACGTAGTGAAGAAGGAAATGGGAAATGCCTACTTGGGGGAAAAAAAAAAAAACTAAGAAACTCTACAGAAATATTTCTATTTCATTGGTAAATGCTGCTCCTGAAATATTTTTGTGAATGTGAGTGCATATAAGTAGATTTTCTGGTCAATTTACCTGAAATTGAGCATGTGAGTAAAAGGTTAACAGCAGCAAAGCTGCAGCAAAAATCCTCCATCAGCTACATATTTCATGTACTTTCCATTTTATTTCAATTCCTCTAAAATTGTCACCATTCTATGATTTTATTTAAAACAAAGTTTTTGAAAGATTTCTCCTCATTTAAGTCTTGTCATATTGCTAGACTGCTGCTTAGGTTCCTTCACACAAGATAAAACCTTCTTTTGTATGAATATATGCCAGCTTTGACTCTGGCCAAAACTTTTCTTGCAATAGGCTTTCTATCTCTTCACAAATGGAGTGTGGTAGTCTAGCTGCCATAGACAGGTAAGAATAAAACAGATCCCTCTTCACCTCTCTTCCAGAGCTTCAACTTTGTCAGCACTCTGGATTTACACTCTGCATCTGCTAGGACAYAGAGTATTTGAAGCAAGGAGACATTTTGCAATGATTCTAAAAAGCCACTCACTTTTTTACTCTGGCTAGCACAAAAAGTATGTGGATCTAAGCAAAATAACRCATACATAAAAGCCCCCTCCCAGCCTCAGAGCCTCATAACCTCTCCTGGTTCTGTGCCCATCAGCTGAAACAGAAGGCTAGATACGAAAGAAGGTAGACCACCTTGCTACAAAATTGTGCTGTTTTCCCTTTCTCTTTTCTAATTTACTGCATGCATCTTTAAGAGTCCTTCCAATTCTGCTCCTGCTCAGACTCAGTAGCTCTGAATAGTACATAGTAGTAATACTTAGGTATTACTTAGACTGACTAGTTTTGATTCAGCAAAACATTAACATCTGAACTCTTTGTTTTTCTATTAGGGATTTTCTGCTTTGTAAAGCCAAGTTTCCTGTTGTGAAGTTGAAAAAAGCTCCTTTTCTTCCTGGGATGTGACYACCCCATTTTTCTGAAGTGCTCCTCTATGAGTAGGAGCTATCAAAAATCAGCAATAATATTTTGCACTTGATCTCAGAACAGCTCTGAAGGACATCATTAACATAGAGCACATTCACCACAGTGTGAATCTCCTAATATTAGTGAAWCATGGATTCTCAACTGAAATGCAAAAATTGTACATAGACTGAACCTCCAGTATGTCACAGATACACATAAGTAGCAGCTAGCTCTTACAAAGATGCTTATCTGATACAAATTATGGTATGTTGCCTCACAGCTCTATTGTAGCATTCAGAATTATTTCAGATCATTTTACTATTTCAGATCTTTTATTATTATAGTTTATATGACACTCAAGAGGCACTTAGCAGGAAAAATGAAGCATAATTCCTATCACAAGAAGCTTACTACCCTTGCCCTTATACCTGTGAGCTGTAGTGGTGGCCAGAAATATTTCACTTGTGTTTATTTTTGTCCTGAAAGATTAGGATACAGTCATGTGAAAGCTTAAATAATGAATATCTTTGCAAATATGTTCAAGCTTAGCAAATTCCAAGGAGACAACATGAAGACCATGAATTAGCCAGGTGAAAAAGATGAGTAGTTTTCCCTTTTGAAATCACCTTCTCTGATCAATAGCTCTCTTAGGCCCTAGAGCGAATGAACTTTTTGAATCAAATATGAATTTCAACAAAATAATAATAGAAACAGGTCAACAGATATAGTATATTTTTTCTGTTTAAACATAGGACTAGAATCTGCATGCATTTTCAACAAAATGCATCTTTGCAAAAGCTACAAAATCTTATTGCAGCAAACGTTCCACATTTTATTTATTACCTTCAGGATGGACTCATGACCAGGGAGATAGAGTGATGAAAAAGAAAACTGAGCAATAAATCTAATTAGCTGATGTTATATAAACCTGTCTTATGGAAGTATTTTAAAGGACTTTTTCTCCTGTTCCATTTTGAAGCTCTGAAGATAGCACAGGCTATTTTTTCAAGCAGGTTGTAGACATAACCAACACATGATAAACTGCACATCCAACTACAAACATCAGAGGCCTAAAAAAAATAGTTAACATCCTATTTCTGCAGCAATAGTAGCATATGCTTTTTTCATCTGAAGGTTCCTAAGCCCCTATAATAAATTGAAGATATTTCACTTTAGAGACTAGTAGATTCCATAATGAGTTAAGCCTCTTTACAGTTTATTTTCATAAAGCACAGCTTTCTAAATATACAGAGGCTATAAAACATGCAGGTTGCAGCAATAATATGTTTAGTAGCCTTGCTTGATAAAGTGGAAATGTTTGCATGTTTCAAATTACGAGCAATTTAAAGTAGGAAGTAAGCAAACTAGCTCTTGTGTTATGAAGCTTGACATTGTTAAGCCTTAAGAGAACACATACTTCAAAGTCATACAGACTGAAATATGCCCTGTATGCTTGGCAAGAGGAGCAATGTTATAATGATGCATTACACAAAAAAAATCACCACAAGCTTCCATTTCAGCATAATGTTACCTAGCTGCAAACTTTAAAAATATACTACTGATGTTAGTTTTAAAATTAATTTATTACTCATTTTTGTATGAAAAGATCAGTGCATAGGAAAAATCACAAGAACAGTAACCTTTGGATATAAAGAAAAACAGTCATTGTAAATTATAAGTTAAAAAAAATTAAACTGAACTGACAGACCAAAAAATATCACTTGATAATTAACCTTTTTTTAAAAAAATTACTACTGGTTTTCCCAGCACCAACATAAATCTGGAGACTCTTTTTCCAAAATTGAAATGAATTCTGCAAGCATTTATACTTATGTGTTTTCTTCCCATGAAAGCACAATTAAAGTAAATGGTAATACGTACAAAACTAAATGTAATCATGCCACTTTGCAGAAATATAGTTATAAATCATTTAATTAAAATATCGTATATGAAATATAACAAAAAAATTTGACCAAAAATATAAGTAGATTTTTTTTTAAAAAAAAATCAAGCACAGATGTCTTTGATTTGTCTGTCAAATGTGCCTGGAATATGACGACAATTCAAAYCTACTGTTACTTTTTTTCAGAATATAACTGATTCACAGATGTAGCCAGACGGACATACATGGATTTACTCTCAAAGAAAGCAGCAGTATGAAATGTACACAAATCCACAGCTAATTAGAGCAGTTACATGCATAAATGTCCATAAAGAAAAACAAGTCATTCATCATTTCTGCTAACAAACTCATAGCAAATAAGGTATCTCTGAACAAATCAAACATACAGCTGTATATCTGTATTTCCAAAAATAAATAACTTGCATTTAGTACCATTGCTTATTTTGTGTCCATGTCAATGTTAAAATACAAAATTAGCTCTTGTTTTTCTATAATAGTTCTAAAAATTTTACTTTAAAAGTAGTTTTAATATTGCAATGCCATATATGCAAAACTATTTACCTTATCACATATTCATCTTAATCTCTTGAACTTCACTCTGCCTCATTTTGACTATGAGTTGCATTTAAAGAACCATCTTATTTTTCCTTTGTTCCTTTAGCATTTATCTGGATTAAACTCACTGCTTGATCTGTTAAACATCTTTATTACACAATACATTGAACATCATACATAAAACACTCTTAGAAACTTATAAAAAATAAATATTCTTAACATAACGACACCATAGATTTGAAAATTACTATTCTCCATTCCTCAAGCATCTCAGAAAATAATACATTCTTCAAGTCCCTTTATTCTTAGTACACACAGTACATATGTGAGCGCAAAGGTGCTCCCTATGGAAATGTTGCTAGTAAACAGGAAGAGTCGACATCTTATATTGTGCATATCTATTTCTGAGAGATCATTAGGTAATACAAGGATGACACTGTATGCTAACTGAATGAGATTTTCCAAATTGACTAATTTAACTTTAATGGCAAATCCTAAATCAYGGAGCTGCTTTTGAAAATCCCTGTTTGTATGACTGAACACAGCAAATGCCAGAACATTTAAAGGCTCTGACTTGTAATCACTATTGCTTATGTAATCCAGCTTGAGATGCTGCTTGAAAGACTGCTGGGGCAGACTTACTCCCACAGTGAGAAATTAATGTACATTAAAAATATTTGAAATTTTTGTATCATGTTCTACCACTCTCAGGTCCTTTAACAAAGGGCTCAAGCTGTCAAACAGAGAAGCATGGAGATGCCCTGCCCAGCTTCAAAGATTTTTGTTAGCAGCTGTATAGGCATCACCATGCAGAGCACTAAGTGAGCTAACCTACTCTGCTGAGAGAGGCCAGACCTGCCGCTTTGCTGTTACACAAGATAACTGCTAAATGACTGCAAAAATTCTACACTACACCACAATACAATATGTAGATTTTCTCATTGATGAAAAAAGTTTATGGTAGTCTTCACAAATGAAGTATTATCAGCTGAGGTTAAAACAAAAAGAAACAAAGACTTGTCAAGTGAGTTCGCTCACAGCTGGTCATGGAAGAACTCATTTTTTTTCCTTTTTCTTTTTTCTTTCTTTCTTTCTTTCTTTTTTTTTTTTTTTTAACAAAGCTGTGGGACTCTTAATTAGATTTTACTGGACAATACTACTTCAAGCATCTACTGTGCATTTATGCAGTTTACCTTTTTATCTAAAAACCAAAAACATTAATCAGTTCAGCAAGTAGAGAGTATATGGATTTCTGTGGGCTCATTATCACAAAAGAAACTGACTAGTTTGATCCAGACCATAGGCAGGTGATATGTCCATCCTGCTGATTCTGATTTAGTAAGGGGCTTCAATTGGCTATAAAATAAAAAACTGCATCTTACTGGGTTTGGCTTTTCTTTTCTTTTTTTTTTTTTTTTTCCTTCTTTTTTTTTGGTAAGTCATGTACTTTCAGAATTGGATTGGAATGCTTTGTCAGACAATGCTTTCAGTTCATGCTTTTGGGAAACCTGAATGCACGTAGCTCCTGACAATGATTATATGCAYGTGTCCCATATAATTCTGAGAGCACACCCACTATGAAAGATTAGTACAGTTGTGCTTATGATGTATTTAGGTTGTCTGTTACTGAATATTTCTACTGTCAGTACAACAAAAGTGCAATGATCACAGTAAAAGCTTAACAAAGAAAATGCTGTCAGGCAATTAGTGAGCTGAAGTCAGCAGAACTAAAATGAAATATATCATGTTTGGAAGAGCACATTGGTTTGCTTGCGATGAATGTTGGAACAGGTCACCATATACAGAATATATCCTAGTCTTAGAAAAATAGTTTAGCTTCTACAGGAAAAAACAACACTACTTAAACTGTTTATTAGATTCCATACTTTTCTTTCCAAAATAATCTCAGTTGCTGGGCCTTCAGGAAGGTGAGTATTCATTAATTACAGCACAACCAACTTTTGTTCGAAGAAAGTAACAGCAGACCTTAGGAAAGACCACATTATAAAGACATATCTCTGTTTAAGAAAAAGGAGAGTCTATGAAATGAATCACCTTAAAGAGTGTAAAGGTTTGGGGAAAAATAAAAGTGAATCTTATTCGCTATGGATTATTATATAAAAAAGAAAAAAAAAAAGTTTGGCAAAGCCTTGTAGAATCTAGTAATGCTAGGCTGCCAGCTCCTTTGGAAGAAATAAGAAGAAATATAGTAAAATCAAAACCAGCATATGTCTTTCCAAAGCTGCTAAACCTCCCCAGTCGACAACTAAGCAATTACAAAAGCTATAAACAGTACGTTTTTAGAAAGGGAATGACAGATAAATTCAGGTATGGCCTGAGCAAACACAATTTCATCACAAGTCAGTCAATATTGGCTGACTTATGCCAGGTTTCAGTTTGTTTCAGTGTACTTTACAGGCACATTTTTGAATTGACAGACTGCAAGCTTCCACAACCTAGTTATCATAGCTATATGAATAAAAAAAATCTTGTCAAATAATGCTTTAAGTATATAGGCCAGACCATTTCTGACCAGAAGTAAAGTATTTGCAAAACCCAGCGAGATACCAGCGAGTCCAAGAAGAGGACTAGGGAAAATGTGGGCCTGCTACTGAATGGGGCGGGGGCCCTGGTGACAAGGGATACAGAAAAGGCAGAATTACTGAATGCCTTCTTTGCTTCAGTCTTCACTGCTAAGGGCAGCCCCCAGGACTCCTGCAGCCTGGATGTGAGGAAGTCTGGAGAAGGGAAGACTTTCCTTTGGTTGAGGAGGAAAGGATTAGAGACCTTCTGGGCAGGCTAGACATCCACAAATCCATGGGCCCGGATGGGATGCACCCACGGGTACTGAGGGAGCTGGTGGATGTTGTTGCCAAGCCACTCTTCATCATCTTTGAAATGATGAAGAACTGGAGAGGTGCCTGAGGACTGGAAGAAAGCCAATGTCACTCCAGTCTTCAAAAAGGGCAAGGAGGAGGACCGAGGCAACTACAGGTCAGTCAGCCTCACCTCCATCCCTGCAAAGGTGAGGGAACAGCTCATTCTGGATGTCATGTGTAAGCATATGGTGGAAAAGAAGGTGATCAGGAGTAGCCAGCATAGATTCACCAAGGGGAAATCCTGCTTAACCAACCTGATAGCCTTCTGTGATGAAATGACTGGCTGGGTAGATGAGGGAAGAGCAGTGGATGTTGTGTACCTTGACTTCAGCAAGGCTTTTGACACTGTCTCCCATAACATCCTCCTAGAGAAGCTCAGGAAGTGTGGGTTAGACGAGTGGACAGTGAGGTGGATTGAGAACTGGTGAACTGGCTGAAAGGCAGAGCTCAGAGGGTCATCATCAGTGGCGYRGAGTCTAGTTGGAGGCCYGTGGCTAGTAGTGTCCCCCAGGGCTCAGTACTGGGTCCCATCCTGTTCAACTTCTTCATCAATGTCCTGGGTGAGGGGACAGAGTGCCKCCTCAGCAAGTTTGCTGGTGATACCAAGCTGGGAGGAGTGGCTGACACACCAGAGGGCTGTGCTGCCATTCAGTCCTGGACAGGACTGGAGAGTTGGACAGGCTGGAGAGTTGGGCTGGAGAGCTGGGCGAAGAGAAACCKCATGTGGTTCAACAAGGGCAAGTGCAGAGYCCTGCACCTAGGGAAAAATAACCCTAGGCACCGGTACAAGCTGGGGGCTGACCTTCTGGAGAGCAGCTCTGCAGAGAAGGACCTGGGAGTGCTGGTGGATGATAAGTTGCCCATGAGCCAGCAATGTCCCTTGTGGCCAAGAAAGCCAATGGTCTCCTGGTGTGCATTAGGAAGAGTGTTGCCAGCAGGTTGAGGGAGGTGATCCTGCCCTTCTACTCAGCCCTGGTGAGGCCTCAGCTGGAGTACTGCGTCCAGTTCTGGGCTCCCCAGKACAAGAGAGACATGGAGCTACTGGAGAGAGTCCAGCACAGGGCTGCGAGGATGATGAGAGGGCTGGAGCACCTGCCCTGTGAGGAACAGTTGCGAGAGCTGGGCCTCTTCAGCCTGGGGAAGAGAAGACTGAGGGGGGATCTTATCAATGTGTATAAGTATCTGAAGGGAGGGTGTCAAGGGGACGGGGGCTAAACTCTTTTCAGCTGTCCCATGTGACAGGACAAGAAGCAATGGGCAGAAGTTGAAGCACAGGAAGTTCCGCCTAAATGTGAGGGGGAATTTCTTCCCTGTGAGAATGACAGAGCACTGGCACAGGTTGCCCAGGGAGGTTGTGGAGTCTCCTTCTGTGGAGATATTCAAGGCCCGCCTGGATGCAACCCTAACACGCTCTAGGTGACCCTGCCGAGCGGGGAGGTTGGACTAGATGATCTTCAGAGGTCCCTTCCAACCTTACTGATTCTATGATACAGTTTGGGAAYAGGATGCAAGAAGCTAAAGCAAACATAAGACAGGCCAAGAACAGAGGGGAAATTAAAAAAAATCCCTGTTGTACTTTGCAGGTATTTAAATTATCAAAAATATTCTCAATATCAAAAAACAAAACTACTATCATYTGAATAATTCCTAGGAAATAGGCAAACCTATGATCAGAAACAAAACCATGTAGGCTACATCGTGTAATTTGCAAAGGAATTAGAGTCTTTGTAGTAACAAGGGAATGCAAYACAAGCAACCAAGTGGTATAATTCACTGTAAAGAACTCGTTTTGCTCAWTGTTGTAACACTGCAGCAGCAGCAACAAAATATGTCTTTTAGTCTTACTTTGGATGTTGGTAACAATGAGAGCATGGTAACACTGACCTAAGGATCAGCACACTGAATCTCTGGACCTAATTGCAGTAGCCATTAGTATGAGTGCTACATCTTTCCTGCTAGCTAACAGTAATCAGGTTGCTTAGACTCCGCTTGGACACATGCTGCAATAATACCTCTAATTTCTAGGTAATTTCTGTAATATTATACAAAACAAATTCATTTTCTTCTCTATACCTAGAACAAGAAAGAAAGTATCATACAAAAGAAAGGAAATTCCAGTGGACCAAGCTTACTGGGAATTGCAAAAGGAAATAAGTATTGAAACATGAAAATAGACTATAGTTTGAAAATTCTGAAACAGGCTGCACAGATTTTGTCTGTTTTAAAATTGGCTGTTTGACTTYAAAGAACATGCAAACAAAGAGAACCAGTTAGATGAAGTAGGAGGGACTGTATATCCATTCAAAGCCTGATCCTGGTTAACATTCTAAAGATAGCACTTCAGGGACCTACTCCCCAGAAGGTTCAGGACAGAATACAGAAAAGATCATGGACACAGTCCAGACAAAAAGTAACAGTCAGCACCTAGAGGTGGACAGCCTGCAGCTGGAGAGCTGGTGAGACACCAGCTGTTACTACCAAGAAGTTTATGGGCAGAGAAACAAAGGGGACCTGAGGATAAATGAGTTAGTCGTGGATCTGAGCCTGATTATATTTAAGGCCTAAGCTGGTAAGTGCTGGTTCTGGGCCTTTCTGTCGAGGCCTTTCAAGCAGGGTATTGTGGATTGTATTATTTACATCTTTCTTTTTCTAGCATATCCCTTAAACATTGTAGCTTGAGAAACCTATTAAGGGCATAAGAATATAARATGTCCGTACTGGTTTAGACCAAAGGACTGTATAGCCCAGTGACTGTCTCCAGAGGTGACAAGAAGCACATTTCTATCAGGGAACACAGCAAATACAAATGATATGTCACACAAAGAACTCAATAATCTAATATCCTCCAAGCTGTTGATATATTTACTTGGCAACATATAGATCCTCTAATAGGATCTATGACAATAACTTTTCTTCTGAGTTAGAAGAGAGATCTAAAAAAATAAAGATTAAATAAATGTAATACATAAAAGCTAACATAATTTGTGGAAAAATAATATTAAATGGATATTCAGAAAATAGGAGGGACAAAAGAATTAATAATCCAAAGGAGTAACTTAATGAGCTTTTACAAAATAGCAGGAGATTTAATTCTACCACAGTTTCAAATAGTGAATAGAGAACATGTGGAACCAAGAACTGAGGTCTGCCCTATTCTTAAGGTTATGCCTCAAACTGCCCTGAACTAAATTCTGATTCTGTGACTCTTGAAAGCTGGAATACTAATGTGTAATCAAAACAAGGGGAATTCAGGAAAAAAAAAAAAAAAAAAAGTTTTGGCAGGATTGTTAAAAACATCAGTACCAAATGCTTGGTGAGTTAACAGCCAAGGAAGGTATAATTGTCTTAATTTATATGAAAGGTGACAACAAAGAAAAAATTTCTTGCCAGATCAAACTTTCTCTCCATACTATTCTTCATTACAAGACTTAGGGGGGGCTACTGGGAAGAATGAGAACTGGAAAGAGCAGAAAAGGGAAATGCTACCTTGGCCTTAAGGCCTCTCCTCTTGATTTAGGAGAACTCCCATATGAAAGCAGTCCATACGGACAGGTACCTTCCCCACAGGCTTGTAGTGAGCAATCACTGAAGGTGACCAAYGAGAAGCAATAAGTAACCATGCCTTATAAACTGTAAATCACACAGCCATTGTTTAAATGTTACAATAAGTTGGCAAGTATTCTCTGATAGTCTTCTGGTAYTGTTCAGTGGAGTTTACGCCTCTAATGGAATCCATAAGTTAGAAAACCCTGACACTTGACATGTGCTATAGATAGTTCAACAACGACAAACCCACACATAGTTGTACGTATCCGACCCAAAGCTTTTTCAGACTGTATTTTCAGGACAGGCAGCCATCAGCCAGATGCTTTGGGAAGTCCACCACTGCTACTCCACAGAAAGGGAAGGAGTTGTCTTCTAGCAGTTCTCCTTACAAAAATCTTAAATTCCCAATAACCACCTCTTACCGAGGCACCGACTTATATCAGACACTGATTGTGTTTGTGACAYATTGTCTTATTATCAGATTACTAACTTCCCACATCTTCACCTCTGAGCAGCAGACACTATGCAGGCAGGTAGAAATAAACTGCTTAGGTTTTTATGATTCCATTTAACATTACTGAAAGTCTTTTAGAATGTTTAGAATTTTAGAATTTAATGACAGATGAATGAAAGAAGGTCTATGAACACTTGATGCTGAATTATAATTCACCATTTATCTCATCAACTTATATATATGCCCTTCACTACAATTGCCAACAGTCTTTCAAAAATTTCTGAACTTTTTTCTTCTGAAGCTGACTGGTTTTCATGCTAAAGATTTGTGTTTACGCGTGATACAGTGAGTATGCTGTGGACTGATGAAGATACTAATTGAGGTGAATCTGATTCACACACACAAAAAAAATACTGTTTTCTTTTTTTTCTGAAAGTTGTTAGAGCCATGGCAAACATTCACAATCCACCTCCATTTCTTAAAGACAGGGAGGTCCTGTAAAGTTCTGCATTGTCTCTCCAATTCCACATTTCCACTTAGCTCTAATGGAAAATTATTCTCCTTAAGGAAAAGGAATTTCTCAGGTAGCTAGATAGTCCTCTGCTGCCTTTACCTGTAGTACAGCCATAGCCTTGAACTGGCTCTCTATTCCACTGGCTATTCCATGAAGAGGGGCATCTTAAAGTGACAAGAATCACTGTCTGGAGTGACCAATCCCTTTCTCTTTCCTGTCAGAGGAGAGACAACTATAGACCTGTGAAAACGAGACAAAAGCAATTTCACACTCAACCTATTCCAACAGCTAGAAAATGTGTAACATGTTTGTTTGAAGATGTTTAGCATATGCCTATACATTCCTCAGTCCCTGACCAGGCTACACTTCTGTAATCTCTTTCCTCCCCACTTCCCAGTTATCGTGATCTCTTTTACATTCTGTCCTCTGCTACGCACAGCTGCATAAGCTCTCTCCCCTTCTATCTGAATACACGGAGTAATACATTTCTGTTTAACAGATTTTAACTGATTTTAATGCTACTTAGTAGTTGAAAAGAAGGAGAAACAAAAAAAAAAAAATCAACCAATTCTCAGATCTGTAACAAACAGAAGAACTGTGAAGAGTGTATCTCAGGAATTTGGGGGGAAGTAGAGCTATGATGGGACTGAGTACAGACAGTCACCTGAACAGCTGCCCTCTTTAATTCATCCTGCTTGTGCTCATTTTCTTTATGGTGGCTCTGTTTCAGCTTTTAATCATGTTCTATGGGAGATGAAGATGGACCAGGCTGTTAGTTTCTTTGACAGTCTGAATTGTTTTCTCAGGACACCAGCCAACACTGACAATATGCTATTTTTCAGGATGAATTATTTTGATAGACAGGACTACAATGACATTAGGAAAACAGCAGCAACAGCATTTGTAACGATAGCATTTTCCTCTGATTTGCATGATGGCCCTGAAGAACTTGCATTCGCTGGTGAGAATGACACTGGGGTAAAAGGCATGCATAGCATCAACCCAGGTTGCTTTTCTTTTGTTGCTGTGATCTTCCATTTTATCTAATTTTGAATTAATTGCACTGAAACCAAAACAGTATGACCTGTACTGGAGCTCTGTTAGTTTGAAGATCCTGAAATTATCTTCATACTACTTAAAATTATTTCCAGAGAGATTTTATAATACTTTGCCACCGCAAGTATCAGGAAGACTCCTTATTGCATGGACAAGATTTGGCCATAGGTACCCGCAGGACTTTTTCAGTGGCAGCAGCTGTCAAACCTGCTGCCACCAGACTCCCCCAGCTGGTCACCTCAGATATGCCCCTTCACTTTCTCCCTATTCTTTTGCAGGAATGGCTCAATCCCTTACCTTTAGGGAGAACAAATTACCAATTTGTTTCTACTACTTGCAGTAGCTTCTCCCTATTGTCCCAGGAACTACAGAGCAGGCAGAATTACATAGTTAGTCTTTATCTGGGCATTGCATGCCTTTAATACCAATATTAGCAGCAGAAGTGGAAAAGATGCTAAGACTTAGCTTTACTATCACGTACAAACATGCAGTATCTGAAAAGTATTCTGATACCACAATATCTGAAAATCTCAGAGGGATTTCTGAGTTTCTGCACTGATAATGCCTTGCACACTATGAGTGGGAAAACTGAGGTGTTTAACGTCCACAACAGACAGGAAATCCAACCACTGAGCTTCCACTCCTTCATTATTACTACCACTATTTTTATGTACTTACCCATTCAGTAAGCTATTCTCTTACCAGGTTTATACTGATTTAACCATACTGTCCTCAGCTGAGATACTGACCTATACTAGCATAAKAGAAGAATTAGAGCTAATAAATATCTACATGAGGAGAATAAAGACCAATTAGTGTTTGCACTGAAGCTGCTTGCACTAAATTTAATTCTTTGCTCAGTAAAACTAGACAGTAGGAAAACCTAGGATTTTGTCTTTCTCTTCCTGTTTACTTTAAGGATATATGATTTTTTCAATCAGTGCTATTTGTTAAAGCTGTCATTAAATGTAAATGGATTATATCTAATTCTCCCCGATAACATATGCAGCTCAAGAGTCCTTCCCAATCCAGAAAGCATCCTTCCAGAATCTACAGATTTCTGCACAGCAAGGGGTTGTCAACGATTCCTAAGCATTTATACATATCATCTCACATCACAGACTTAGCTATTACAAAGAGACACTGGTATGTACTTTCCACACACRGGTCATAGGCCACTGTTATTGACATATGCCTTTAATCCTTTGGACACTTCAAAAGATGAAGATTAGCAGAAATCCTCAGAACTCACACCCAGGAGATAGCTATTTGTCAAAAAAGTTGATATTATTGATGCTTGTGAAAGAAGAAGTGTGTAATTTATCTAATAAAAGTCAGGTCTTGTTTGCCTAGACTCCAGAGTTTTGACAGTTCCCTTGCTGAATTATTTGAGGTTGAGTTTCAAATAATAAATACAAATGTTTAATCCGCTATGCGTCATCTTAGGAGCAACTGATATTAATAGATGGATTTTCTTTCTTAGTTTTCTCCGGAGTTTTCCTTCTAAAAGTCTGTGTTTCCTTCTGAATTCATTATAAATAACATAATTATATGTCTTTTCCTTCCTTGATTGAGAGCATTTCTTACGGATGATGATTTACCGATTGGAAATTACAAATAAACACGAATAGATATAATTATTATACTGTAGAATTTAAAGTCCAGAAATACAGTTTAGCTGAACCGTCCATAAATTATAAATAGGCAGGTCACACTCTTTCCTCTAATTTTCATATGTGACACTAGATACAAATTCTGTATGTCCTCAAACTGAATTAGAAGGTTTCCTAAGGAATGTGGAATGGATTTAAGTTGAGATGAGCACAAATAGAAATTAAATGCAACTAGAAAGAAACTACACAAGACAATAGACTTTTATGAGGGATCTTTCAGGCAATTCCAATGTTTCAGTAAGACATATTGTGCTCCAGCTGAGGTTTAACCGAGGTACAGAGTCTGACCAAAGCCCATAAAATCTACTGAAAAGCTTCCCATTAATTTTGATTAGACTTTGGCCCAAGTTTACAAACAGGATGCATTAACAACTCCTTCATTCATCTAATCTCATTTTCTGAAAGCGGAAAGGTAATACAATGTTTGTAAGTTTAAACAGTTTGTATGAAGCTAACAACGTTTTTATAGCATCATTCATTATCATAAAATTTATTTATGAAAATATGTAGTTCTGTGTCCTTGTGTGTGGTTCCCTACAGCTTATAAAGAAGAACCAGGAATAACTTTTAATCTATCATATGTAAATGACATAGTATTTGTTTCTGCTCTTATGGAACCACCAGAATGCATGGTTTCTCCTTTAGAAAGGCATTAAATGTAAAATCTCAAATATTCTTTTGATGATAGTATTATTAATTAATTAATGAAATAAACACAGTGCACATCAGGCACTGTTTTAAAGCCCGTTATACAAAGTATGGCCTGAAGCCCAGTGAAATCAATCTAAAAATGCAATGACTTCAGTACAGCCCTGTGTGTACACATTTACGAAAGATGACTATTCAACAAC
Organism: Rhea americana; assembly: GCF_003343005.1. Taxonomy (NCBI): domain Eukaryota; kingdom Metazoa; phylum Chordata; class Aves; order Rheiformes; family Rheidae; genus Rhea; species Rhea americana. Next base: position 5,901,273 of record NW_028186150.1, read on the forward strand.
TGGTTCTAACTATTTAAACCAGGCTCATTCACTCTTTTAAAATGAGGGCCAGAGCATCCATTAATGGAGTTAGGAGAAGAGGAAAGAGGGCCAGGGAATATTAAAGATCAAAGAACTGCAATTAGGCATGTTAATAAGGAATAGTCTCATAAGATTTCCACTTCTGTAAAAAGCTTTTGGTTTATTTTACAGACAGAACCTTACATAATGCAGAGCCCTCTAATCATTAATCTAAATTATTTTCATACTTATTATATTTCATATGTATTAGCCAGAGAATGTTGGCTGCTAACATGTTAAGCATACTTTGAGTGAAATCAGAATCAAAACTCACATTGACTTTAGACAGGGCTAGGATAATGCTTAAGACATCTTAATATACTATTCACAATGTTGAATACCAAGACCTATTTATTTCATCTGATATTTGCAGCTATGAATTCTTAGGAGGATCTGCTTCTACAATTCATCTACTAATTGGACACRGTGTGCTCAGTATTTACACAGAAGAACTCCAGAGCTGAGCTGGCAAAAGAGGAATTGGAGGGTTTCTTTTCTTTCACTGTCTTCAGCCTTCAAATGAAAAACTCAGCTGCCTCTGATCTAAAAATTTGCCACATCAGGATTTAATCCTGGAAGTCACGCACATGAACAAAGTTTATTCACATAGACTGCTTTGCAGTTTATCTAAAAAGGTGTTGCCAAAGTCCCAATCACTTCTAACTCATCCATTCCTTTGATCATACATTGCCATTCCTTTGCTTTTTCCAGCACTGGCATTTATCCGATCACGCAGTTCAATCAACAGAAAACAAACCCTCAAAAGGCAACAACTATCTTTCAATGTGATACAAATTTCAAAGTTTTATCAAGTGCTAGATGAGTCAGAGGCACTCACTGTGCAAAAACAGTGCCCCATAAAAGCAAATAAATAAATGGAGAACAAAGGTCTGCTAATAAGAATGCAAAAGCAAAAAGTAAGCTCTTATAGCTTATCATCAAACCTATTCCAAATTGCCCTAAAGAATTTGAGGCAACACTTTCACATTCAGCTGAACTGATGTCTGCTGCTTCCAAGAAGCAGTCTTCTCTCCTGCCTGACAGTACTCCTCCTCACTCTGTCACTCATCTGACTTTTCTGTGAGCCAGTTCCACTCATAAGGTGCCAGGAAATTATCAACCTCCTTTGGGTAGGGAGTTGCTTTTTTGCCAGGTATCTCAAATAAGCAGCAGGAACATGTGGTAGGAGTACAGGCAAAGGGATAGAGCAGGACTGTGTTTCTTCTAGACTGCTGAATTTGTATACCTGCTAATCTGGCCTAGTGTAACTAYGGAATCCTAGAGAATTCCTGGGAAGAGAAAAATTTCTGTACACCAAGCAACTATAAAATAAGTCCAATGTAGCTCCATAACCAAACAGTTAAGTTATCAGTACCACTGTTCAGGAGGCCTAACCAACTGAGTCACTATGATAGAGCAAAGGATTTCCAAACAAAAGCAAGAATGATGCTGTGTCCGCATTTCTGATGGCAACTAAAACATTGTTTCCTGACAGAAGTAACAGACTCCTAGCAAACAAAATGTAACAAGAGGTATAAGTGTGGCTCCAAATGGAAGAATCACATCAACATCTGAACAGGCCAGAGGCAACAATGACCTGAGGATGGAGTACAACGACAGAGCCATAGMACTTATCGCTAGAGAGAGTGAAAAATCAGAAAAATTGTTCTCGGGGGCATTTGGGAAACAGTGTCTATTCTAAACAGGAAATCTCTAACTTTCACATATTTATTGTCTGTGCTTAATATGCTATTACTCACATTATAATTGGAAAATAAAAGTATGCTTTCTACAGGAGTAAAAAATGTAATGATCTCTGCATTTGAGAAAAAGAACCAATTTTTGTTCTTGCTGACCAATATTATCACATTATTTTCTTATATTCTTTTACAAGTCTTCATTATGAGTCATATATCCAGACTAGAAACTCTTTGGAATCTTTCTGTATTTAAACAGCACACACATCAAGAGTCTGCTGATGCCTTTGACTTCTACGTATCATAGCAATACTAATAGCCATTTGGTCTGGAGATAAGAAATTCCTAACGACTCCTGAAGATCATATAAAATTCAATCTATATTTTTATCTGATGTTTTGGCCAAGTTACTTTATTTTTTAAAAATTTATTTTTTCCTGAAATATAGAAGTATATACTAGCAACATTTTACTTTAATAAAAAATATCCTGAAAAGTTTAATTTAAAAGTCACTTAAATCATAATCATTTTACTTTACTGTAACGTGGTTTTTGAAAACCTTTTTGAAAAACTATTTTAAAATTCAAAGTAATTTAAAATAATAAGAAAAATAGTCTATAAGGTCTGGATAGTCTATTTTGAATCTGCAAAATTGAAACTTCGAAAATTCAACATGTTTAACAAAATCATTTTCACGTTTTTCAGCCAGCTCTAGTTACACACTTATTACAGTAGTGCAGCTTTTATAAAGCAGCTGTGTTTTCAGCCAAGGGGTGACAGCATTTCTTTGGGGAGATAATGTGTGTAAATGATCCCTTCATTATATAGGGTTTGATCGTGTATTCTTCGTGCATCCCAAGTTCACACTGTAACTATGTGTTAACAATAGTATTCCAGCCAAATTCTAATTGGGTAATTGTGTCATTATGCCTACCTAAATTTCTCCTGTTTTATTTGAACATAATGTTTTACCCTCTGCTACTGAGCCAAAGTCTTCAGTGGGAGTTTTGCCACAGACTTTTGCACTTTTCTGGGGGATCTGCTAAGATCTTAAGCGCCTTGGTGCATTTCCCTGCTGAGGCAAGTACACTTCAGCAGCAGAGAAACTTTCTCTTTTACATGTTGCAGTGTCTGGCAACTGTTCAAAAGCAAACTACCATTATCCAAGACATGATAGGAAATAAAGAATCACATTTACTCAAAAGGAAATGCAAGGAGCCATTTGGGTGGTGGACTAATATTACTCAAACTGGAATTTAAGGGAGATACTTGATCAACCTAATTACTCTTATAGAGATTATCAAAGGTTCTCTACTACCACAAACTGGTCAATGGACATTTAGTATAAACAAGCAGAGAAGCATGAACTTCAGTGTACAGTTTTATAAGAGGTAAAGATATTACTGCAAACATATCAAAGTTCCAAAAATATGATTTTCTTAACTTCGAGTGCAACCTTACAACCTGCAAGTCAAAGATAAAAAATTTAGATACCACAGGAGCTTGCATACTCTCCTTTGATTTTGAAGATATTTTGCAATTAAAACATAAAATTATTTCAAATTAATAACCAGGAAAGTGAAGATCTTGTGAAGTAAGAGAGATACAAATCCAAACTTTAAAGACTAGAAATTCCAAAGTTATTAGTGAAGAATAAGTCAAACATGTGGCAAAAAAAAGAAAATGATTAAATTATTGCTTGTAGAATCAATAATACAAAACATATCTCCATTATGCTCTGATTTAATTGAAACTACATTTCTTTAATCTCTGCCAGGAAAAAAGAAAAAGTATGGCTTCAGAATTCACGTGCCTACTTTTTATCTGAATGACCTGCTTAAAGAGCTAAGCCAAGTTTCATTAAAAATTATTGGTCTCATAACTTTTTTTTTTTTTTTTTTTTTTTTTGCCTTAAAGAATCCCATATGGCACCAATATCAAGACAAAATTGTGGCAGCCCAAAGCTTTTCCCCCTCTGCTGCACAAATAATACTTAATTAAAAAAAAAATGTAAAGTGACATTATGACAAAGTCAAAACCAGTAAGCAATAACAAGAAGATCTCACTTGAACAAAATATTACCAGCAGCTGCATAAGTTTTGAAACAGACATGTATTTTTCTGAAAGACGACACACAACAAGATGCTCTCACATCTTATGTGCTGTTTTAAACTATACCAGTTCAGTGGAATACTATCCGTTTCTTGCTGGGTGCTTTGCTAACACACATTGTGGTATTAAGGAATTCTTTTGTATTACTGTGGCATCTGCTAAAAATGTCAGATGTGATCACAGCCCTTGCAAAACAAGTATTTTAACAACCAAAACCTTATGATAGGTTATATTTCAGTGACTTGGAAACAACACTGCATTATCTGAGAAAACAGCACAGATGTTGCTTAATAAACTGTTCAGTTTATGCATTGTATTAACCTCATGAAACATTTATGCAAATCTTGCATTAACAAAAGGTAAAAGAATCATTATGGGTTATGAAGAAAACAATGGGACAACCTTTGTTTTTACCTCCGTATTTTATGGGGGCATTTTAACTCTTTGGGATTTCTGTTTAGGAGGAGACAGGGGCATTACAGATTTTCATCTATTTTGTTTTCAGTTCTGCTATCGTTCCTTCCAGCTGATTTCACATTTTATAATGCTAATAGTGGGTGTATGGTTTTGAGTTTCTCTACTGTCAGCTGGTCAGTAGGTCTGGGGGATATATTTAATGGAATCTGACAGCTGATGGAACTGATCTCATTGAAAGGGGATTTGATATGTGGGATGAATGTGGTGACCCTCAATTCGCCATATTAATGACCATTATTATTCAAACTCTTGCAACCAATATAACTCTTTTTCTTGGACACACCAGTACATGTGTATAAAAGAAATGACTTATGGATGAGTTAGTCTGTATACTGGTTTGAGTGCCATTTAGATAGCATGTCAAAAGAGATTAGCTGTCTTACCCCAAGATAAAATTAAAGGAAAAGCCTTTGTACTCTGTATACTTGTAAACAAAGAAATCATAAGAATGAATAGTTTCAACGGACTGAGTCTGAAATTCAGACTCAGTCTGTGTTCAGCAAACACATACACCTTCAACTGTGAAAAAAAAAGTACCTTGCTCTAAGCAATATAAAATAGAACACATCAGTCAAATACTATTCTTCACTAAGTAAGCTGCAGCCAACAGGTCGTCTTCTGCAAGAAGCAAAGAAAAAAATTGTGGGCAGTCTCTGTCTGCAAATAATGTTTTGAAACGCAGAAATACATTAGCTTTGCTTTACTTAAACCAGAATTTAGGAGACTACACCAAAAGCATAGCAGAACATAGCATCCTCCATTGATTTGTGCCAAAATCTTCACTGAGTTTCATTTACTCTGTTAGTAGAAGAGAAAGAATAAGTTGGTCCAACAAAATCTATGCACAGTGAGACAAATGAAGCTATATTCCAAAAAAAAAAATCTGAAATTTCTGTCATCTTCTGAAGAAGGAAAACAGGTCACATATGATTTAACAGATGCATAAAAGATACAAAAGGAAATCTTAGTATGTGAGCAAGAATCACAAGGAACTATTTGCTTTTAAATTACATGGTACTGCTAATTTTTAAGGTGAGAAATGTAAAATCTATTATTGATTCTGAGCACTGTCTTCTATTTTGAATGTCTTTTAAAGCCAAGGGCATGCTAATACTATTGAATCAATAACTGCTTTCACATTTTTGAAGCAAATATGCAATTTGTTTACACATCTTAAAGGCTACTAATGTACACTGCCTTTTATTTTCTATCATGTCTGAGAGGAAGTGATGTTCTATACTATTCAGCCAGGGTGCCTGCTGTGTTGGGCAGGACATAGAAAACCTTTGCAGCATGGCCCCTGTGATGCATGAATAATGTAAGCATGCTCCATTTCTCTTCTTCCCTGCTTTAACAAATTCTCCAGAGAGAGAGAGGACTTTGAAAGGAATCAGATAAAGTGAAGCCACCACCAAAATAATGCACCAAGACACTTGACCTACATACTTAAGCATTGCAGCATATGAAGAATGCATCAAAAACTTTTAATTTATTAAGGAAACCATCTGAGAAAGAAGATGTAATTAGATCATAGCAGTAAGGTTCACATTTGGTTTCCATATTTTTGAGAATTCAGTCAACATTATAATATCTCAGTTACTGTATGGTTTGAAAGGCTTAACCATATGACAACACTCAATTACTCATTCATGTAGCCAAAAGTTTTAAAAGATCTTGAAAAAGCAGTCCTTTAATCTTTTATTAATTGTCTTTATTTAAAATTTGTCACCACATGAACAAGGGCACTGAATTTCATGATCAGTTTATGTTCACTTTCTTATTCATCCTGTACTTACAGAAATTCTAGATAGTTTCTCAAATTTAATATCTGCACTTTCAAAACACAAAATAGAAAATGGAATAAAGGTAGACTTAGAATGCACAGGGACATGGTAAAGTTAAAAGTTAATGAAAGAAAGAGCTTCTTGTGCATGCTAATTTTATTTGCACATTTTGGCCCTGAGGAGACTAACTCATGTTCAGTTTTCATATACCTTACGCAAGAAGTCATCTCACCTTTCCTGAGCTAAGCTAACATTGAAGTTCCTCTGCTCTTTATCATTTTGTATTGCTTTTGCTGAAAATAAAATTGTCATGAAAATAAAATCAGCMTCTAATATTTTGGAAATAATAAATCATGTCAAGATTCCATATGCACCTGCAACAGATTCTCAGCAGAAAAGAATGATGAAACCATATCTCTGAATCCTCAAACTTGTGCATTAGCCCTCACCATCCTAAATTCTGATTAATAGTTCTAGCTAGTAATAATCAGTGTCCTAGAGTCAATATATTATTTGTGATCTTTCCATTGTTCCTATGCAAGAACTATTGCTTCCAATCTTCAGTAACATCTAGCTTTCATAACTTTCTATTTATAATTTTATATCTTTAAATCATCTATATCTGTGTATGCTTACATAAGCACATCTCTTCTACATGCACAAAAAAAAGAAAAGAATGTGTAAAGCACAAAATTATAGAAAAAAATCAATTAGGGCAGTCTGAGGCACTCCTAAATGCTTCAGCTTTCTAAGTTCTTTTTGCATATCTAGTATTGCACAGAAAAATTTGGATCAGAAATCAGCGATTTCAGCTTATTTCAAGATGAATGAACATAAAATAAAATAGAGGAAATTGGAAGAACCACTTTTTAAAGCTGTTTTTGTTCTATTTCATGTAAAATGAATATAAAACTCTACAGACTTTAGGACCCTGAATGCTACATAATCCCACATATTGGCTTGCTGAACCTGAGCCACAGCTGTTCTGATAACAGACCCTTTGAAACTGATGCAACTTTGACTAAAGGCAATATTTGCAGTAATGATGTTACATGAGTGGTAGATTAATCATTGCTACAGACATTTCTCAAGTTTTTTTTTTTTTTTTTTTTTTCGAGTTGCTTTTAAATAAGCATATGTAGTACTCTGAACTCTGAAACTCCAGTTTCTCTTTTGCTCATGTTGTCAGAATGATCAGACTTTAATTAAATAAGGAGGGTGAATCTCATTAACTGTTAGAAAAGGTAGGTTTTACTGTTTACTATGTTGCTTAAATGTAGTAATACTTATCATCAAATCACGTGAGCAAAGCTGGTTCCAACTTTTTAGTTCCATTGTTATACATTAGTAGAAACACTCTACAGGACTACATATACTCGAGAGGGATCTCACTGACAGAACAGGGCTCACAGAATACAGATTATTAATTTGGATTTGAATATAATCCTTTAAGAAATTGCTAAGTATACGTAAATTTACCAACTATGTGGCTTGCATTAGCTATTCAAATTGAGGTATTCTGAAAAAGAAAAATTTGGCTAGGTGAAAAAATATGTTTTTTTAATCCAAACCACATTTTTGTAATCCAAAATTGTATACATTGCAATTTATGTGTAGCTTCAGATCAGCCTGTATTACAGATGAAATTTTCCCATTTCTGTACTTACTAATCTCAATATGAACTTTATAGCGAACTACCAAACCATTCCATCTCTCAGTTAAGTCTGTAGGTCTTCTCTAGCCTAAAATTAATGCTACTTTATCGAAATGAAGGAAGGCCATTGCCCCTGCCTCTTTTTCAAGCTAGTTAAACATGCTTGCTCAATACCTGGCTGGGAATTGATTGCACTTTTCCTGTGAGAAGATGACAAGCAGATGGATTTTCTCTGCATTTCTTGAAGCTGGGCTAAATGAGCACAGCAATGCTGCTGGACTAACTCCCCTCCATATCATTTCTAAAGCAGTTCCTTTTTCAGTGTTCAGACTGTAACACTTGCAGAGAACTTTTCATAGAAGTCTTGAAGTTCAAATACATTCACWGAAACTTGGAAGCTTAGGTGAAAAGAGAAAAACTAAATTCCACCTGCTCACATCAAGTGCTTCCTAGTGTTTGACTATAGTCCTTCAAAGGCACCAAGCCATTAAAAACATTAGATTCACTATAGCCTAGATTTAGGCCATCTGAATATTATATAAATATTATGTTTTGAGATATATTATATTAATATTATATTTTATATTTTTTACTTTCTTAGTTAATTTTTGTCCCCTGAGGTGACATCAAAATATACAAAAATTAAGACAGCAATAGTCAGTTCTGCCTGTTACAGAATCATGGAGGCAAGCCTAGCCAGGACTGAAGCCATTTATTCATGTGCTTGTTGGGTTTTTGATGCATCCAGGAAGACATACAGTGATCAAATCCTAAAATATGAAGAAAGTGCTATTTTTATTTAAATCAAAGCTGCAGGGTTGTATTCAGACTAACTAGAACGTCGCTGAGACTGACAGGTTAACTCAAGGTTTTCATTATGTGACAATATTGACTGAAAAAAACAGCAGACCAGCTCTAGTATAAATCAATGAGCATTTGCTAGGCTTTCACAAAATAAAAGACCTGCTGGATTCAGAAGTAAAATAATCAATGGTGTTACACTGAACAGGTTGCAGATTGCAAGGAACACAATTCAAGTGTCATTCATAGTAATAATAAATTAGAAGTTCTGAAAAAGAAACAGGTTTTATCATTAGATCTGAAATACTTAATTTTTGAGGACATCCAAGATGCAAACACAGACAGGATGCAACAAGTATAAGGTCCAGATCTAGCTCAGATCTAGTTCATTATCAAAGTTATTTAAAAGGAAAATTACAAGAAAAACTGTTATGTGAACAGCCCAAAAGGTATCCAGAAGTAAATGAGTAAAATGGAATAATTTGTTATATAAACACACATATACAATGATGTATTTTATATAGTGCTCATTATATTAGATACAAAAATATTAAATTTCAATCATTTGTGGGTATATTTTTCAGCTGATATGTTTTGTTTACAGAAAGGAAAAAATAATCAAAGTAGTAAGAACCAGTAGATATTGGAATGAATGGATATAGATTCCAGTCCCATGATAAAGACAGCTCCTATCTTTTAAGTTTTGTTTTGGGGATTCTACAGGAAACTCTTTCTTTCTTTTTCTTTGAATTGTGTAAACAGTTGAAAATTTTGAGAACTCTTGGCAAAACGTTATTGTGGTGCTCTCATAAATGCCAGCTACACAGAACTCAAAATCTGATTGACCTTTCCTGGTGTTAAAACATTAGGAATTATCTATCTGGCCTTGGCAAGATTGCACATGTGGCATGCTGGAAACTTAGATTAATGGATCCTCAGTTCAGTAGTCATTTATATATGCTAAGGAAAAACAGGACAGCTCAAATTAATACTTAGAAAAGAATTTCACTACTTTTACTAAACTTTACCTTGAGCTGAAGCTAAATTGAGGTTTATTTTAGTCAAAAGAAAGTTAATATGCCTGTAAAATGCATTTACCCTATCAAAAATAACTGGCATTATATAACCATAACCTCTTCCTTTGACAAACATGCTTCTGAAAGGCACTGAGACATGTATTATTATTGGCTAAAAAAAAATGCTAGAAATATATTATGTACCACACACATGCAGCATAACAGCTTGATTTCATCATAACACTTAAATGCAATATTTTTCTGCCTACTATTATATTAATATGATAAAGAGCAGCCAGCCAAAAAATAGCTGAAGAGCTGCAAAGTGATTTCAGAAATTGAAAAGCAATTTCAAATGTTTGGTAAGCATTAACTTGCTCACTGCACCCTATCAAAACCAGCTGCTAGCCCATAATTCTAACCTTTTTCCTTTCAAAAAATACAAGGTCTTGAAATCCTATATTAATGAGAAATGAATATAGTAATTGAAAGAGTAAATGTAATTATGAGAGAAACCTTCCACCACCAAATTCCTTCTCTTATTACATCAGCCTGTTCTACTAAAAGGGCAATTTGAAAATGTGTTCCCTTCAGATACTCATATATTTGTGCTGATCAACAATATATGTTTAGAGAAATTGGAGAACATGTCTTTCTACCACTCAGTGACTGATCTCAGTGAACAATCACCTGCTACAGCTCTAATTAGCAGATGTAGGGACACAAAGAGATATAGGTTGAGAAAGTGCAATGCCCAAGAATGGGTCTTACAACAGCAAACCTACTGAACAGATAGACATCTAAACRAATTGATAAAAGATGTTAAAGATTGGGTTTGTCTCAGATCCCATGTCTCCCCCTAGATTAAGATGCCTCCCCATAGCTCTGAATCAGGCATCAGTGTGAACTTGAACATCATGAATATGAACATCATTCAAAAGCTCTTTCAGGTCTCAAGTAACTCCACTAGTTTCAGAAAGCTTGTTCAGAGCTGTCTTTTAGAGAACATCAGAGAGCAAGCAGTTGCTCATCATTTACACAAATAGCTGCCAACACTGCCAACAGTGCCAACTACACAATAGCTGCCAACAATGGTAGTGCAAAACATGGACTTCATGTCCTTCTGAACATAAGGCGTTTCAAAATTGTGGCTTCTGCTTCTCTAGAGAGTAATTTYACCACCAGCTGAGGCGCCTGCCAGAGTGGAGGTGATGCTCTACATATTTCCTGTTGAAGGTACATTACTACAAAGAAAAAATGCCAGATTGCTTGGAATATACATTAGCAGTATTTCACACACATAACAGTGTAAGCAAAACCCAGATTACACAGTTAGATGAAGAAACTTTCTTCACCAAAGAATAAAAGAGAAGGATGGCTAAAGTACAGAATACATTCTGGACTAGCCATCATACCACTGTCCCGGCTTTTGAAAATGCTTCTGGAAGTCTAACCAGCACCCAGGTTTATTAACAGTCTAACTCCCACTGGTTTTCCAAAAGAATTAGGACTCCCACATTGCTTAAATAATTTTGGAAAGCTCAGTCACCATGAAAAGAACACAGTAACTACTGTTTTAACAAAATTAGTGACATGAAATATTGTATACAAATAATACTGGTTCAGATTTTCCTTGGGTAAAAATCAAGCGTGCTGTCAAGATTAGTCTAAACCTAGAGAAATGTAGCCTTTTCAGAAAAAGTTGACTTTTTCAAGCTCCCTATATCTTGAAAGTRCCAATACTGTTTCCAGTCTTAATTCTGGAGTTCTTTTGACTATTTCACTTTGCTTTTCTAACAGAAATGGACAAAATACAGTCTGAATTTACAAAACATTTTTTCCAGTAGTAATTCAGTCTCAGTCTTTTGGCTAATGATGTCTCTCCTTCAGCTATCACGAAGATTAACTTTTGTTCTAAAGAGAAAAATCCAAGAGATCCTAAGTCACAAACGTCTTATGATAATACATCTTATTTTGCACTTTGAAAGTTCATGAATGCACCACTTCAGAGTTTTTAAGTTACCCAATGGGCTTCACTGTATAGCTTACATACAGACATTAAATAAACTTGGATGTCTAATTTAATGTCCCTTGATTCTGCCTTGAAGTGGAACAGAAAAATAACCCCAAACTACTCTTTGTACTTCATCCTGAAACATGTCTGGACAAAGAATTCTTAGTGTGCAATGGGAACGTTGTCCCAAGGTAAGCCTACACCGCAGAGTTTTACCAGTGCAGCAAAGTCACCTCAGGTGTGAAAAAGTCATACCTCCTTGCTGATGTTCCTATGCCCACATAATCCCTCTTGTGGATGTAGATATTCTGATAGAAGACAGCTTTTATTGGCTTCTTATTTCTTATTTATCTTCCATTTTCTTTGGGTATAGTATAATGACACTGGTGGGAAAACGCGCTCCATTAGTGTAAACCACCCTACACTAAGGGGCTCTTCCAGCATAGTAGCAGAGGATTGTGGTACAACTAGAGTCAAGAGTAAGGAGGAGTAATTTACTTTCTAAGTAAGGCCTTATACGTTTGCACAAGAATCTTTTTGGTTCCTGTAGTCATTGTTAAGCACTTCAAGTTGTTTATTTGTGTTGCAAGGAGAGTCAAATATCCAGCAGGCAGTAAGTGTACCTAACTATTTACATGCAGAAATCTGGAAGAAACAGTCTCGGAGAGTTGTGAAATCTAGCCTCCAAGTTGCAAACTTTCAGATAAATATATCATTTTGTTTACAATTCAGAAATCAAAAGCTTTGCTCTACACTCAAGTACAATTTATTGTGTAGCTCTTTTACTCAAGAAAAACCCTTAATCATTTGTCTCTTTGCACTTCCAGATCTCTAACTAGCATTCCTTGCAGTATGTGGCATATCGCTAAAAGCAGTGGCCGCCAGTTAGTCTACATAAACTCACTCTAGAGCTAGCACATAATTACACGGTCTGTAAAGCACTTCAAGATGTCTGACTACTAGAAAAGTAGCGTAAAATCTTGAAATTGCCATTGTTTGTGAATTTGCAAACTKCACTACCAAAGATCTCAGCAACTAACATCCGTGTGCACTGCAATCTTACAGAATAACTGACTGCATAGAGAAACGAGAAAACTTTAAAGTGATGAAGTTGCAAGTTAAAAATGAAAAATTCCATGTTATGAAAAATTAGCATTGTGTTATAAACAACAACTACTACCTTTTCCTTATCCAGATGGGGTTTCCCCTCACTGTCACCATCAGAAAATTCTTTCTCTACTTCCACCTCCTCATCCCCTAATTCAAGAGGGCAGGCCAGCATTCATAGCACTAGAGATATTTACCCAGAAGCTCCATATGACCAGTATGAGTCAACAGTTTTGCTGATAGAACAATTTACACTAAAGACTCTGTCACTGGAAGCAGCGACGTTGCAAAGAACTAGAAGCATTTGAAAAAAATACACCAGAATAAGAACAACAAACAAAAAGTTGCTCTGCATTTTGATACTACCTTTGTTACAGAATTTATAATAGGCTTACGTTCCAAAGAATAAGCATTGAATAATCAGCTTCTTATTACTGTATAACAACAAAATGATGTCCAAATACATTAAAAAGGAATAAGCTGGTAGATGGCATGGCAGACAATGGCATACCTTACTATAATCCTTGATGGTAAAAAGGACAAATAAATCACATACTTTGAAGAAGATTTAAAGTGTTTCTAATRGTGAAATAGTAGTTTCTTACAATGAAATGAAGGGATGTTTATCCCTTTTAAGTTGCACATAAAAATAATTTTTGCCTCTGTACTACCAAAACTCACTTAGTGTGAGTTATTACAGCACTTCCATTTTCCCCCAAACATAAGTAGCCTCTCTCCTTCAGAAGCTGTAAGAGCCCAACTCTCAAAAGGGCCAAGTTGCATCCTAGTTTTGTTTAAATAACCAGCCTAGTACATGAGAGCATGATCAGAGGCAAATATTCCAACTTCTGCACTTCACTCCTCTGTCCCTTCCTTCCTGATCCTTCCAACAAGCATTCTAGGAGTTTGGTGCAAGATGCTTTCTATGGAGTTCTGATAAAATTAGTAGGGATTTGGTACAACAGACTTCCATAGCTCAGAATCAAACAGAAAAAAAAGTCCTACTCTAGAGAGAATAAGGCACTGTCCTGAGAGGTGCAAARTATTTGAGATCATAGAAGAGTTGGTGGAAATTGTAGATGCTAGAGCTATTAGGTAAAAATATTAGTTTGCCAAAGTCAATGGCAAAATTCCCACGGGTTTATATGGAACCTAGATTTTATTCACAGATCTGAGCGTCAAATCTTAAAAAACAACAAACCCAAAAAAGTTAAAAACATGTATGTCTGTGTACATATTTAGGCTCTGAAATAAGTTTTACTTAGATTTTTCATTTGGAAAAAGAAATTAAATAACATTTAAGAATGCTGGCTAGGATTTCMAAGAATTTGAACAGTTAACTAAGCAAATCCTATTGAAATTAAGTGGAATTTTATCTTCAAGGCTACTTGAAAGTCCCATCTAGAAATAGAGACCTAGGAGCCAAACTTCAAGATACTATTATTATACTTTTTAATCTTGGTCTATCTTGTTTTAATCATTTATCTATCATATCATTATTTCTGAAACCACTGAATTGCACCTAGCACAATGGACTCCCACYGGTGTTTTGTGGAACAGAACAGATGGTAYTGAGGACGCTATGTATGTCTCAAGGCTTAATTTCAGCCTATCTCTGATTCCTTGGACTGGATGCCTATTGCCATTATTGCATTTCATTTATCAAACATTTAATAAGAACGTCATTCCTTAATCCTCCCTTATAAGTATAAACAATAGGTTACTTCCTTCACTTTGTCCATGAAGTTACATGGTTTTTGGTCTTATGGCAAAAATCACTCCTTTTCCATAATTGCCTAATGCAGTCTAAAAAAACTCTTGGGAGTCCACAAAGGCTAAAAACATGAGGAATAGCTAGAAGAACAGGAAATTTTCAGCAAGAATGCATAAAATGCTTCCATTTTTGTTCCTGGGACACATTCAAATATTTACTTAAATCCACACAATTTTCCAAAAATAGTATCTCCAAGCAGCATGCCCTCAAAATCTAAGAATAAGGTCAGTAAGCAAAAAATCACTTCTCTGATGCATTAACTGCTTCTGAGGTGAAATGCAATATTTAGAAGGGAGAAAAAGGAATGGAGAAGGTATTTTAAGTTGCGATGTCATTCTTCCAAAATGTTTGGGTTTTTTCCCACTAACCATTCTTTAACAGTAATTTTGAGATAGGGAATCATGAAAGTTTTAAATAAATCTGCAATTGGATCTTTTTTTTTTTTTTTTTTTTATCCCTATTTTACCACTCTGTGTTGACTAAAACAATATGTCATTTTGGGGAATTTAGGGGCTTTTTTTTTTTTTTTTTTTTTTTTTTAACAGAAATGTATATACTTCTGAAAAATCTTGCTAGACATTTCTAAAGGTAGCTAGTTGAGATAAACCTTAAAACTACCTGTAAGGTTTATTTATCATCTTATAATAGTCTGAACAACCTTTTAGCAACAGTAGAATTTTGCACCATTTTGAGTTACCAATCCTGATAAAAACCTTGCCTACAGCAGAGATCAAAGTTTTCCTGTTTCTACCATTCTTTTCATTCATGTAAGCATCTTCACTGTATCTATTTCTTTATTAACCTGCTCTCCCACCCCACACTCACACTCTCAGTGTCTGTCTTTGCTTTTGAAGATGTTTACTTTTGCATTACCATTCACTGTCAAATTATTTTGATTTCATACGAATTTAAACAGAATGTGTCCATCCTAATAAGCCTCAGAGCTCATTAGGTTCAAGTGTGAAAAAAACAGGATTACCAGACAATTTCTATAACACTGTGTAGCAAGTGTWACATAAACTGCTTCTCAGATAATCAGAATCACAGATTCTTTACTTGAGTCTAGTCCAGTTGAGAGAAACTGCACTCACATGCTCACGCACAAACAAAACATTCACATAGTTTTCATGGTTYCTTCTGAGGACTGGAATCTCCAGGTTGCAACACAAACAAAACAAACAAAACAAAAATATCATTAGACCATATGGACTTTTTTTTTTTAATTCAGGTGAGTGCCAGCACTTATCAATTTTAATGAATTATAAGTAATTAATAAGCATATAYGATGCAACTAACCTCTCCATCTTTCCAGTAACTGTTGGCCACTGTAGCCCTCCATCGCCCAGCTACATATCCTAGGAGACAGGCACAGYACTGCAGGCGAAAGAGCTCTGACCACTGAGCATTGGTCTTAACCTGCGACCTAAAAGTTGTAACTCTGCAAGTCCATAATAGTATGAAGCAACTATTACTGAATCTTAGATAAGAATACTCCACCTAAAGAAYGACACCCTGAAAGTCCCATACTGTCAACAAAACTGTTATCAACATGAGTACCATGTGCCTAGGAATAAAAATACCTTACCTTACCATGTTCCAAGTAATGCCTTTTAACTTGCTTACTACATAGGAGTACTCAGTGCCTCATATGAGCCCTCAAGTTGCTAAGAGGAATTYCTTGGACATGGAGATTAAATCCTTTCATCACAGGGACTGCTCATACATACACAGTCAAGCCAAAGCTAGAAATACTGTGCTAATGCCTGAAAGCGAGAACAGCCAGCACCTGGAAGGATTCACTTTGTATTGTACACATCTTAATTTTAACATGAAAATGCTTTTAGAAATTACCATGTCTTTTTCTTGAAAATTACTTTTTTTTTTTTTTAAATGTGATTAAATGCACATCTCCTCATTGAGATGTAAGATCCAAACTATATTGGGAGCAGAGGCCATTTGTTCCTCTGTGCTAAGCAAACATCAGGCACCTTAAGCTGCCATAAATAAAGAATAGTGGATATATTTTAAAATGTCCACAGTCGTTATCCTTCTGAAATTTCATTCCTTGATTTTGTTACAATGAAAGCAACTCTACTTTAGCGCGTGTACAGAGAAAACTTCTTTTCTTCAGAAAATAGCTGTACAAATAATAGGACAAAAGCRCCAACTTTAAATTCTCCCAAATTTGAAAACTGTTGTTTGATTTACATGCATCAATAATTCATATATCATTTTTTCCAGGAAACTGTAGAAGAGTTACTTTCTTAAATTAACAATTTATCCTCACCTTCTTTACGGCTTTCACAATGACATTTGCTTGAAAATGGTTTGCACTTACTATTATCACAAGTCTATGTTTTCAAATATACTGCAGCATCATTCTGAAATAACTCAGTTTTACTTTACAAAAAAAGCACACATGCAGCAGTCAGACTAGTACAGGTAAAGAAGTGTAAAAGCAAAACAAAAAAAAATCTATTTGTATAAATATATAAACTATGTTGATACTAAAGCTTTGGGCTCTCTAATTAGATAATTTTATTCTGCAACAGAACAGTCAAAGTTTAGATGAATTCCATTTCTCTTGAGCATTGTGTGTAAATCCCTGTAATATTCACTGAAATTAAAGACATGTACAAATACAAAGCAAAGCTTTACATGATATTAAAAAGCAGACACGGATAAGACTAGTGTACAGAAAAAAATAAAAAGATACATATTTTGGCTCCATTTTGTGAGAGGAAGTTATAAAAACTAAGCACTTGGCAAAGAATCACTTTTGCTCCAGTTCTTAGCTCTGTTCCCATGGGTCCCAGCGGAGTGCTTACTACAGAATCCAGAGAAAGCAGTTTTCTGTGTCTAAATCAACTTCTCCAGCTTCTACCATAGGGATTCCTTTTCCAAAACTCAGACTGAGGGCTGATCTACACCTAGACATGTGTTAAATATCATTTCAGTTATCAAGAGCTGTCAGTTCAACAGTGTATATATATATGTACTATATATGTATATACATATACGTGCATATACATATATATATATATATAAAAATGGAAACCAGTTTCTAAGCTTGAGAAGAAATATAATGCCTACTACTGTTATTTTTCCCTATAGCACCAAAGAAGATCTCGTGTTGTAACTCCCTCTGAAGAATAACAGAAAACAACTGTAGAGATTTGTGATGTTCCTGCTGATAGTCACAAATAACATAGCAATAATCTATTGCTGTATCCTCCTCACATCTTAACCTCAGTACCAAAGTATTAATTGATAATTTAAAATACACTTCAGATCACCTTGAAATTTGTAAAAGTCAACATGCAGAGATAAAAAAAAAAAAGTCCTTTAAATGTTGGACCTGATGTTACATTTTTTACAAGTTTATAGATTTCACTTTTTAAAAGACAAAATGTGAATCAAACTGAAGTCATAGCCTTCTGAATGCATATGTTTTATAGAACCACACTTAAGCAAAGCCTACAAACAGATACAGGGTAGCAAATACCTGAACTTTAGCGACAGAATTAACATTGACACAAAGTGGAGTTGATTCAGAGAGCCCCATACTGTTCTTTCTCATGGAGGAAAAGCTTTTATTTTCTCTTTTTTATTTTCATGTTGATAGTTAAATCACTTTGATTTTTCTGTGCTTAAGTCTCAGGCTTTTTATCTAGTTAAGTTCAAACTGAGTGGTATGCTACAAAAACTTTCTTTTGTGGTCAAGTGCAAACCACACTCTGTTATACTCATCTGCTCTCAGTAAGACTGGTGAGAAAGTAATGTTTCTTTCTTACAGATTCCTACCTTCAGCTCAGAGCTGGCACAAGGCATTGTCAAAAAGGAAAGAAGAAAGATGCACTCACTGAAATGTTAAAATCAGGAATGATAATGTTGGCCACTGCAGGTTGTTTCTTTATTCAAGAAGAAAGAAACTTATGTTCTCCAGATTTTAGTGGTGGAAAAAAAAAAGGGGGGGGAATTTAATAAAGATTCAGGATAAAGAACATGATGCCAAAAATTTAGTATGAAAAAATTGGTTTTGCATAAGATCTTTCTTGTCGGAAATGAAAACCTGTGAGATGCAATAGCTGATTATTAAAAAAAAAAAAAAAAAAAAAAGAAAAAAAAACCTCTCTCATCAGTTCTGTTTCCCAGATTATTATCTATGAAATTTAGTAGTTGAGTAACTAATGTTTTGAATCCTGAACAGTTCTTTGGCCCAAGAAATTTAAATAAGGGGAAAGAGGGGAATATCCATATTGCCAGAAGCAGCAGGAGGAAGCCATTACTGTTACTTATACAATCTACTCTCACTGAGAATGTTGCCCAATATAATTTACAAAATTTCAGTTGGAAATGCATTAGCAGCTGAACAGCAAGCAGCTTCTAAGAGAAAAAAAATAAAAACTTAGCTTCCAAGCTTCAAATGTTATTGAATATCAGCTGCAATCCCTGCAGTCAGCAGTCTATAACCTTTTAAAGTTCCAAGAACACTTTTTTAATGTGCAGATTTCATCTGATTTTGCTTTAAAAACTTTTTATGGATTTAGTTCAACTGAAGTGGGTGACAATTAGTTCAAATGCAAAAATATCCTTCCAAACTTAGAACAACAAGGCAAAGTACATTAAGGGCTAACACAAATATATTATGTCGCTATATATACGTGTGCGTATTCACACATATACACAGACACACACACACATATTAAGATCTCTCTCTCTCCACACACACACACATATATATGTATGTGTGTGTGTGTGTGTGTGTGTGTGTGTGTGTGGAGAGAAAGAGATCATATATATATGTATATATATATATATATGTAGAGAGAGAGAGAGAGAGAGAGCGCGCGCTAGCGAGCATAAAGTGCAATTTCCAGGCTGCATTTCATTTGGTAATGAAGCTGATTCCCTGCTAGTTGCACAGTACTCTCAAGTGCTTACTTAAACTTTTTCATTGTTTCAGAATGTTTAATAGCCATATTAAATTATTCTATTTCTGCATGAATGCATTTGTGTTCTTTGCAATCCAAAATTATAAAAAGGGTAGAATGCATTTTCTCAGTATAAACACAATGCCTCCCTGACTCTTTTGTAAGTGGATCTCTTTTTTTCTCCTTCCTATTTTAATTTTATTGAAAGTTCTTTTGGCACAAAAAGAACTTTATACTCTGAGAGAATAAAGGCCTTTCTCACAGAAAACCCTCAAGAGGGTACAAGAACCAAGAAACTCTTCAAGGTRGATCTTATGGGGTTTTCTACCAAGCTCCCCCTCCAGGGATAATGGACCCAGGAAGCAGTTAGAGACTGTTGCTTTCCAACTCCACCTCTCTGCAAGATTCGCAGGAGCTGGAAGTATTCTCAACCCCAACGTGATAATAAGATCCTTCTTTACCCTGAAAGATCTCAGCACACTGCAATCTGCTCCAATATGAAAAAATACTCTGTATCACACAAGATTAATATCCTTATTATCCTTTATCCTCACAGTCTCTGTGAGGTTGGATTCCCTTGGCATAACAGTGGAAAAGAGAGGTACTGTACTGTTTTAGAAACATCTTATTGCCTGGACATCCTTGTTTGCCACACCAGTATTCTGCTGGCTAATGAAATATTTTACTTTTCATTGCATTCTGTATGCAATTCTGTAAGTAACAGTAGAATTAAATATTCATTACATGTCCTAGTCTGATATCCTGAGAGATGTGACAATCAGAAAGATCATGGTTAAGAGTACAAATTACTATTACAGTGAGCAGTACAAGTTTCCCCACACCAGCTTGGCTGACTGTTGCTATCTCTACTCAGCTTGCCTTATTTGGTCAGTTCTTTGCCAGCTAACAAATATCTCACGTAGCTGTGGTTCACACTGAAGATTTCTATTCACATTTTCAGAAAGAGCAATTCTCTAAATGGAGAATAGTTAGTAGTATCCTAAATGGGCAGATCACTTGCCACTGACTTGGGTGTAGAGGCAACAGAGAATGTGAAGATCCTGCATTTTATCTGTAGACTGATGAGTYTGTTAGGCTAGCTTTATAGATTGTACAATAATACATCACTAAAATCAAAGTATCAACAAAACATACGCATAAAACACAAGACTGTTAATGAAATTGCTGTTTTAATAAAGGGATCAATGCTTTCTTTGAGATCATATCATTTTGTTCTTCCAGTGTTTTCATTTACRCTGCTCCAAAATTTGGCATATTTCTATTTTCTCTTTCAAAAGAATCTGTTCCTCATGCTTTACATATTTGCTCAACCTATGAGCTGGTAGCTTTGTATCATGTCTTAGTGTTGTGATTGCCTCCTCTTGGTGATACACACAAAAGTCTATTTCTTCTAATGACAGATTTAAGCAATAAGTGACCAGAATGCAACAAATTAATAGATTTGGAGATGAGGGAAGTTGTATTCCTAACATTGCCTAAAAGATCTTTTTTATATTAGTTGAGAAGCTTCTTTGGTTTTTACTAGTAAGAAACTGAATGCTGACTGCACCTTTTAGGTGTCCTGCTGTTTTTTTCCCCAGCGACGTTTTAGGTATCTACTTAGAATCTGTTTGGAGAAGTACTAACAGAAGAATGGCACAGGCTTCTGACTTTTTCCCCTTTCAGTTATTAGTTAGAATTAGTGATGTTTCTTGGTAATTTTTCATCCTATTTAAAACAGGATACTGTTAATGACAGCTGTATAGACAGCATGCGTAAGGTCAAATTCACCTCATCTGCTGAAAGCCAGACAGCTGACAGCAGTTGTGGGCTAAAAGAGATGCAAAAGTCAGCATTCCCATAGCAACAGGCATGTAAGAGCCTCTCTCATGAACTTCACAATCCTATCTCATGCTATTCTGCAATAACATATGCACTCCTCTCTGCATTAACTAACAATTAACATTTGGACAGGCTTTGGAATGAATTATTTAGGTAGCTAGAACACAGATCTCAATACTAGAAATCACAATACAATGGTGTGCAGAACAGGATAGGGCAGAGAAAGCTGTAATTTGTTACCAAAAAGATCTGAAAGCTGCTGCAGGAGTAAAGCAGTCTAGTGAAAAATAGGAGGAAAAAAAAAAGTCTTATTTCTTTCCACAACAGCAATAGACTGTGGCTTTGCAGCACACCAAAAGTATTGATCAGGCTACATACATACCAATCCAGCTTCTAACCCTGCCTTTCTGTCATGACCACCTAATGATTATCTCCTGAAGTTAGTACACCCCTGAGGAAAATGGACTTTGAGCTTCAAATAAAAGCTGGAATAGGTGATCTACATTTCTCCCTAAGATCATTCTGTGGAAACAATATCCAATATTGAGTAAGCAAGATCATTCCAGATCATCAACATCTAATTTGACACTTGACATACAACATAAGATTGCTGTAGAAATTTATCAGCTAAATGTACATAATGAAGGACACTGCATATGCATTACAATACCTATGGTGATAGCATAAAAGGTAAAAGAAGGTAGAGGTAGCACTGATCAGTCAACAGCCATTTAGCTCACTGGTCCCAACTTGCCAAGTAAAAAGCCAAAAATATGGCACTCATTGGTAGTATTGATGTCTTAAAGCTTAAAAAGATTGATTGCTTCTTTCTCAGATTTAATGCTTCTCTACTACATAGCCTATGTTATCCAGCTCAGTACATATGGTAAAGCTACTAGACAGAGGCAGAAATCATTGTTAATCTTTGGCATTATACTTTCATTCGTGGTAGCAGAAAGTATTTCATTTTATCTCTTCCCTATCAACAGCTTTTAAACAGAGTTAAACAACTCAGTCTTTACGCTAGAAGATGCCATAGGCTTAGGAAGACATGCAAAAAATTATAATCAAAGTCAGTGCTACAAGAGAATGGAAGAGGAAAACAAGAGCTCTCATTAGTCTGAAACTCCAGTACTTCTCTTAGAAGGACGCTAAGTGGCTTTGCTTTGCTTCACTGCCAGTCCCTTTCTCATATATTCTTCTGCTAACTGCTGTTTGAAAACTATCCCATTTGCGCCTATCAGCTATCAGGATAGGTCTACATTGTTCACAAGGGCCTGGCTTAAACAGAACCCAACTCAGTGAGTGCAAACCACTCATCTCCCATTGATTTAAGGAAYGATGAGGGAATCATTATTTTGGAAAACACATTTAGCAGTGCTGGAAGCCYATCTGCAAACAGCATCCAGACCTCTTGTTCCAATGGGTAATAATTAACAAGTGTTGCTGATCTTAGTGCAAGCAGTTGTCTGAATCAAGGCTCAGGATCTGGCCTTACACCTGCTAGGAATCATCTAGCAGCTTTTTTATACATGATAGATAGTTAGAAGGGCTGACATAGCTCATTTATACTGGAGTAATCTTAYGAACAGCATAAGCATCTGCAGATCTTGCAATTAAAGTGTCTTAGGTGAACTCTCAGTGGGTCTGGGAGAACAACTATGGGAATACAGGGTATTCACATGATGTTTTTAGGAGTTTTAGTTAAGTATCAGATTTGCTTGTGCAACCTTGTACTTTTAACAAGAGGAGAGGCTGATGTGAGGGGGAAAGGTGTTTCTAGGTATTCTTATAAATAACTAAACTTTYCTAAACCTCTTTAGATTTCAACAATAAAATACTACCAAGACTGTAGAAAAAAACAAGTATTTAGCATTAATTTAGATGTTYAAATCAGATCCTTGAAGTTGTTCCCAATATTTCAGAGTAATTTATTAGGACCATAACCATTTTGTGAATCCCTGTTTCACAGTCTAAAGATCAAAACCACCCATTTATTTCTTCTGAACAAATGACTTACCAGCTGTACAACTAAGTGCAGACATAAATAAGGCAAAGAATTTATGCAGTAAGGTGTGGCATCACCCTATACATAGAAGATTATACATTTAATGGATTGGAAAACAGAGCAGAAAATAGGCTATTCTACATTAATAGTCATTACAAACTTGGAACCAT